>NC_133463.1:89822390-90128015 GCF_048565385.1 Saimiri boliviensis | reverse complement strand
CTCCCTCCCTTTGGACTCTGCAAATGGGAAAAACAAAACCCAAATTGTCATTAGCCTTCGGGAGGCCCTCCCCCGGGTCTGCAGTGGCTCTGTGACAGTGGCTCCCGTGTGACGGTTGAGAGGCTGAGACGAAGCGGAGGCCCCACGTCCCAGGCCCTGCCCGGTTGGCAGCTCTGGAGCCATCTTTGCAGCCCGAATAGGGCGGTGGGTGGGCAACGGGGTTTGTGGGACTGTATTACGCACCTCGGCTGGCTGCAGCCCGTTCCTCTGGAAGCCAGGACTTCCCCTCCCCTCATCTCCCCTCCCATAGTCCCTGGGGACTTTGGAATTTGCAAGATTGTATAGGTTTAGAAGTCTCCCAAGGAGATTTGAGGTCTGAGAGACCACCCTGCATGGCCAGCCCTCAAGGACTTCCTAGGTGGATAGTGGGGGTGTGAACATGCGGGGCACCTGAGGCCCGGGCGGGAACCAGTGTCAGCAGTGGGCCAGCGTCAGCCAGTTCCCAGGCACCGCCCTCCTTGTTCTGGGTTTCCTCAGCATCTGGGGCTGCTGTCGGGCAGGGTGTGGGTCGGGGCGGTGTTGGGGGCTCCTGTCCGCTGGGACTGTTGGCCCCGCCAGCCTCCCTTTCCTTTGTCCTCCTCCCCAGCATCGTCCTTGGGACAAAATACAGGCCCAACTGGGGACATGCTGTCCTGGCTTTGGGCCCATGCCCACTCACTGGCTGGGTGACCCTGAACCTTGATTGGTCTTGGTCGTTTCATCTGTGAAGTGGGCAGGTGAAGGGATGTCCTGTCCTCAGGGACTTGCCAGCTTGGAGAGCCCATATGGCCATAGGCAGAGTGTAGTGGGCCCTGTGGGAGGTGGTGGGCCCTCAGAGGACCCTCGGGGTGCCGTATGGCTGGCTCAGGAGGCTCGCGGGTGACTGGGCAGGAGACAGTGGAGACCGGACCGGCCTCAGGTCTGGGCAGTGACCTTGGCGCTGTGGCCCTCCCAGGCCTGGTGCAGTTGGATTCTGAGTGAGAGTGTCCTGCCCCTCCTGGAGAGGCTATTGGGGCCGCTGAGACCCACCCTGAGGACCCCTGCTGGCTTCCCTGTGCCCCTGAGCACCCCCCAATCTGAGCACTGAGACCCACCCTGAAGACCCCTGCTGGCTTCCCTGTGCCCCTGAGTACCCCCCCCCACCCCGATCTGAGCACCGAGACCCACCCTGAGGACCCCTGCTGGCTTCCCTGTGCCCCTGAGCACACCCCGATCTGAGCATTGCTGCTTCCATGGTGTTTGTTTCCATTGCTGCTTCCTCCCCACTCTCCTCAGGGAGACCCTCCCCACCGTGCCCAACTGCCCTGTTTCCCTGCCTACTGCTTCCCAAGGGGGCCTCTGGTAAGTCCCTGCCCCAACAGACGGTAAGCAGCCCTCACCTCCCATCCCCAGAGCCTGGAGTAGTGGGCTCCGCACAACTTGCTGGAACTTACAGAACAAGAATGTCAAACTGGCCAGTGCCCCCGGAGACAGTGACTGCCCTTCCCCCACTGTGGCCCCCCTCTCACCACAGTGACCACCACCTTCCCCCACAATGACCACCCTCCCTGACAATGACCACCCCTCCCCCATGAGTGACACCTCCCTCCCCCATGACAGTGACCTCCTCCCTCCTCCACAGTTACCACCGCCTTCCCCATGACAGTGGCTACCCTCCTCTCCCACAGCAACCATCCCCCTCTCCCATGAGTGACCACCTCCATTTCCCGTGACAGTGACTGTCCCCTCCCCCGTGAGTGACCTTCCCCTCCCATGACAGTGACCGCCCTCTCCCCCGTGAGTGACCTCCCCCTCCCATGGCACTGGGCACCCCCTCCCTGATGATAGCATGCCTTCCCCCAGTGCTAGGCCTGTGCTGAGCCCTCAGTGTCGGCCTCCAGGGTGGCCTCAGGTGCCACAGGTAGTGTCATTTACGTGCACAAGGCGTCCTGCAGAGCCACGCTGCAGGGCTGTGTGGGAGGTGCAGGGAGAGGCTGGGCCAGCCCCGGAACATTCCCAGCCCGAGTCTGGGCGATGGCCGGCCCCCAGGCCATGTTTCTCTTTACTAGTTTCTGCTGGGCGCCTTTCTTTTTCTGTCCGTGTGAGAACAGACTTGATAAATACGCTACCGTTTATCCCAGTGCAAGAGAGAAGCCACCCAGGCTCCGGTGGAGGGTGAGGGCTGCCGGCGAGGGAGAGCCTGCTCCCTGCGGGTTCCGTGGCTGCTCAGTCTGCAGTGCGGCCGTCCTTGGCCTGCGTGGGGCCCTGGCCCTCTCCATGGTGCCGGGAGTCTCCGCCAGACAGGCCCTGCTCCAGCTGCGTACACAGGGGTGTGAAGGGGCAGAGCGGCCACCCGAGAGTGAGCAGGGCCCGGGATGGCTCAGTGCACAAGCTCCCTCCAGGGAGGACGCCAGGCCCACTTCCCAGTGCGAGAGTCCTCGGGGCTGGAACCCAGGCAGTCTGACCCCAACCCGAGTGCCGTCTGTCTCTAGAGGGTGCGGGGCCTGCAGCCCTGGCATTTGCGCCTTTGGCCTGGGGCTGCCCGCCATCTCCCAAGTGAGGTTCGTCGTGGGAGAAGTAGCGCCTGTCACCTGTGGGAGCTGAGTCTGCATATGGGTTGCTCAGATGGGAGGCGGCTCGAGGGGTCCCGGAGCGTTGCCTGTCGCCCTCCTTGCCTGAGCTGAGGTCCCCTGTCTCTGGCCTTCCAGCCTTGGGTGTTCCCTGGTGCTGGTCCCGGGCTAGAGCTCCGGACTCCCAGGATTCCGGCTGTTGGGTATCCATGTGCTGAGGGGGCCGGCAGCCTCCTGGCCAGTGGCCCTGTCTGGGTGGAGGAGAAGATGGAGTGTGAGCTTTAATTGTGTTTGAGCAGCAGCACAAGCCCGGGCGTGGGCGTGGAGGCGCCCGGGCATCCAGTTAGGTCGCGCCCAGGCGCACCGCTCAACCCCGCAGTGGCAGCTCCCTGCAGGCTGCCCGCTGCCCTGGGCTGTCCGCCTGTCCAGCCAGGCCCTCCAAGCGCCCGCAGCTCTGCTGATCCGTGTGGACCCTGCTGACTGGCCCCACCTCCTCTTGGCCTTGGCCTGGAGAGAGCCGGCTTCCAGGACAGCTGCTTCTGTCCTCTGCACTGAGCCGTGGGACTCCCAGGGGAGGCAGGGTGCCCATGGCTGCACAGCAAGGCCTCCAGTTGCCGCCAGGAGCGCCAGCCAGAACCATGCCCGGAGTCCTGGCTGGCGCTGTCTTGCCGGTCCTCCCGGGTCGCTCTCTGAGCCCTGGTGTCCAGCCCCTGCCAGGTGGTTGGGAAGGGGAAGGCCCTTGAGGTAGTGTCTGCAAGGTGCTGTGCCAGCCAGGAGTCCCTGTGACCCTGTGGGTGAGGGCGTGAAGGGAGAGGGACAGCCCGCAGTTTGGTATTGGGGGCCCTTGCTGTTGCCCCGGGCGCGAGCGAGGTGGTCCCCGGGTGCCAGCAAGGTGGTCCCCGGGTGCCACCAAGGTGAGACCTGGCTCACCTCCGCAGGCCCAGCCCTCCAGTTCTGCCGGGGGCTCTCCACACCCTGTTGGCCTTCGCCGCTTCTCCCCTGCAGTGCCCTTCCGCACGCCTCCTTCTGCCTTCCCTCTGGGCACCCTGCGTCCTCTCAGGTCCCCAGGGGTTCCGGCCTGGCAGACCCTGGAGCAGTTCGCTCTTTCCTCCTGGCCTTGGACTCCCTTACTCCCGCTCTTTGTTTCCCCTGGGTGGGCCGCCCCGCCCCTGTCCCTGCACCCCCAGGTGGGGCCTAGGTCATCTTTTTTATTTGGCTAAGTTGGGGAATAGGGTGGCACTAAGGGGAAGCTTGCCCAGTGCCAAGGCTGGGCAAGTGCGGCCCTCCTTTCCTACCCCTACTGCAGTCCCCCTTCCTGCCTGCTGAGGCCCCCGTGGGGCTAAAATGCATCCCCCCTAGTGTGTGGGCAGATGTGCCAGGCCAGAGCCAACAGGTGGCATCTGGACGCCAATAGCATCCAGTTAGCAGGACATGATCCTCGATCCGAGGTGACCAGTGCTGTCCGGCTGCCAGGCTGGTGGGAGAGATGACAGCCAGGTCTCCGGGAGGCTTCCTTGTCCCCTGCGGAGGGGAGCTGGCAGGCTCAGGTGTCTTCTAGCCAGGGAGAAGTAGGAGCTGGTCCAGGATCCTGGGCCCAGCCACAGCTGCACTGCTGGGCCGTGTGACCCTGAGCAGGTCTCTCCTGGAGTCTCAGTTTACTTATCTGTAAAAAGGGCACAGTGACACCAGCCTTTGCTGGCCACAGGGTGAAAGTGCCACGGTGGAGTTTAACTGCGGCAAGAACTCAGGCCTGGGAAGAACCCGGGCTGGGAGGTGTGGCCGTCGCTGTCCACCTTCCCCACGGCCACCCTCCTGCCACGCTGGGGACCAACACCTGCCCCTCCCTCCTTCCAGCCTCCCGGCCCTCCCCCTTGGGAATGCGGCCAGGCTCCAGAGTGAGCAGGTGAACCCTGGGCTTTGATGTTGGCTCAGCAGCTCACTCCACTAAGGGGTTGGCCTCGAACTGCTGCCAGCCGGGGTGTCGTGCCCCTGAGCCCAAATGAGTACAGCTGTGGGTGCTGCCGATGGCCTGCGGCGTGGCTGCTCCAGGGAGGGACTTGCTGTGTCTTGCAGCCCCCTAAGGAAGGAGAGGACTCGAGCCTCGGAAGTGCCAGGCTCCTGGGCCTTCTTCACATGGGGTCCTGGGGCTTCCTGGGGCAGAAAAGGCGAGCAGTGTGCTGACACGTGGCCCCCCTCACGCTGTGTGCCGGGTGTGCGGGAGGCGGAGCCTTGCCGCCCGGTGAAGAGCCCCCGGCTGACGGGTGCGCTTCCGTGTTGTGTAGGGCTGTGGGTCTGTACTGGCGAGCAGCTGGTGAGGTGTGTTCTGCCTGCCTTGGTCTGGAATGGGGCTGGGAACTGGCTCTCCGGGCCTGTGAGGGGCCCTCGGCAGGTCCCGTGCAGCCAGGAGCCGGACTCCATGCTCAGGGTGCTCTGGGGCTTAGGGGGCGTCCTGAGGGCCCAGGACAGTCTTCCTGTGGTCTGTGTCATGTCGTTCTTTCTGTGTCCTCACTCCACTTATGATCTTGACCTTGACCTTGCTTCTCATTCCATGGAGAAACAGAGCTCTTAGAAGAGTGTGTCCGCAGCCTCTCGGGGCCCGGCCTGCCCCTCTCCAGGGGCACCGGTGGGCTGTTTGCACCACAGCTAGCCTGTGGCTCCTGTCCAGCCGCTCCCCCACCCCCACACGCCCGTGCGCTCTCACGTTCCCCTCTCCGATTCTGCCCATCACAGGCACATTGCAGTCATGCCCACCTTCCAAAGCTCCCATGAAAACAGGTGCTGCCCTGGCCACCCGTCACTGGCTCTGGTACTCCTGCACTCCTCCCTGGCCCTCGCCTTGCTTCCAGATGCTGGGGGCCAGAACGTCCCCCCCGCAAAGCTGAGACTGTCCCCCCTGCCCAGCAGCCTGGAGAGTGAGGGTGGAGTCTCTCGTGTGCCCACATCTCGTGTTGGCTGTTTGCCGGAATGTGGGCTGGGCTCTGGGCTGGAGCTCCACGCTTGGCCTCTCCTGTGGCCTGGCTTCTTCCCAGTGCAGGGGCTGGGCCCTGGAGGACGCTGCCCAGCCTCAGAAGCCCTACAGCATCCCTTCTCACACTCTGCTGGAAGAAGGTTGGGAGTGGGGGCGTGCATTGCTGTGACCCTCCATGGGAGAGGCAGCTGCCCTCACTCCCATTGGACTGCTCTCTCCCTCACTCCCCACCCAGACGCCTCACAGTTCCCTGGGTAGGCCTGGCCACCCCTGCTCCTGGTTCCTGTTGCCTGAGGCCCAGAGCACCCTCCTCCCAATGCCTGAGCCGCTGGCTCCCTTCCGTCTGCAGGCCCTGACTCCTGGGGTGCGCTCTCCCTGCAGCCGTCCCTGTGCTCGCCTCACACGCTGTTGGGTTCTCTTGTAAGGATTTCTCTCTTGCCACCGGAACGTAAGCCCCGTGGAGGCAGCGGCGTGGTCACGGCTGCGTTCGCAGCAGCTCACAGGCCTGACGCTGCCTGGCACCTGGCCGATTGCTGCATGGACAAATGGGGGGGTGTCGGTGCTAGGTGGGGTGGGTGCAGGAGGGCTGGGCCGGGGGCTGGCCGCTTCTATCCTGGGACCCCATGAAGGATGTGTGTTTAACGAAGGACTCTGATGCCATGATTTATGCGCATCTCAGCCCACACCAGGGCTCTGTGAGAGCTGCACTCCTACGTTCTGATGTCAGAGATGACGGTGGCTTGGAGCAGGCCCATCACTTGTCCAGGGTCACACAGCTCACCCGCCGCGGAGCTGGGATTTGAGCCCAGGTGCCCAACTCCAGCACGAGACTGTCCTCGCCGTGACCTCTGAGAGCCGACGCTCGCTTGGCCTTTCTGAGATGAGGGTGGTGGGATTCCTCTCCGACGTCACCCGCAGGTCCAGAGCCAGGCACAGAAAGAGCCAGAGCCCCAGGAACCAGTGACTTAACCCTCAACTGGACGCCTGTCCTGAGCAGTGGGCGGCGGGCAGCAATGGCCTCCCTGGGCTGGAGGGGTCGAAGGGAACAGGCCCGTGCCAGGCTCACCGGGGCACCGGTCCAGAGCTGACCACCTGCTTCCCACCGACTCTGCCCACCTGCCCCTCCGTGTCTGCTCTGCGCTCCCCTCTCCAAGGCCATGTCACCTGCTGGAGCTCCTGAGCAGGCGTCATCTGACCCAGGTACAGAGCTCGGAGCACGCCAGCTGCTCTGTTGCCATGGCTACCAGGCGGGCCTGGGAGGGTGGAGGATGGGACGTGGAGATGGCCCAGGCGGGGCCCCGAGGCCCCAGGTGGAGCCCAGCAGGCCTACCGTGTGGTCGGCACTGCACTGACCGGGCTGACCTCTGGCTGTAAGCGAGTGAGTGGATACACGCGTGCGGCGTGGTGACTGCATTAACTGGAATCGTCGTCTTTGAAGGTGGGTGGTTGCCAAGATCCTAATTATAAGAGATGGTGTGATAGAGAAACGCAGTGATGTTTCCTCATCATTCTGGAAGGGAACTCACGGGCACACACCCCGGTTTTATTATGTCGCGTGCAAGGTGCTCTTCCCGTGGCGCCAGTGAAAAAGAGAAAGAAAATTCCCTGAGAGCTTTTAATGAGTTCTGGTTTTAGAAGCAGTCTGAACAATAATTGCACGATTTAACCGTCTACTGAGGTGAGGTGTTCCTTGGTCTCTCCTCGCTCTCCTGCTGTCTGGCTGCCATGCCAGGGGATTGCCTGCCTGTCCCCTGAGAATAGCCCCTTGGGCAGGCCCCAGCTCCCTTATCCTGTCTTTGGCCTCTCTGTCGCCCTAGGACTGAGGACTGGACTTCTCTCTGGAACTTGGCTCCCACCTAGGCCCTGGGGGAGCCCAGGTCTCTGGCAAGTCCCGCAGATGTGCCTGGGAGTGGAGCTGCACCTGCCCTGGGCATCCCCTTCAGGAGCCAAGGCCTGCCCACAGGGCCTGGGGGGACCCACCCTGCCAGCTGCCTGCCCGACTGGCCCTCATCTGCCTCTGGGGGTGGAGGCCCTCTCTGGACCCATCCTTGGGATCCGCCCACACCGTCAGCGACAGGCTCAGCTGCAGGTCCCAGCCCTCTGCTCCCCTCCGGCTCTGATGCGGCCACAGGGCACACTCAGCCCTTTATTCATCCACTGGTTCTGAGACCAGCACTGGGCCAGGATGAAGGAGACGCTCCAGCAAGTCCCGGCCCCTCCGGTGATGTGTAAGGAAGAGGCACAAAGGCAGGCAGTGCCTCCGGCTCCCCTCCTGTCACCACGCTCCTACACAGAGGGCTGGGGACTGCCCAGTGGGAGGGGCCCATCCCTTAGCATCTGGCACCTCTAGGGTGGGCTTCAGGGCGCACCTGGCCCCATCCTTCCGGCGGGCCTGAGGTGGCATAGCGGTGTACATAGCCAGAGTGGCTGATGTGAGGATCTGGGTTTCTGGGGCTGCCTGTGCCCTGAGCAGCCTCTTGCTTGGTTCTGTGAGATCCTGGCACTGTCGACAGGAGAGGTAGTGGAGCCCCTGGCCTCCAGCGGTGGCGTCGGACTGGGGAGCAGGGAGGAGCCCCAGGGTCACCACCCAGGTTCATTGTCCTTTCCCTTCTGTACAGAGTGCTCCCCGAGGACCCGGGCCAGCGGGCCCTGCCCGGGGCCTGTGGGAAGTAGTTCTCTGTGCTGAGCCATTTTCCAGAAAACGAGGGTCAGGGGTTTCTTACCTATGGCTGCTGGCCTGGAACCGGAGACTCAGATCCCGGGGCTCGAGCTTCTGTTCAAGCTTTGCTTCCTGCTTAGTTCGAGGTGAAGTGTTAACTCATCAGTGGTGCCTTGGCCGGGGGTGGGGGTGCCTCTGAGTGCGCCTGGCCGGCGGGCAGCTGACCCCTCTGCTGGGAGGTGGGACCAGCTGGTGTTTGAGTGCCAGGCATCTTAAAGAGAGGGGCGCCTAAAATGAGGACGTGCAGGCTTCGCACCAACGTTGGCTTCTAAGAGGTGGAGTGGGAGGCTCTCTGCATGTGGCCCTGTGGCGCTGGCAGCCCTGCCAGCCCAGCCTTTGGAATTTGGGGTGCCTGAGCCCATGGTGCTTGGGGCCGTGGTCCCCTCTTACAGGAGGCACAGCCCAGTGCCTTCTTGCAGAAAGCCGTGGAGTCTCTGTGTGTCCCCTGCCCTGGCTGTGATGCAAGTTAGCATTCTGTTAAGCTCACCCCAGCGGACAGTCACCACTGTTCCCTGCTGCTTGTCTCTGCTGAGTCCAGCAAGGAGTGGCCGAGAGCGTCTGCGGCAGCCCCAGGCAGCGAGCGCGCTCCGCACTCCCTCCTCTGTCTGCGGCCCTGACATGTTGCAGGGGAGGTTGGTGGGGATCGCAGGTGGCCCCACCATTACTGGCTCCTGGCAGCCCCAGCACTGACTAACTACAAAACCCTTCCGCCCAGGACGACCCGGGGCCCTGGAGCAGCGAGCCCTCTGTGAAGCTGGGCAGCAGCACAGTGAGTGTCGGCGTGTCATGGAAAATCACTTCGGCCATTGTGTCTCTGGGGGGCTGCCCCCAAAGCCCGCAACGCAGGCCATCTGTGCCCTGTGGGCACCACAGGGACTTTGCCTGACTTGGGAACACCATGTCCCAGCTCGCGCTTTTGGGGTTATAGAAGTTGACTCCGGTGTCAGCGGGGAATACCCAGTGCAGGGGCCATGTGTGCTCGGAGGTGTGCCTGGAACACTGAGGCTGAGCCTCGGGGACTCACAGCTGCCCCTCTTTCACCCTGCCCCAGCAGCTGTCACAGGTCCCTGAAAGGCACTGGACTCTGGGCCTTGCTCAGCCACAGCCCTCCCTGGCATCTCACCAAAGCCGCATCCCCACAGGCTGGGCACGGGCTCAGAGCCATGCTTCCGCTCAGGGGCACAGCAGCACCATGCCAGTGCAGCCCCTCTCTTCTGCTCATGCGAAGCAGATTGACTGGTGCACACACGGGGCCCATCCCATGCCAGTGGTTGCAGCACAGGATGTCCTCAAGGGCGGCCCCTACTCCCTGTACTGTCCCTGAGGTCTGGCGGGGGTCCTGGGTTCCACGTCCTGGAGGGAGGCCCTGGGTGCCGCCCCACACTGGTGGTGGTAGTGACCTGGGTTGGAGTCTGCCTAAATGTGGGTTGGATGCAGATTCCAGCATTTTCCAGCTGTGTGTCCTTGGACACACTAACCCTCTCAGTAACTCAGTTTCTGTCTTTCCTGTCAAATGGGGCAGTAACAGGTGAGTCACAGGCTGCATGGGGAGATGCGTTCTGCCTGTGAAGCCCTTAAGGGCCCCTGCAAGTCCCTGAGGCCATGAGCCACCAAGACCAGGCCCAGGTGCACCAGGCCTGGGTGTGCTCCGTGGCCAGGGTCGAAGTTGTGGTGGTGTGGTCATGCCTGGCTTTTGACAGCGTCAGGTCTGTAACTGGGGAGCCTGTGGAGGAGGTGACCCGCCTGGCTGAGCCATGCCTCACAACCTTGCTGTCTGTCTTGGTCTCTTGAGACCGTGACCTCCCTCCCACAGAAGGTGGTGGTGACCAGGAGACCAGGACCTGATCTGGGCCGACCCGCACCCATCCTTTCATTTGCTGCTGCCCCCGTTGCCATGCCGCAGATGCACACCTAACTGTGACCTCGGTCCCACCCTCTCACTACCTTCCCAGCCACGGTCCGGTTCCCACAGTCGCCGCCCCTGTATCACAGTTAAGCCCGGTAATTGAATTGCAGTTGATGGTACATGTCAGTTTAAGATCGTGCTAAGTGCTTCATTTCCCAGAACAGTCTGAAACAGAAGATGAATTCTCTTGCAACATTTTGCAGTGGGGTGAAATGACCCTCATGGAAATCAGTCCCAGCTCTGGAATGAGCTGCTGACTGGACGGGCGTGCCAGGGCAGGGGTCACAGCAGGCCTGAAGGAGCTTCCCCTGGACTGGGCTGGAACCCAGCCATGTGCCAGGCGCTCTGTGAGAAGGGTTGGTTTTGTTTGGGTGATGAGTGAGCAAACCTGGCTTGAGGTGACCGGGCTTGCCCAGGCCCATGCAGCTGGCCAGTGGAGGAGCCATCCCGGGTGCAGCGTGGCAGTCAGGGAAGGAGCGGGCATCTGGCCCTGGGCAGGCGCCTGAGTTCAACTCTTCCCCTTTCTGAGAGGCCCTGGAGGTCACGGGATTGCTTGAGCCCCCGCTCCCTGCTCTGTCAGATGGGTGCTAGGATGCCCCTGGGTGGGTGCAGGTGTGACGGGTACGGTATGTGCCCTGCCTTAGGCATGGCACAGGTGTGTGCTCTGAGCACGCTGTGGCCACATCCCTGAGGATCATCAGGGCCACTGGATGGCAAAAGGAGTTAGGGTAAAGATAGACAGCACGGAAGACGCAAGAGGCCAGCACAATATGCCAGGTCCTCCTGGGCCGCGTTTCTGTTCCTTTCCCTGTTTTCTGGCTTCATAGCCACTCAGTCCTTAGATAGCAGTGGAGCCACCATCCACGTAGCCACTCATTGACCCACCCACCCCCCTGTCCATCATCCGTCCACATGTTGTTCATTCACTCTTTCATCCTTTCACCCGCCCACCTATCCATCCATCCATCCATCCATCCATCCACCCATCCACCCACCTACCCACTCACCCACCCATCTGCCCAACTACTCACCCACCTATCCATCCATCATCCACCCACCCATCTTTCCAACTACCCACCCACCTATCCATCCATCATCCATCCACTCACTCACCCACCCACCTTTCCACCCATCCACCCATTCATCCATCCATCTTTCCAACTACCCACCCATCCATCCACCCACCCACCCATCTGTCCAACTACCCATCCATCCATCCATCCATCCACCCACCTATCCATCCACCCACCCACTCACCCATCTGTCCAACTACCCATCCATCCATCCACCCAGCCACCCATCTACCCACCCATCTCTCCCAACTACCCGTCTGTCTATCCATCCGTCCATCCACCCTCCTACCCACCCACCCATTTATCTACCAACCCATCTGTCCATCCAACTACGCATCCATCCATCTATTCATCCATCTACCTGCCCACCCATCCACCCATTCATTCATTAACCCACCCACCCATCTGTCCAGATATCCACCCATCCATCTATCCACTCATCTGTCCAACTACCTATCCATCTACCCACATCCATCTACCTATCCACCCACTCATCCATCTACATAGCCCTCTGTCCAACCACCTGTCTGTCTACCCATCCACCCAACCACCCATCCATCTACCCACCTATTCATTCATTTATCTATCCATCCACCCACCCACCCATTTATCCATCTACCCACCAATCCATCACCCACCCATCTATCAATACACCCATCCATCCATCTAGCCATCTATCCATTTACCCACCCCCCATGTATCCATCCACCCCCACACGTATTCACCCACCCCCCCATCCACCCATTCACAATTCCATTTGTCAACCCACCTATCTACCCATCTATCAGTCATCCTCCCATCTACCCATCCACCCTTTTGTCCACTCCACTGAACCTGTTTCTCCCTCTATTCTTTAGGGTTTGCTGGGCAGTGCTGCTGCACAGAGAGGGGAAGGTAGACCCTTCTGTCCGGGAGTCCCCAGGCAAGTGGGATGGGGTATCTGCCTTCGACATTCGCTGCTCTCCTGCAGTCAGGCCTTTACAGTGCTGAGGGTGCTGTCCTACACTAGACTACAAATCCTAGGGGAAGGCTCCGGGGCCTCTGTACCCAAGGAAGCAGCTCTCAGCCCCTGGGACACCTGGGGAGCTTGGGGCTTGGCCTGAGAGTCAGGAGACGGAGAACTCAGATCCCTGCTCTGTCTCTGACTTTTGGGGTGACCCCAGGCTTGCCCCGGGCCCTTTCTGGGCCCAGCCATACCTCTGTCACAGGAAGTGGCCAGACCAGCTGGTTCCTGATTCTGCAGGTGCTTCCTGGGCCTGCCCCAGCCTCGATGGGCACTCTCAGGTGCCCTGGGCATCTGCCCCACAGCCCTGCTCCTGACGTGGCTCTGTCTTGTTTCCACAGAGCAACTTGCTGGATGTGAATCAGATCATCAAGGACTTGGCCTCCATGGTGTCGGAGCAAGGAGAAGCTGTTGGTGGGTACCCTCCCCAGCCTCAGGCCACCTGCTGCCCTGAGGGCCTGTCCGCCAGCCCCTGGCCCTCACCCCTTCCCCTAAGTGTGCCTGCTACTGCCAGGAGCCCTGGCTCTCAAGCCAGGGGGGGGCAGGGGCTCCCAACTCTGGCTGGGTGTCTCTTTTCCTCAGTTGAGGAAGAGCCAGTCTGCCCCTGGTGCCCACAGGCCTTTGGTTAAAGCACTCAGCTGCCCACCAGGACCCTCAGGCCCTGCCCCACCCACCCACTCTCCCTCCATGCCATGGGCAAGCTGTGGCCTCACCTTGGACCTGTGCTGAGAACAGCCTCCCGGGCCCTCCTGCTCTGACGACTGGCAGTAGGTCCAGAGACCCTCAGGCAGCTGGCTGGGTGAGACCCTCGAGCACCTCCTGGGTGCTTGCCTCTCAGTCCCCTGGGAGCCTGGGCTTCCAGCTTCTCTGTGGCTGCAGACAGTGCTCCCTCACCGCCTCCTGTCCCCAGGACCCCTCCTGTCTCCTCGTCCTCCCTCATTCTCCCCACTGGCAGCTTCCAGCGGTGGCTGAAGCTGTTTCTGCCCCTGGCCAGCTGTCTCGGGCTGGGATGTGCTGACTGTGTGGAGGGGTTCGTCCTCTGTAGGTACCTACCAGTCCTGGTGACGGATGGACCGGGAGGGGCACTCCTGCCAGCAGTTCAGGGAAGGGAGCAGTCGTGGGGAGGGGACAAACCAGGGCTGACCCGCCACATGTGATCAGGGCTCCAGGGAGGGCAGAGGGCACCTGCCAGGTGGACAGGCGGGAGGCCCAGAGAGTAGCTGAGACACAGGGGCCTTGCTATCGGGGATGCCGGCTGCCTGTGTGGGGCGCCGACGCGAGGCCTGGCCGCTGTGCTCGGACACGGGGCTGCGATGACCAGGACCCCAAGCCTGGCGGTGCTGCTCTCCCCGAGATCTCTGCCCCCGCTCAGCCTCTGGTGTCTTTCCAGGGTCCAGCGGCAGCACCGCTACGTGCCGGCAGAGCTGCAGCCCCGAGCCAGCCGTGGCCCTGCGGTCGGGTGCTGGGATGGGCCCCACGCCCCCACGGCCGGGCCCCCACTCCCGGACCAAGACGCGCAAGCCCAACTTCAGCCCACAGGAGACGGAGGTGCTGGTGCAGAGGGTGAGGCGCCACTACCCGCTGCTGTTCGGGACCCTGAGGGGCACGCCCACCCGGAAGCACCGCGTGTGGAACCGCATCTTGCAGGCGGTGAATGCGCTGGGCTACTGTCGCCGAGACCTGGGCGACCTCAAGCACAAGTGGCGGGACCTGCGGGGCGCTGTGCGCAAGAAGCTGGCGGAGGGCGCTGTGCCCGGCCTCATCCTCACGCCTGTGGAGCGCGTAGTGGCAGAGACCTTTTCCACCCACGGTCCCCAAGGCCAGGGCCAGGCCACAGAGCCCCTGCCAAGTAAGTGGGCCCTCCCCACAGCCCGCCCCAGGACCACCCTGCCACAGGGTGAGCAGGGCTGGCGAGGGGGCTGCGAGCCTCCTGCACCAGCTCCCGAGAGGGACATCCTCCCAGGGGGACCCAGAAGCCTGTGGAGATGGCCTGCCATCCTCCTGCCCCTCTCGTCTTTTAGGGCCAGGGACGGGTCTGCCTGCCTGGGGAGTGCAGGGGCTGCGGCTCCCGCCTGGATCCTAGCTCTGGGTCTGCCCAGCATTGCCAGGCATTGTGGCACCAAGGGGCTCGACTGTAGACGCCACCTTAAGCCGTGCCCACCAGGTGTCCAGATGGGACGCCGGGGCCCAGTTCCATGTCACTGTAGCAAGTGAGCGCCACGATGGGGAGGGAGTCACAGGTGGTCGCTGGGACCAGTGCCTAGTGAGGAGAAGAGGGCAGAGCTCCCCAGTGCGCAGCAGCAGCAGCAGCGGGTGCCACCCAGGGTGCCCTGGTGCCCTTCAAGCCCCCACCTCAGCCTCTGGTGTTCCCACCTGTTGTCATGTGGCCTGACCTTTCTATCCACACACGGCCCTCCTCTCCCGAGTGCAGTCAAGAGGTGGACACAGCTGTCCTTAGGCAGCCAGGTCTTCTATACCAGCGGGTCCCCCACAGGGAGAACACCCCATTTTCCTGTGCAGGGCCGCAGGGTCCAGCTGGCCACAGGGTCTGAAGACAGGCTTTTTGGGAGGAAGGAGGGCTTCCCTCTGCTCTCCCCCAGCCCCAGAGCCCCAGGCGGAGGGGGGGGTGCTGCCAGGAGAAAGCAAGGCCAGCCCGCAGGTGGGAAGCGCCTCAGCCCGGATGCGCCTCCAGCCGGCTGACCCTTGCCGTGGCCCCCAGGGAGCAGGAGGTGACTTGCCCTGTTCCTTGGTCACTATTGAGCAGCTTTGGCAGAGCCAGGGAGGAGCCTGGGCCCCAGCTGGGCTCCTTCCCCCACTAATGCTGTGCCTCGCTCTGGCGTGCGGCGGCTTCCCCCTCCTTCTGCTGGCTCGTCCCTCTGGGCACGCAGCCCCCCGGGACACACTGTGCCCCACTCCGAGCCCACGGGCCCACTCCAGGGACCACTGACACTAGGTGTTTCTCTGCTCGGCTGGGCCTCGTCTGTGCTCGCAGCTGCCCCTGGCTCCGAGGGCGACGCTGGCTCCGCCCCTCCTCCCCGCCGCCCCCGCCCCTCCTCCCGCTGCCTCTGCCCCTCCTCCCTCTGCGTCTCCCGTCCTCCTCAAGACACCGCTCCAGGAGCTCCTTCGCCATCCTCCACACGTGGTGGCCCACGCTTCAAAGCACAGCGCTGCTGGACTCTCGCCTTCCTAGGAGCTGCTGGAAGGGCTTTGGGGGCGAAGCCCCAGAAGCAGGACCAGCTTCGTCTTGAGGGCCGCAGAGTGGGCAGAAGGACTCAGCCTCATGGGACAGGCAGGGGCTGGCCTCAAACGCCCCTTCTGGTGGCCATGGCAGAATTGGAGCCTGGGCCAGCCTCAGCTGCTCCTGCTCATGGCAGTGCACAAGGCTGGGACCCATGGGGAGAGTGAGCTGGGCTGGCTGAGAGGTGCCACCAAGCCTGTGGCTGGCCTTGGACAAGGGACCTGGCTGTGGGTCTTGGGCGATGGGCCTCGGCACTTGGCCTCTTGATGGGCCTTAGGGATGAGCCTGGTGGGTGGGCCGCTTCATGGGGTGGGGCTGGAGGAGGACCCGTGCAGGCCAGGAGTGACTGTATCCACCTCCAGGGAGGCCACACACTCCTGCAGGGCAGGGCCTTGCAGCTCAGGGTTCTACGGGCAGAGGCAGGCCTGGTTTGGGGGGTGCTTCAGGGCAAGGGTGGACCTGCGGTGAGGGGCTGAGAGAGAGGGGTCCAGCACGGGTGGAACTGGTGTGGCCTGGGCATTCAGCCCTTTTCCGCAAGTCCCCGCTCTGGAAGCTGCGAGAACTCAGGTTTGCCCACCTTGCGGTTCCCTGCCCTAGACTGAGACCCAACCTCGACTTCTGAGCCCTGATGGAGCAGCCCCACCAGGGTCTGGCGCAGTCGGGGAGAGGGTCCTTGCGGCCTTCCTGCTCCACCTCCCGTGCCGGCTGCTGGCATACGGCGTGGTGTCCATCCTAGGTCTGGGGACTGTGGAGGGCACTTTGTGGTTGGGGCAAGTGGGCGGCTCAGAGGGAGCAAGAAGAAAGCTCGGGCCTTTGTTTTCTTGAAATGAGACTTGGAGCCGCCTTGAGGACCAGCCACTCACTGGGCCTTGTTGCTGACTTGCAGTCACCCCAGGAGGACCTGACAGGTCAGGCTGGCTGGGGGCCACGGCCCAGCTGGGATGGAGGCCCGGCCACCATCCTCCCGTCACCGTCTCTTCCCACTATGGCCGGGTGCTCCTAGCTAGCCCTGACGGGCAGAGATGACCATGCAGAGCCTGTTACTCAAGGAGTAACCAGGGGCCAGGCAGGCTGGACGTTCAGTCCCGCAAGGTGAGGGTGGCATGGGCCACCGTGGGAGCGCAGAAGACGCCCTGGGCCATCAGGGGCTGGGACAGAGGAGCGGGGGCAGTGCTGGCAGATGGGACAGTACGATAAGTGTGAGGCTGGCAGATGGGACAGTACGATAAGTGTGAGGTCGGCTGCGGGAGCAGCCAGGTGAGCAGGCGCGATGAAGGGGAGCCGCGTCCTGGGAAATCATGGCTGTGGCTGCAGAGCGTCCTCACTGCTTCACGGGTGTGAGAGGAAGAGGGGGGCCGCAGCCAGAGCCATGCAGGGACTCCAGTGGGTGGAGACGGAGGGGAAAGGCCAGGGCCGCCTTGGGCCTCCACTGGAGGCCCGGTGCAGGCACCCCTGCGGGGGGAGTGTGTGGTAATGGGGAGGCTGGGCCCCTCCCCCTCTCTCTGTCAGGGGCCATTAGACTCAGAAGGTCGGGGTCACCAAGGGTCCGCCCCTGTTGACAGCTGGTGAAAGCCAGGCTGGGAGACTTGGCAGAGGCTGTGCCAAGGTCATCGCAGGATCAGGGCAGAGGCAGGGCTGGGGCTGGGTCTCCTGGCACCAGCTCCAGGCTCTTCGGCCTCAGCCCCCCGGCCACCATCTCCTAGCCACTGAGCGCAGCTAGGCCCAGGGGCCTCCAGGAAGCGGAAGGTGGAGGCTCTGGTGGCGGGCAGCAGACTCGCCAGAAACTCAGGGCCACAGCACGCAGAGGACCTCATCCCAAGAGGAAAGCCACCAGCTGGCAAGATGACCCCTCCCAAGCACCCGGGGACCACCTGGTCAGAAGCAGCACCCATGCCTGGGGCGGCAGGAGGATGATGGGACAGTGAGGAAGAGGAGGAGGAGGAAGAGGAAGAGGAGGAGGAAGAAAAAGGAGGAGGAGGAAGATGAGAAAGAGGAGGAGGAAGAGCAGGAAGAAGAGGAAGAGGAGAACGAGGAAGAGGAGGAGGAACGAGGAAGAGGAGGAGGAAGAGCAGGAGGAGGAGGAGGAAAGGAAGGTGGTGGCAGCTGGGCCAACCACCTGTGCAGTGGATACCCTGCCACGTTCCCAGTGAGCCTGTGGCCTCAGTCCCCGCAGAACAGGCACCGCCTACACTGCAGAGGAGGTGGGCAGGGCTTAGTCACCTCTGTATAGACCGTCCTGCTCCTGCCGGCGAGGGGGCCCCCCCACGGAGTGTCAGGGAGGGACATGCGTTGCCCATCCTCCATGCCCAGGGAACTGGAAGGGTCAGAGATCCCACACTTAGAGACTCTGAAGCCTTGCCTTTCATACGCAGCCTGGGAATCGGAGGCCTGCCGAAGAGGTGTTTTCCAGGGTCACACAGCTGTTGAGACCAAGCAGAGCTGGCCTCGGAGCCCACGTCTGCCGAGTCTCGGGTTCAGCTCTCCCTGTTGCCCTAGGGGAGCTTAATCCTCTCATCTTCCCAGGGACATCACTTGGGTGGATGGGTGCCTGCTGGACAAAGGGATGGCCAGATGGATGATTGGAAGGATGGATGCACGTGTGAGCGGATGGAAGGATGAGGTGTAGACGGGCGGGTGGCTGGGTGGATGGGAGGATGAGGTGTAGACGGGCGGGTGGCTGGGTGGATGGGAGGATGAGGTGTAGACGGGCGGGTGGCTGGGTGGATGGGAGGATGAGGTGTAGATGGGCGGGTGGCTGGGTGGATGGGAGGATGAGGTGTAGACGGGCGGGTGGCTGGGTGGATGGGAGGATGAGGTGTAGACGGGCGGGTGGCTGGGTGGATGGAAGGATGAGGTGTAGACGGGCGGGTACACAGAGACTGCATGGATAAGTGGGGGAGTAGTCTGATGGATGGATGAACAGAAGGAAGAAGAGGATGGAAGGGGGATGGCTGGCCAGGGGCGAACACAGCGGCGGACAGGTAGGTGAGTGGCTGAAGCGGCATGTGTGTGTGGAGGAATAAACACAGGGGTGGCAGATGGCAGTTAGAGCTGTGGGCAGCGGGCTGACCACAGGGCAGTCGGTGGAGGATGAACACAGGGAATGCTGTGTTGGCTGGGTGTGCGGGCCACTTGGACAGGCCGTGACTTCAGTCCCAGCCCTACTAGAGGAAATGTGCCCATCTCTGGGTCTTTTTCCTCATCTCTCAAATGGGCACAGCTCCCACTGCAGAGGGGCGTCATGAGACCCAAACAACTCCAGGTTCAGAGGCCTCCCATGGGCACGCTCCCTGCGCCTCCCTCACGTCCTGGATCACTGGGTCTTAGACGTGCCGCTGACCTTTCCCTCTTTCTCTCTGTTAGCCGACGAGGACGAGGCCCCCAGCTGCTTGTGGCTGCCCCTGGGGAGCCTGGAAGGGCCCAGCCCGCCTGAACCTGACCCCCTGGACTCACGAGGCGTCTTCCACGCACCCACCTCTTCACCCTCCCCACCCGCTTCCCCAGCCTCCACCCCAGGAGCAGCCACACTCACAGGGTCCTTCCAGCCCCCCCCACCCTCCTCAGAGCCAGCACCGCCCTTGCCCTCCGGGAGGACCCCAGGGGCAGCACCTGAACCTTCGGTGTTTGAGCAGCGGCTGCTGGACTCGCAGCGGCGGCAGGGTGCCCTGCTCTCCTCCTGGGCCCAGCAGCAGAGCGCACTCATGGCCCAGCAGAGCCTGCTGCTGCAGCAGCTGGCCGAGCAGAGCCAGCGTCTGGCCGATGGTGTCGAGGCCCTCCACCGGACCCTCGAGAGGCTGGTGGGAGCGCATCCCACCGGGGAAGCCTCACCCTCACTCCGGGACGGTGGCCCTGCTGGTGGAGTGGCCCAGGGGCCTGCCAGAGACTCCCAGGACAGCCCCCAGGGTGCCCACGTGGGGCTCGAGGTCTTCTCAGGGATGATCCTGAAGGTAGAGGAGGAAGTATAGGGCTGGTCAGGGGTGCCGGCAGAGCCAGAGGGTGGGGGCAGGGTCTCCAGTCTTACCCCTGCTGAGGCCAGGCAGGGGAGAGATGGCAGTGACTGGGTCTCCAGGGCACTGGGACGGCTTGAGTCCAGGAGATGGGAAGGACGAGAGGACATGGCTGTGTACCTGTGGTGCCACACCCTTGGCGTTGCCTGTGGAGCGTGGTGACCTGCGGGGAAGGGCTGCGGAGAGCCGACCTGTGGGGCCCAGCAGGCCAGGTCTACTCAGGGACTGTGCTTTGGAGGCTCCACCCCGTGTGGCCGTGGCTGTGAACTCTGCAGCCCAGCGCCCCTGCCAGCAGCCGGTGGCAGAGCCTGGGAAGATGTACTCGGGGGCCCCTGGGCACCGGAGCTCTGGAAAGGGGGCTTGGCCAGGCCCTAAGGTCCCGATTGTGACCTGGCTTGACTCCCGAAGGTCCCTGTCCCCTTTATGGGCGTTTACACTTGGAGGGCCAGGCTCCTACGCCCTACCTGCTTCTGGCCCAGGGGAACCACAGCTCGTGAGCTTGGAATAATTTCTCTCCAATTTTCTCTCTCTGTATATATATGCCATATATTATTTGGTGCTGTATGGGGCTGGGATGACGTTTTGTACCTGCAGACTTTTCTTGCAAAAAGTATTTTTTTACATAAGCATAAAATAACAAAGCAGGTGGCTGTGCAGCTGCTGGCAAGCACGGGAGCTGGAGCCTGCTCCTCGGGCCTGGGGCGCCGCTGCTTTCAGCCGCCCTGCAGGGGCCCCAGCACTTCCTGCGTCTTCAGACCCTTCTTCCTCTGTAACCTCCTCTGACTCCTGGGAGATCCCTCGGCGGGGCTGCCCTGTCTCCGGTCCCTGCACAGCAGGGCACAGTCTGCAGTCCCCCAGCCTGGGCAGCTGTTGGGGGCAGCAGGAGCGGGAGGTGGGGCCCGCCCGGGCCTTGACTGGTCTGGGACCTCCAGCGTCTTCCTCTGCCGGCCTCTGCCTGGCTCCCGTGGCCCAAAGCCTGTCCCAGGAGCGAGATGCTGACAGGCTGTCCTGAGCAGGAGGCATGCTGATCCGGGGAAGCTCCAGCACAGCCCAGAGTCAAGACTGCAGCATCCCTGAGAGCAGGAAGAGGGGCCTCTTCCTCGTTTGGTGTTTTCCTCTGGGGCCAGCATCGTGCCAGTAACTTTCGTCTGTGGAAGAACCCAAGGCATAGCCACACGTGCAGCCGGTCTCCCTCCAGGCTCCTGACTCTGAGTGCACAGCTGCCGCTGCTGGTTCTGGGTGGGGCCTCCACTCTGATGCTTCCACCTCGGAAAAGCCGGCCTTCCATCCTGCAAAACCAGGTGACCTTAGTGCCACCACCTCCAAGAAGCCTCTTTAGATCTTCATTCTGGGTTCTTGTCCACTGAAAATACCCACCATAGGCCAGGCACACTGGCTCATGTCTGTGATCACAGCACTTTGAGAGGTTGAGGCAGGAAGGCGGCTTGAGGCCAGGAGTTTAGACCAGCCTGGGCAACACAGCAAAACCTCACCTCTACAAAAATAAAGCTCAATAAATAAAGGTGCCCTGCACGGCTAACAGTGGCCCTGTACGGCGTGTGTGTTTTCTGTCGTGTGTTACAGTCTACTCTGGTTTTGGCTGAGCCCTGGTCCTGGTCACATACTGTTGGAAACCGATGCTCCATGCCACAAAGAAAAATCAGCACTGAGACAAAGGATGCCTTAGCAGGCAATTTTTGCTTCCTGGACCGCAGGAAGGCTGCCCTCATTGGCCATCTTAGCACGAGAATACAACAAACAAAGGAAAACAGACACAGTTATTCCTTATGCATTGGGGTCCTCACTGCTGTGTCTGATCTCCACTGGCTGGAGCCAGACCTCACCATCTAAATTAAAACCCGATTGGCTAACAACTTGAAACTTTTCTAAACAGGTAAAAGCAGTGGAGAGCTGGGACATGCCTGTGAGCACGTCCAGCACCGATATCCTGGTTAAAGTACAAGGACGTAGAATGTGCTACGTGCCTGTAAGCATGGCATGTCTAACAGCTACATAGGATAGGGCTCAACAAAGAGTTATTAGCACACTTATGATTTATTCTTTAACAAGAAAGGAAACTTTAAAGAGGAATTTTTCTGCTTTCTACATATGCTGAACCCCAATCCTCACCCCACACTGTCCTGACCGCAGTGGCACATTGAGCCCTGACCCTGGTCCTGCACTGTGTCCTGACCCCGTTACGCATTGAGCACTGATCCTGGCCACCGACTCAGCCCTGATTCTGATCACACGCTTAGCCTGGTCCTAGTTACACGCTAAGTTGTGACCCCAGCCCTGGCCCTGGTCAGTCCAGACGTCTGGGAGTATCCCCTGGGCTGAGCCTTTACTAAATGCTGAGGATACAGAAGCAGCGAAGGCAGCCTGGGGGCCTCTCCTCCCAGAGTTTAGCGTGTGCTGCAGAAAATGCATAGTAAGCAAGTCAATACATACTTGACAAAATTTATTTTGTGTAAGTTAAAAATCGGTATAACTGCATTTGGTAGGAAACAGAATAGTGTGTCTTAGAGCAGATGGGCATCATGGCTCCTCCATCACTGACATCAACGACCTGGAGTTGGCAAGGCAGGGCCACAGTCCTCCGAGGTCCAGGCGTCTTTCTGCTCCCTTCTCTGCTGTGGTCCTCACGGCCCAGGACGGCTGCAGGACTCCCCCCATCACACTTGGGTTCCAGGTAGTCGGGTGTGGGGAAGGACGGCTGCAGGACTCTCCCATCACACTCCCTTGAAGGAGACCTCTGCGTGCATCTCAGCCCATCGCCTGGGAGTTAGTTGGATGCCCACCTTTAGTTGCAATAGAAGCTGGAAAGCAAAACCCAAATGGGGATTTTGTTACCAAACAGAAGGGGCTGGATGTTGGGGTAGGCAGCGGGCAGTCTGCCAAGCTGGGGCGTTGACGGGGCTGGGACATCACAGTCTGGAGTGTCACAGGCCTCCCTGCAGGAGGGACAGCAGAGGCCTCCAAGGCGATGTGGCAGTCATCACTGCAGCCAGCGAGGGGCAGGAAGAGCTAGAAGGACCCCAGGCGGAGAAGACCAAGGGCCTATTGGGGAAGCGCCAACTCTGCCTCCGCTCTGTGAATGAGGAGCAGGGACTCCAGAGCTTAGGGTCCGAATGGGCAAGTCCTGGTCCGTCTCTGCACAGTACATGCCCTTTGCGCTCTAGGCCAGTTTGCCGAGAGGTGGTCAGATGCCAAGAGGCCAGGGAGGAGCATAACCAGGAGAGCAGAGAGGCATCATGGAGTGAGGCTCCGTCGTCCAGCGGGTGCGTGGAATGGCAGGCGGCACACGGAGGGCAGAGGCCGTGCCTGGCCTCAAGAGCAAGGGCATTTCTGGATGAAAGGAGAGCCAGGAGTGTTGCCCTCAGACCTGGGCGTGGAAACCCCTTCTCTTGGGTGGGGGCAGGGGTGGCCTCAGGTCTCCCAGGAAGGAGACTGCGGTCTCAGCTTAAACAGTAGCCATTCAGGATCAGCACTTTTGGCAAAGGAACGTTCTTAGCAGGTGTGTGAGACGGAGGCAACCAGGAAGACCCTGAGGTTGCTGACCTGCCCAGATGGGATTTCACTGTGATTCACGTCCACACTGCTCACCTTGGGGCCTGGGCTTCCTGTACTTCCCTCTGCCAGGCAGCCCAAACGTTTCCCATGAGTGATTAGGAGGATGGTGGGTCTGTGATGAGAAATATGATGTGGCATTGTGATGGAGCTTGCCTGCAGGGCTTTCCAAAACATGTTTCAGAAAGGATGCCAGAGAGTGGCTGGGATGGTTTCTGTCAGAGCTAGAGAGCCCAGGTCCCATCACTGGGTCCCCCACTTTACAGACACACTGAGAGCCCAGGGTGCTGGTGGAGCTGTAGGGTCCTGTCCGGGTCACAGAGTGCTAGAGGCAGGCCTTGAACCAGGCGTCTGGATTCCAAGTTCACGCCCCTTTCCTATGCCGCGTGCATTCCAGGTGAGTGAGGACAGTTTTCAGGTGCCTCATCCATCTGGCTCTAATGAGCCCGGCCAGCTTGCCTGCCCTGCAGGATCTCAGAAAATGAGGAAGTTTCTGCGGATACGCTCCTGGGGAATGGTGGACCGGACAGTCAGAAGGGCTGTCCCATGATACAACTTAACCTGGAAGACGCCGTGGTCTTAGATGTTTTGCTGGCTTTAGGGATGAGCCGGTAGCTGAGGTCTTGCCCCTCTCTCCATCTCCCCTCCCCAGTCTAACGTGCCAGTGTGGGAAGTTAAGGAAAGCTGGGCTTGCCCTGAGCCCCAGTAAGCACCAGGTCTACCTGTGGATCCAGGGTCCAAGCAGAAGGTTCTGGAGAAAAGATCCCTCGTCAGGCCTTTGGTGTACCCACAGCAGCAGCAGAAGAATCTCTTGGGCCTCCAGTTGGAAATCACTTGGTCTGTAATGGGGCAGGCTGTTGAGGGAGAACCAGGAGGAGGAAGAACAAGAGCAAAAACACCAAGTTTAGACCCCAAAAGACTCCAGCTTTCGGATTAACCAGGCACGTGATGTGATTTCTGTGAAATATTTTTTAAAATAAAAAGATGAATCATAAAAATGAGCAATAAGGTTCTAAAAAGTGATTAAGCCGATCTGTGAAAGATCAGTGTGGCCTTTAGAAATGGAAAACTTTCTGGATGGGTTAAGCAACATACTGGACATAGATGACGTTAGTAATAGCAAACTTGAAGATTTCTAAAGAAATAATAATATTGCAGAGAAAGGTAAGAAAATAGAAACTATGACAGAGATTAAGGGATGGGGAGAGTAGAACCAGAGATACGTACGTCGTCTTGGAGTCCCAGAAGAGGAGGAGCAGTGAAGTGGAGAAAAGACACCGTTGATGTGACCTGTGATTCCACGGACCCAGGAGGCACTAGCCTGCTGAGCGCATAAATGAAAAGAAATCCCTTCCGGGATAATCATGAGGAACTGTGGAACAGCACAGAGAGAGGGAAAGCCTTTCGAGCAGTTTCAAAGAAAGGAGAACTGATGAGTTTTGCTGCCAGCTCACTTTACATCAGCAGCAGAAGAAGCCAGGAAATGGTAATATCTACAAAGCATCGAGAGAAAGTCAGTGTCAACTTAGAATTCTGCAGCCGACAAGACTAAACAATAAAGGTGAAATACAGACAGTCTGTACACACAAAGACTTTGAGAGCTGGCCACCTGTAGACCTTCATGAAAGGGGTTTCCAAGAGATGGACTTCCAGGTGAAGGACTGGAATCCCAGAAAGAGTATCTGTAATGCAGGAAGACGAGTGAGCCAAGAAATTTGTAAATATGTGAGTAAATCCAAATACTCATTAAGATTTTAAAAAGTCCGTAATTACTAGAATGTCTAACTTGTGGAACTGAATTTTTATAAAGGATGGAACTACCGGACGATGATAGTATATTAATTGGAAAGAACTGTTCAAATATTCTGAGCTCCTGGTATTATTTGCAGGGAAGTTAAACATTGATTAATATGTTAGCCTGTGCTAATAACTGCACATCATAAAAAAGCTCAAGGGTTCCTTCATCAAAGCTGGAAACTCCTGCTCTGCAAGAGATCCCGTTAAGGTTATGAAAGAGAAGCCAGTGACTAGTAGATTATATTTGCAAATCCCATATCTGATAAAGGATGTATCCGGAATATATAAAAAGGTCTCTAATTTCCACGGAAAGAAAACAGTTCTATCAGAAAATGCACAAAAATTTGATCAGACACTCACCAAAAAGGATATATGGGTGGCAAGTGAGCACATGAAAAGATGTCCCTCAGCAGCAGCCGTCAGGAAGGTGCCCACTAAACCCACACCGCCGTGCCACCGTGTGCCCCCTAAAGTGACTAAGAGGTACAGGGATATGGAGAAATGACTCACTCCTGCAGTGCTGGTGGGAATGTAAAATGTTACAGCCACTCTGAAAAACAGTTGTAGTTTCTTTAAAATGTAAACATTACACTTCCTATACAGCCCAACAGTTTCACTCCTGGGCGTTTATCCTAGAGAGAGAAAAACTCATGTTTACACAAAAACTTACACACAAATGCTCGTCGTATCTTTTCTTTCTATATATTTTATTGCATCATCGTATCTTTATTTGCAGTACCCCCTAAGTGGAGAAGCCCAGGTGTGCCTTTCCGTGTGGTGAGCGGGTAACCAGACTGCCACAGCCACACAGTAGACCTCTGCCCAGGAACACAAGGAACCCACTCGGAAATGCCAGCAGCTCGGATAGTTCTCATGGGTGTCGTGCTTGGTGAAAAGGCCAGTCTCAAAAAGGCCGTGCTTTGTGACTCCATCTCTGTAACATGGCAAAGGCTGAAGGAGAGCCTTGGGGTGATGGGACAGTTTTGTATGTTGAACGTGGTGCTGGTGACATGAATCTACTACATACGTGATAAAATTTCATAGAGCTATACACATAAAAAAACCAAGTAGAAAGTAAATAAGAAACTTAAGGCTAAGGTAACCTAAAACAAGACTATTAGAACATAGAACTTCCAAGCCAGTAAAAATGTCATAAGAAAACGATTGAATTAAAAACTTTGTTGAATAAAAAGGGGAAAGGGGAAGAAGCCCAATAAAAAGAAAAGCAGACGCAAATAATACAGAAGAAAAATTCAGGACAGGTCGGGAGCAGAAAGAAGCATTTGGAACTGTCCAGTGAGCAAAATAAATGCGGACAGATTACAGGAGCTCATCAGAGCTAAGGACTGTCAGGTTGGAGGAAAACATCACACCTTTGCTGTAGACAAGAGAGACATTACAGCGTAAGGCCACGGGGCACTGGAAGGAAAGGTGTGAAGATTTGCAAGTCAGAAGCTGTGCAAAACAGAGCTTCAGAAGCCGTGTTAATTTTAGACCAAATGGACTTTAAGACAAAATGTATATATTAAGGATATGCTGAAATCACTCGAGAATAGGTCCAGGTCATGAGGAGAATGAAAAATCTTAAATGCTTATACACTTAATAAAATACATAAAGCAAAAGTGGGTAGAATTACAGGGGGAAATGGATGAGTCCATCAGGCCAGTTGTTTTAGATTGATGGGGAGCATCAGCAAGAAACAAAAATTTGACAGGGGTGCTGAACTGCACGGTTCTTACAGAACCCCGTGCCACAGAAACAGAGGCCACTCATTTCTGAACTGCACGGTGCTTACGGAACCCCGTGCCACAGAAACAGAGGGCACTCATTTCTGAACTGCACGGACGCTTACGGAACCCTGCGCCACAGAAACAGAGGGCACTCATTTTCTCAGGTGCACCTGGAACATTTCCCGATTTTGACCATGGACTAGGTCATAAAGCAAGAGTGAAAACATTTCAGAAGATCGGTAATGCATATGCCACTTCAATTAGAAAATGCAGTTAGGAAAACGCAATCATTAGATATTGGTGGCCAAAAATAAAGAAAAAGGTCACTGTGTGTTTGGAAATTTTAAAGGTCACTGTGTGTTTTGGAAATTTTAAAACAGTTCTACATAACTCAGAGGTCAAAGAAGAAATCATTAAGGACTGTGTAAATTAATTGCTAGGTACAAAGACATGACTGGATAATAATGAAGATACTGCATGTCAAGATTTGTGGGAAACTTCAATGAAACTTAGTGGCCTTCAATGCTTATACTACTAAAGAAAGCCGAAAATTAAAATAGACATTAAAAAGTCTTTTTTTTAAAGTAAAAGAACAAGAGAATGAACCCAAAGAAATAGAAGGAAGAACCTTTTAAAGATGGGAACAGAGTTAACCTTAACCTGTTAAAGTTTTTTTTCTTTTTCTTTTTTTTTTTTTTTTGAGACGGAGTTTCGCTCTTGTCACCCAGGCTGGAGTGCAATGGCGCGATCTCGGCTCACCGCAACCTCCGCCTCCTGGGTTCAGGCAATTCTCCTGCCTCAGTCTCCTGAGTAGCTGGGATTACAGGCACGCGCCACCATGCCCAGCTAATTTTTTGTATTTTTAGTAGAGATGGGGGTTTCACCATGTTGACCAGGATGGTCTCGATCTCTTGACCTCGTGATCCACCCGCCTCGGCCTCCCAAAGTGCTGGGATGACAGGCTTGAGCCACCGCGCCCGGTCAACCTGTTAAAGTTTTAATGGAAGGCTCTACAAAGCCCAAAGGCAGTTCTTAGGAAAGGCCGTTAAGATAGAAAACTGCTAGCAAGAGTAGTCCAGGGAAGAAACAGCAGACATTTCAAAATAACCAGAGGAGTCCATGAATAATGTGAGGCCAACGCATGGGAAACTTAGCTAGAAAACAGACAGATTCCTGGAGAAGACCAATTTACCAGCATCCACTCAAGACTGGAGAGCCTCAGTCATTCTTTAGCGAAACTGAATCAGGAGGAAAAATCTGTCCACGAAACCCAGGTGATTTTTAAAGTGTGTTCTACCCAACTTTCAAGGAAGGAATCCAATCTTATGCAAACCTTTCAAGGAAAAAAGAGGGGAAATTCCTCAGTGTATAGTGTGAGGAAGAAGCATGTGAGGAGGGGTCGTTAGAGGCCAGTCCACCCCTTGAACTAAATAAACTGTGTTGGTCCTAAAGAAAACGCCAGCAAACTGCAGCCGGAAGTGCTTTGAGACACGGCACCCTCGCCAGGTCGGGTTTATGCTGGAAGTGGATGTGACATTACTTACTTATCCATTTAACCAACAGGAAACCTATACATAGAATTCACCCCACCGCAAAAGAAGAAATAAGAAAAAGCATATGATTGCCATTTCCAGATGTCTTGAGAAAGTATTTGATGCAATTGAATACCCATTCATTTAAAAACGTATCAAAATAAAAAGACAATAATTTTCTTAACTGACCAAGATTATCTACCACAACCTCCACAGCAAACACGGTGAAGTGTGAGGAGCCCTACTTTAAAAACAGAAAGTGGAGGGTGCTAGCTGGCTCAGTTAGGAACTGCAGTCATGTGTAAAGACTGGAAAAGGGGATGAAGAACTCATGGACAAATGCGTAGAACTGATGAGAGAGTTTGTGAGGTGGCGTGTCTAAAGTCCAGGTGTTATTACAATCAAATGCATTTCCATACATCGTGTGTTAGTCCATTGTGGATTTGCTGTAAAGAAATACCTGCGACTGGGTATTTATAAAGAAAAGAGATATGATTGGCTCACGGTTGTGCAGGCTGTAAGGAAGCAGTGGCTTCTGCTTCTGGGGAGGCCTCAGGAAACTTACAGTCATGGCAGAGGGCGAAGGGGAAGCAGGTGCCACACACTGTTAAACAGCCAGGTCTCATGAGAACTCGCTGTCGCCGTGAGCACTGGGGGATGGCGTTAAACCATGAGAAACTGTCCCCATGATCCCGTCACCTCCTGCCAGGGAATTACAGCTGAATGTGAGATTTGGGCAGGCACACACATCCAAACCATATTAATAAGTCAGCTGCACTTAAAAACACCATGTATAACACCCACAAAACACCATGTATAAAATAACCAAATAAAAGGACAATATTTGTGGATAAAATTGTAAAGCTTTATTGCAAGACATTTAAAATAAATGGACACATGCGCGCATGCACACGCGCGCGCGCGCACACACACACACACACACACGCCATGTTCATGAATAGAAAGAGCTGGCTTTGTAAAGCTGTCAGTTCCCAAATCTATGGGCTCAACCCAATTCCAATCAAAATTCCGATAGTGTTTTCAATGAATTTGGCAAGCTGTTTATAACGTTTCTGAGCAAATGAAGGGCTGAAAATGGCCGTGCCACCTGGAACAAGAAGGACGAGGTAGAGAGACTCCCTTCTACCACGGGGTCCCTGCAAGCCTGAAGGGGCCTTCAGTGCCCGGCTGCGGGGGGGGGGGGCTTGCCTTCTTACCATGAGCAGGTGGGCGTGGGCAGCTGGCTGGGGGGCCCACTAGCCAGCCCCCCTTCATGAGCCTGT
Organism: Saimiri boliviensis; assembly: GCF_048565385.1. Taxonomy (NCBI): domain Eukaryota; kingdom Metazoa; phylum Chordata; class Mammalia; order Primates; family Cebidae; genus Saimiri; species Saimiri boliviensis. The sequence goes on along the minus strand of NC_133463.1, from coordinate 90,098,600 downwards.
GAGAGTGACACCAGCCGAGAGCTGGTAGGGCTGGGAGAAGGCTGGCCCCACCGTGGGGTGGAAGGGGTGGCTGTCGGGGAGATGTCCCAACAGCCCATGGCCCGTGCCAACCCTGGGCAACTGTGGCCAGCAGGACTTTCCCAAGCATCAGCCCTGCTGCCCAGGTTGGACTTGGCTGGAATCTGGCACCGTGACTTGTGCTCTCAGGGCAGGGCCGAAGGGCAGACGTGCAGCGTGTTGGCGGAGGCTCTGCTGGGTACAGCGAGTGCAGCCTCAGATCCTCGGTGCCATGGCCCGTGTGCCGAAACTCATGGTTTGGCAGGAAGACCGGGAAAACACTATTGTTAAAGGTGGTCCTCCCTCCTGCCTCCCTCCTCCCTCCTCCCTCCTCCCTCCTCCCTTCCTCCCTCCTCCCTCCTCCCTCCCCCTTCCTCCCTCTTCCCTTCCTCTTTCCTCCCTCCTTTTTCCCTTTCTCTCTCCTCCTTCCCTCTTCCCTTCCTCCTCCCTCCTCCCTCTTCCCTCCTCCCTCCTCCCTCCTCCCTCCTCCCTCCTCCCTCCTCCCTCTCCTCCCTCCTGTTTTCCTCCTCCCTCCCTCCTCCCTCCCTCCCTCCTCCCTCCCTCTCTCCTTCATCCCTCCTTCCCTCCCTCCTCCCTTCCTCCTCCCTGGCCAGCACACCGGCCATGGAGGGCTGCGTCCCTTGAGGGTGGGCCCCAGCCCCGCCCCCAGCACCCCTCACTTGCTCGTCGGGTCCTCAACTTTCCGACTCGGTTCTCCTTCCTCGCCCTCCCTCCTTCCTTTCTCTCTCTGTCTATCTCTAAACAGTTGCGCTTCTGTGGCTCTCAGGCTCTGAGCTAGTTGTCCCGAGGTCACGATTTGACTTTCTGCCCTGTAAAATTAGGGGCTTGCACTAGGGTCAGATGTTACGCACTTTTTTCAGGCGCCTTCCAGGTGGCAGGCCCTGAGTTCAGGGCTGTGGAGACCTGAGGAAGGAGTTAGCCATTGGCTCTGGAGAATCAAGGGAGGCTTCCTGGAGGAAGAGGCACTTAACTGTGCCTGGAAGCCAGACCCAAGCAGAGGCGGGTTGGGGGTGTGCAGAGGGTGCGTCCTGGGCCTCTGCAGCTTGAGGGCACCCGGGCAGGTGGGGCCAGGTTGGGAAGGTGCCCCAGGCTTGAACCACCGTCCTGTTCCTGAAGGCCAAGTTTCCTCGCACAGCAGCCTTCAGGGTCTGCTGCAAGCGTCCTCGAGGTGCCGGGGGAACGTGTGCCACCAAGTCCCCTTCCAGAACCCCTTCGGTGCATTCTTAGCAACTCCGTATTTTAATCCTGAGGGCTGGGAGCGGCCACCTCGCGTGCAGGAAGCAGCAGAAGGCCAGGGGAAGGGGCCTGCCCGGCCCTGCGCTGGGAGCCACGGAGGGCTGCGTGTGGGGGAGGCGGGCCTGTGTTGGGGCGGAGGCTGCCTTTTAATTTGGAGGCTGAGCAGGTTAAATAAACAGCAATTGGATTTTATCGAGGCCTGAGCTGACTGCAATATCCCCGGGTACAGGGAACACTGGAGAATCTCATTTTCGTGATCAGATTGTTATAGATTCTTCCCCCGGTCTGCAGCGAAATGGAAATGTGAATTGTGCTTTCAGGCACTATAAAGGACAGCCGGTAGGGACACGGCGGGCAGGGAGGGCGACCCGGCCTCAACTCAGCCGCTCAGGCCTGGGGCCGCAGAAGCCTTGCGCTTCCTGTCTCCAGAGGCTGTGGCCCTGCCCACTTGGCCAGTCCTTCTCCGGGAGAATGCGGAGCAGAAAAATAACTCCAGGCAAAGATTTAAATCAATCTGCTGTGGTTAATAAATACCAGGCTCGCAGCAGTGGGAGGGGTAGAGAAAGCAGCCAGGGAGGTGCAGGTGCCAGCGCCCTTCTGCCCTGAGGCCCCACCCTCGGACAGCGTGCCCATCCTCCCCACCTCACCCTGGAGCCTCCTTGGCGACTCTGGAGCAACTTCAGAGTCAGACAGGCCTGAGCTCAAGGCGGGCTGTGCTGGGCTTCTGCTGTAGCTTGACTGTGGCTGGGAGTGTCTCGCCTAAGCTCGCTGGGGGGTGCATGGCGGTGGGAGCAGGGCCCCGGGCAGGCTGGACCCACACAGACCATGGACACCCCTCTGTTCTGGCGCCATACCCTGCATCTGGGGCTCTTCCAGACTCTGAGCTGGGTGGGTTCTGGGGTCTCTGAGGTAAGCAACAGAAAGGCATCAGTTCCGGCCAGGCACAGTGGCTCATTCCTATAATCCCAGCACCTTGGGAGGCTAAGGTGGATGGAACGCTTGAGGTCCGGAGTTTGAGACCAGCCTGGCCAACATGACAAAACTCTGTCTTTACTAAAAATAAAAATTAAAAAAATAATAATAAAAAAAGGGAAACTCTGTCTCTACTAAAACTACAAAAAAAAATGAGGCAGGTATGATATGGTGGTACACGCCTGTGATCCCAGCTACTTGGGTGGCCGAGGCATAAGAATGGCTTGAACCCAGGAGGCAGAGGCTGCAGTGAGTCGAGATTGTGCCACTGCACTCCAGCCTGGGCAACAGAATGAGACTGTCTCAAAAAAAAAGGCAGGAGTTCTTCAGCTGACTGGGTCCTGAGGAAAGGCAGAAGGCCTGGTGGGCAGAAGAGACTTGTCCAGGGTACAGGAAGCTCTCGCTGAGCGCCAGCTCTCAGCCTAGGTGTGCACTCCGGACAGCAGTGGGCGGGCACGTGCATGTACATGTGCGTGTGTGCGTCCGTGTATGCGTGCGTCTGTGTGTGTGCGTGTCCGTGTATGTGCATTCGTGTGCGTGTCCGTGTGCGTGCATCCATGTGTGCGTGCGTCGTGTGTGTGCATGCGTGTGTGTGCACGTCTGTGTGTGCATCCATGTGTGTGTGCATCCGTGTGTGTGCGGGTGTGTGTGCGTCCGTGTGTGTGTCTGTGTGTCCATGTGTGCATCCGTGTGTGTGTGCGTCCGTGTGTGTGCATCTGTGTGCATGCATCCATCTGTGTGTGCGTGCATCCATGTGTGTGTCCGTGTGTGTGCATCCATGTGTGCGTGCATCCATGTGTGTGCATGTGTGCGTGTGTCCATGTGTGCGTGCGTCCGTATGTGCGTGCATCCGTGTGTGTGTGCGTCCGTGTGTGTGCGTCCATGTGTGTGTGTCCGTGTGTGCATGCGTCCGTGTGTGCGTGCGTTGGTGTGTGTGCGTCCGTGTGTGTGTGCGTCCGTGTGTGCATTCGTGTGTGTCAGTGTGTGCTTGCGTCCGTGTGTGTGTGCATCTGTGTGCATTCCTGTATATGAGCGCTGTGTATGCACTTGTGTACTGTGTGTGCACACAGGCATGTGTGTGTGCATGCAGCGTGTGTACATGTGTATCCATGTGTGCCTTCGCGTGTGCCTCTGTGCACAGGCATGTTGCATGCAGGTGTGTACATGTGTGTGCATGTGCATGGGTGTTGTGTGTGCATGTGTGAGCCCCAGTGTGTGTGCATGTGTGTGTAAGCACAGGGGTGTGTGTGTGTGTGTGTGACCTTGGCTGTTGTGTCTGTGAGAGAGCATGGGTGTTGTGTGCATATGCGTGTTTGAGCCCTTGTGTGTGTAAGCACAGGTGTGTGTGTGTGTGAGCTTGGCTGTTGTGTCTGTGAGAGAGCATGGGTGTTGTGTGCATACGCGTGTTTGAGCCCTTGTGTGTGTAAGCACAGGTGTGTGTGTGTGTGTGAGCTTGGCTGTTGTGTCTGTGAGAGAGCATGGGTGTTGTGTGCATATGCGTGTTTGAGCCCTTATGCCCACCCATGGGGCAGTGGGTGGGAGCACCTCACTCCGAGTGGGCAGAAAGGGCTTCTCCAGGAGGGGGCTGGATCTCCATGAAGTGGTAAGTGACTGACAGGGTTGTCCTGGCCAGGGTGGGCAGAGGAAGAGCAGCACCCCCAGAGCAAGACCTCCCACCCTGGGTCCATCAGGGGAGTCTTCAGAGAGACCTGAGACCCTGCTCATCAGGCCCCTGGAGTTGTCACCTGGGAGGCCAACTTCAAGCACCTTCCCAAACAGCTTTCTCCCAGCCTGTCTGCCTGGACCCCTGCAGTGGCAGGGGAGCTGCCCAGTGTCCTGGAGCCAGGCAGCTGCCGGGGAGGCAAGGGGAGCAGTGGGCGGAAGGTGGTAGCCTGCAGGGGAGGAGGCTCCCAGAGGCTCCTGGCTGGGCGAGCCAGCTGCCCAGGGCGAGGGGGGCTCCAGGAGGCAGCGCCTGGCATTGTGTCTAGCACAGATGTTCTGGCTGTCCATGGCCAGCTGTCCAGTGTGCTCCGGGCATGGGGGGAGCTCCTGCCCTGCCAGGGCCCCTCCTGGACGCTGGCCCTGCAGAGGCCCCTGTTCTGAACAATTTTTGTATGCTCAGCTGGGAGGGCCTGGGAGGCTGCAGTCAGGGAGAGGAGGTTCCCCGTCCAAGGTCACCCCTGAAATGGGAGCTGTGCTGAAATTGGAGACTTGCCTCCCTTGGAGAGAGGTGATGAGGGACACACCCCATGTCACGTTGTCTGTGTCTGTGGTGACTGGGGGATGGGCACGTGTGCGTGGGAAGGTCCCTTTCAAGGCAGAACAAAGCAGTTTGAAAGTGGTGGGGAATTGCGACTCCTTTTCAGCAGCTGTATGCAAATGACATGCAAATGAGCCTGTTTTCCCTCCAGTACCTGTGGCTCAGAGCAACCGTGTTCCCCAGGACCCCTGAGACAGCCCCCGACCCTGGTCCTCATTCACCAGGAAGAGCCCCTGTTTCAGAAATTGTGCTGAGTAGCAGTGGCTGCCACTGTTTGCTTAACAAATGCGGACTGTCCCGGAGTCAGGCAGAACCAGGTTCTAATCCCAGCTCTCCCAGTGATGAGTTGTGTGAAACCTCGAGCACATTGCTTAATCTCTGCCCCTCATTGCCTGCTCCTGTAAAATATAATGGGAACGCCTCCAGATTGCCTGTGAAAGCACGTGGCACAGTTACTTCTGATGATTGTGGTGGTGATTGTGATGATGGTGATGGTGATGGTGGTGATGGTGATGATAGTGGTGGTGATCATGGTGATGGTGATCATGGTGATGATGGTGATGGTGATGATAGTGGTGGTGATCATGGTGATGGTGATCATGGTGATGATGATGGTCATGGTGATGGTGATGATAGTGATGATAGTGGTGGTGATCATGGTGATGATGATGGTGATGGTGATGGTGATGATGGTGATGGTGATGGTGATGATGGTGATGGTGATCATGGTGATGATGGTGACGGTGGTGGTGATGGTGATGGTGATGATAGTGGTGGTGATGATGGTGATGGTGATCATGGTGATGATGGTGATGGTGATGGTGATGATGATGGTGATGGTGATGATGGTGATGGTGATGATAGTGGTGGTGATCACAGTGATGGTGATGATGGTGATAATGATGGTGATGGTGATGATGATGATGGTGGTGGTGATGATAATGATGGTGGTTGGTGCTGGTGGTAATGGTGGTGGTGGTGGTGATAGCCATGATGGTGGTGATGGTGATGGTGGTGGTGGTGATGCTGGTGATGGTGGTAATGATGATGGTGGTTGGTGCTGGTAGTAATGGTGGTGATGCTGGTGATGGTGGTTGGTGCTGCTGGTAATGGTGGTGGTGGTGGCACTTGGCATTGGTAGGTATTAGGGTGATGGTGTCGAGTCCTCCATACTAGGCACTGCATAGGGCACTGGGAGAATGGGATAAAGAAATTGACCTCTGTCTTTGGGTGCTGAGTTCTTACTGAAAGGCTCACGGGGCTGGGAACAGAGTCCTCACCTGCCTCACTCCCCTTCAGCCACTGGGGCCTTGCTCCCTTTGGCTCCTGCTGTTCTCAGTTACGTGACAGGGACCTGCTTCTCCAGCTGACCTCAAGATCCTTGAGGGTGGCACAAGTCTGTCCCTCCAAACTACCCAGGCAGCCTGTACTAGGCTGGGCTCAAAGTGAGTGTCCAGGACCTGCCAGAGGGCCTGGCCCAGGGGAGTGGCAGCCAGGCGAGGGCATGGGGTGCAGCGTCAGCACCAGAGCCCAGGTACAGCCCCGCCCCTGCAAAAGGCTCTCCTCCCCACGGCCCTTCTCATCCCAGCAGCCGCCTGTGGCAGTGTCTTGTGTTGTCCTTGTTCTGCGGATGAGACTGAAACTGGGGAGGGGCTGGGACTTGCCTCTGCCATGCAGCTGGCAGGCGGTGGGGCCAGGGTTCGAGTCCAGGCCTCTCTGACACCCCTCTTCCCCGTACACCCGAACACCTCTCCCACAGCCAGCACGGTGGGGGTGGGAGAGGAATCGAGGCAGCCTGTTCTGCCAGGGGGGCTGGAGGGAGGGGGAGGAGCCAGAGAAGGGGCTGCTCAGGGAAGGACATCAGAGGTGAAGCAAGACGGGTCCTAGGGGAACCCCTGCAGCTGCTGTGCAGGGAGGGGCTGCTTGAAGGCGCTTGGCTTTCTGGGAACTCAGGAAGCGTTTCTGTTCGTCTGCGGGCTCCAGGTGGTTTGGAGTGTTGGCCAGGTGGGCCTGGGTCCTTTATCTGGGCTGGTGGATGGGATGTCTTCTGCAGGCAGCAACAGCAGGCAACAGGGAGAGGCTGGGGCACAGGGCGGGCCTCCGTGCCAGGAAGGGTGGCCCCACGGGGCACTGGGGAAGCCAGCTGCAGTCTCCGACTCCTGGAAGCCACAGCAGATCTCAGTTGGCTGTATCCTGCCTCCCGCTAACAGATATAGATCAGTTTCATTAAAAAGCCTCAACACGCTGCCAGCCTTCCACCCGGCCGGGCCCCCAGGGCCAGAGCCCACGGCTCTCTGGTGCCTTCTGCCAAGAAGAAGGTGGAAGGAGGCACAGGGCATTTTATTGCTCTCTAAATGAAAAGCCAAGAATATCTCTGCGTGGAATCGATTTCTGTCTTCTGGAAAAGGCTTGGCGTCTTCTCTCAGCCCTGCTGCCGTCCTGGGCCAGTCTCGGGTCTGGCGGGATATGGAGGGACTGGGGGGCAGCCCTGGGCGGGGGACCTGAGGGCTCCACCTCCCACCTCCCTCATCCACTGTCCTGTTCCGGCTCGGGGGTCCATGAGGGTGGCAACACACAGCCAGGCTCCTGGCGAAAGCCTGGTCCCCATTCCCACTGATCCTCTGAGGGCCCTGTGGGAGGGGTCCTCACTGCTATTGGGGGATGAAGTGATGGAGATTCAGGAAGGTCGCTCATCCTGCCTAAGGCATTGCCAGGAAGTTGGTGATGTCAGGGCAGAGTGGCCTCCGGGCAGGGGCAAACAGCTCTCCCTGCCGTGGGTCCCCGCCCAGAACGGCCACTGGGGCTAGAGACTGGGGGGCAACTGCACCCTCAGGGTGGCCAACAGGAAGGCTCATACCCGAACCTTGTCTGTGCCTTTCCCGGACGGGGCCCAGTGTCCCCATGCAGATGTAGCACACACGCTGGTCGGTGCCTCGCCCGTGGCCCGTGCTTGGGGGGTGACCCCAGCGGCTCTGCTTCTGCAGGCACTGCCATCACCACTGTTGTGAATCCGCTGCTACTGGCCCTCCTCCCACACCCCGTGTGCCTGCCTGGGTTGTGCCAGCTTGTCTACCTCCACACCCCCTCCTGTGGCCGAGCCCAGTCCCCTCGCCAGGCTGCCCATCCGATCTCCACCCCAGGTACTGTGCCGGGAGAGGGCAAGTCCAGCCTGCAGACAGGCCTGGGGAGGGCATGTGGAGGGCACGTGGGCAGGGCAGGGCAGAGGTCGGGCTTGTGCCCTGCTTCGAGCATCCCCACACCCGGGCCAGAGTGGACAGAGAGCAGGCGTGTTTGTGCTTTGACTCTGCGGAGCCTCAGACCTGTCCCACAAGGGCAGCGGGCCGGGAGCAGCGTCCCATTGTGCAGATGAAATGGCTGAGGGCGGGGAAGGAGGACCTGCCAAGCCTACAGGGGAGCCGGGATGGGGGCTCGGGGCTGAGGTCACTGTGCTATCAGCACCGCCAGGAAAGGAGCAGAGCTTGGGAGTGCCCTGGCCTTGTCTGTGCCTGGGTCCTGGCTTTGTTGCTCGTTTGCTGTGTGACTGTTGACAAATTGTGTTGTCTCTGAGCCTTTTGTTTCTTGTCTGGAGCTTTGGGAGGATTGAGCGACGCCACTCGGTAGCTCCTGCCGGGCACCGGGCACCGGGCACCGGGCACAGCTTCTTCCCGAGCATCGTTGACAGCAGCACCACCTCAGGCCCCAGGGCAGGACGGGGTCTCAGTCCGCAGCGCCGGGAAAGAGAGGCTCTGAGAGGTTCTGAGGGTTCTGAGGCTTGGCGTGAGACACAGCGGTGGGTGGCACAGCCAGGACAGAGCCAGTGCCCTGGTGCGGGATCAGCCCTCCCTCCTCCCCCACAGCCTCTGCTTCATGAACGAGGGCCTGCTCAGGAAGATGGAGCAGCCGTCTGTTTACCTCTTGACAGCAGAAAGGGAAAACAACAAATTAAACCAAACAAACCGCCCAGACATCAAACAAGCTCTCTCTCAAAGTGCGTGCTCTGCAGATCGAGAATGTGGGCGGCGGGCTGCGTGGCACCCGGGCCCTGCCAGGAGGCACGCAGTGGAGGCTGCGGAAGCTCCTCTCACCAGCTGGGCCCCGTCTGCAGGCAGGAACACGACCAGGGCCTGACGGGTGCTCTCAGGAGACAGAAGGGGCCGGTGCAGTGCCCCTCGGACAGACAGGTGCCTGCTGCGCCCTGACTGGGAGGACCACCCCTGCCTGAGCTGCTCACCCGCCCGCTGCTCACGGGAGGCGTCCGGCGCCACAGGAGGGGCGTGAGCGGCTCAGGGCCACGCTCTGCGGCCCTTCTTCTCAACTTCCCACAGAAGCAGAAGCAGGAGGAAGCAAGTCTCTTTTCTTGATTGTGGCTTTTGGGGGGTTTAGTTTCCCCCTTCTCAGCCCTAGCTGACAGGAACTCCAAGCTCTGACAGGGCCTGAGCCAGCAGCATGTGTGCCCGGCCAGACGGCGGTGTGCAGGGGCTGGGACCTGGGGACCGAGAATCTGGCGGAGGCGGCAGGGGCCCGTGGGGAGAGCCTGGATCTGATCCCAAGTGCCGAGGGCTTGAACCCCTCACTCGCCTGCCTGAGGACCCTGTGCCTCAGCATAGAGCCCTCCGGCTGGCGGGCTGCGCTCGGCTCTGAGTCCAGCACCACGGGCAGCTCCCACAACAGCCCTCTGCCTCCTGGCCTCAGGCCCGGGGCAGCGGTGATTCACCCTCTTTCCTCTCCGAGAGGCACGGGCAGGGCAAGGCCGGCCCCTGGTCCTCGGCTCTGTGTCTGCTGGGGGCAGCCTGCCTGCGGACCGTGTCCATCTTCACTGCAGCTCCTCGGAGCAGTGGCCCTGACTACAGGTCAGGGGAGTGGGGACGGCGGCCTCAGGGTCAGATGACCGTGTGTCCTGTGCTCCCTCCGCGTGGCCTCCCCATGTCTGCAAGCGCCTGGGGGCCGGGATTCCAGGCTCCCCGGCGCCTGGTCCCCCAGCTGCTGCTCCAGGTGAGTCCAGCGAGGGCTCATTAACGCTGCTGTCAACAAGACAGATGAAAACACAAGCACAGAAGGAAAACAAGAGCCGCTTTGGGTGTCTGTGATCAGGCCCATAAACGGCTCCCGATGCCTCGCCCAGGAGCCCGGGACGCCGGCGGCTCCGTTCCCTCTCCCGTGGCCCGGCCCCCATGCCGCTGCCTGGAAAGGGATCCGGGGATTATGCAAGAGCGGGGATTGTGTCTTGGCAGCCACCGCTCCAGCCTCGCACCGCCCGGTGAGGAGCTCTGACTCGCTCCTGCTCCAGGGGAGGAGGCCTCATTAGAGCGCCGATTTTAGCCTGGTGAAGAGCTCCCCCATGCCCCCCAAATTTGCATTTTTCCCTCAAAATGCTCTTGCCGCTGGCAGGAGAATGGCTGTGAAAATCCGAGGAGCACGTGGCTGGAAGTGTGAGTGGCTGCTCTCCGATGTCGGTGGCTCGGGGCCTGCCTGGATCCGTGACTCCAGCTGTGCCTCCCGTGGTGCCCTCCGGAGGTGGGCGTGCGGGGCCCGGAGAGGTCTCTGGAGCTGCCCAGGGCCACTCCTGGCGCTCAGAGCTCTCCGCAGCCAGCTGTCCGCCCAGGTGATTGAGCTGCAGTCACCACCGCCCCCAGGTCACGGTATGATTGGTGCTCGAGCCGTGCGGCCACCGCGGGCTGTGGCTGTGCTGCTGCGCTTCCCACTCGGGGACCCTGTCAGGGCGGCTCTCTTGAAGGCACCCCGGGCTCTGGGTAGAGAGGAAGGGGGAGGAGGAGCGCCGCGGTGGCCCTAAAGGTTTCTGCTTGGAAACAGTAAATCTCACGGCTGCTCCACTGCGTGGACCAGAGCATTTCTCAGGAGCCGTCCCGCCGCCAGCAGCCCAGGGTGTGAGGGAGAGGCAGCGGGGGAAGGCAGCGCAGGCCTGTGGGCGATTTCCCAAGCCTCTGTGTCCTCGAAGCCACTGCTCTGGTCTCAGTCCCGTCCTCTCCGTTTCAGCTCCCGTCCTCCTTCCCTCCTCAGGGATCTTGGGAATCGCCACCCCCTCCCTCCTTCCAGGTCGCTGTCCCCCTTCCGAGTAGCCGTCTCCTCCTGGGTCAGGGCTGAGCGCCAGGTCCACCTCCCACACATGCTGCCCTCACAGCCTTCCTGGCGGCCCTTCCTGTCTCCTGGCTGGCTGCCCAGCCCACCCTCTGCCCACAGCGCTCCTCCAAGGAGAGACGCTGCCTGGCGAAGGCCTGGGTCCGCTCCCTTTTGCCCACCAGATGATGTCTCCCGGTTTGCAGAGCACACCTGGGCTTCCGGTCTTCAGCCCCTTCCTCATGTTATAAATCCGGCTCAAGCCAATGGCAGAGTCATAGCATGGCCCTGTGAGGAAGGGCACCGGGCACCTGCTGTGCGCAGCCTGGCGGGGCCAGTGTCTGCCTCAGTTTACTGCCTGTGGGGGAGGTATCGCTACCAATGGGGACTCAGGCTTTGCACGGCGGATGTCCCGCCCAAGGCCACAGGGCTGGCTCCCTCCAGAGGCGTGGTGCTTCTAGAAGGGGAGGAGGCGTAGGTAGTGCGCACCCGGCCCTGTGAGCGAGGCCCTCAGCTGCCCCCCGCTCCCGGGAACCGCCCGTGGCTGGCGGAAGCTTGCGGCCGAGTGATGCAGTGGAGGCCAGCCTCTGTGCCTCCGTTTGTGCCGCCCCCACCACGTGGAGCCCCCCTGGGCCAGGCTCAGGGCAGACACCGTCTGAGCCCAGGATTCCCTGCTTTCCCTCCCTCCAGGCTTCCCAGGAGTTCCACCGCCAGGACCCACAGGCCCAGATCCCAGCCCAGGTTTGCTCCTAGCGAGTCCACTCTTGGCACCACAAATCCTGGCTTTGAGACCATCTGCAGCACCAGGAACCTGCTGCGTCTGGAGCTGGCTCCACAGGCGGCATTTGGGAAGCAGTTTCTTTGGTCTGGGGCTGCGTTTCCAGCCCGGGAGCCAGACAGAGATCAGTGATCCCAGAGCATCTTTCTGAGCCTGCGAGCTGTAAGGCTGGTTGCCTCGCCGGGAGTTCGGACACGCCCATCTCCCGCCCTGCTTGAAAATTAGAATACGTCAATCATTTAGCTCCGCCTTGGAAATCCCCTCTGCACTCAGCACTAAGCCCGCTCATAGGAAGTCCCACCTCCCACTCACAGGAAGTCCCACCTCCCCACCAATAGCAGCTCCCGCTGTCCACATCCTGTCTCCCCAAATCCAATCAAACGCCTTCACTCCCTATAAAACCCCACTCCTGAGCGGAAGCAGCGGGACTTCTCGGGCCCCTCTTCCCGGGAATGTGGCACCTCGCCTGGGAGCTGCAATAAGTCGGAATTGGCGTCTTAATTTTCTTGTGCTGGCCTCAGTCTCCTCGTTTTTTACTCTGCTCCTGTCTTCAAGGAATGAACTTTACAAGTGGTGCCGAAACCCGGGAGGGAGTTGTAGGACCCCTCCTGGGGGAAACTGACTCCTCCACCGGAAGCCGGACCAGGGAACCCCTCCATGGCCAGGTAAGACTCCTTACCCACGGCCTCTCCCGCCGCCGGCCTCGTGGACTCCCTGCTCGCTATGGCGGCTGCGTCAGGGACGCCTCCTCGTCTCTCACTGTGGGCCCGGGGCCCTGGTCTCCTTTTGCCGTGGGCCGGGGGCCCCGGTCTCGTCTCGGGGGCCTGAGTGTAGAGGAGACGTCCCTACTCGCTTGTCTTCTCCCCGTGAGGGGATTCCGGGGGTCAGGAATTCGAGGGAGACGTGCCCATCTTCCTGAACCCGCTCCGGTGTTCGGTAGGGCAGTCCGGGACGCCTTCCGAACATCTCCGCAGCAGCGGCCCAGGTTTGGGTATTCAGAAGCCCTGTTTGTAAACCCAAGCCCTGCCTAACAGCAGGGCCAGATCTCCGGCTCACTAAAACGTCTGTCTCAGATTCTCAGATTGGCCCTTTTTGCCATATAAGCTCTCCTTAATTAAGTAACTCTGTTTTCTTTTTTCCTCCTCTTCTTCTTCTGAGGTCTCGGTCTCTCTCTCTCTCTCTCTCTCTCTCTCTCTCTCTCTCTCTCTGTTACCATTGTTACAGCCTGTAGGCTCTCTCGGCCACCCCTTCTCCCTCCCCCTAACACCCCTGGGAAAGGAGTGCTGCCTGTGCTGAGTACAAGACCTTCCCATATTGGGTTCTAACCCCTTACTACCCCACGAGAGTGAACCATGGGCAATCAGAAGTCCCACCCGGACCCTAAATCGCCATTAGGATGCCTAGTCCAAAAGCTACCCAAGCTAGGTCTCTCTGTTAAAAAGAAAAGGTTGCTTTTCCTCTCCACCGTGGCCTGGCCACAATATCCCCTAGACAACCAGTCTCAGTGGCCTCCAGAGGGCACGCTCAACTTTAAGGTCCTGACAGACCTAGACAACTTTTGCCAAAAGAATAGTAAATGGTCTAGAGGTTCCCTACATGCAGGCTTTCTGGTACCTTCGTCCCCAGCCTGCCTTCTGTTCCTCTTGTACCATCTCCCAGGTTCTCTCTGCTATGGGTCAGCCAGCAGCCCCAGCCTCAGGTGCAACACCAGGGCAGAAGTAAAATCCTCCCTTTACATGCCTCCAGGAGGATACTTTTGGTGTAATGGAACCCTAACCAAATAGCCCTCCCCGCCATCTCCTGGGGGTTGCCCAGCCCTGCCTTCACAGGGGTGGGGGGCTACAAGTTGCTGCTTTGCCCTCCCAGGGCTGGCCACTGAGGACGGGCCCTGGGTGTCCTTGGTAAGTCCTTTGGGACCCATATGGGGCAGGGACAGGGGAACCCTAAGAGTGGGCGACTCTACTGCTGGGAAGTCAGGGCTTTAGGGCTATGCTCTGCTCTGCGGTGTCTTCGGATGATTGGAATTGTGGAATTAGCATGTTTGAATCTTAGAGCTGTGGAATTGTAGAGAAGGTTACCTGTGAGGATTAGAGGTAACGTTTGTACACACCCCTAGCTCATCTCAGTATTATCATTTTATGAGCTTTTCCTGATCTATCGTTAGGCAGCTATACAAGGTTGTGTGTGACGTGTGTTTAGGATAGAAGAATAATGATATGTAATGAGTATCCGTGACCCGCCTGGACCTACAGGACCACTGCTTGCTCCTGGAAGCAGCCCTGCCCCACTGCACCCTTGCCCTCACCCCAGCGTAATCTTGTCCCCAAATTGGGTGTCTGCTACTCCATTGCTCTTATATAGTCTTAAATGGTTTTGTGCTATTTTATGCAGGCAACGTCAGTAAAATGTATTCACTGCTAAACAATGTATTGTTTGGTTTTGCTTATTTTTTAGCTCATAAAAACTGAGCCATGCTATTAGTATTCTTCCGAGACTGGCCTTTCTTCAGCCAGCTTTGTTTTGAAGATTCGTCCATGTGCCTATGCATAGCTGCGGTTCCTGATGGTCACGGATGCAGAAGATGACATCACGTGACCACGTCGTCATTTATATCCATTCTCCTCTCAGTGGATGTGCAGAGCGTTTCCCATTTTTGGTGGAAACCCCGCACAGCTCTGAGCGTGCTTGTGTGGCTGGTGCTCGGGTCAGGGTGTCTCCAGCCCTCCACTCAAGTGTGATCCCTGGGTCTCAGGAGCGCCAGTGCTCTTCCCCTCTGTTGGCTGACACCGAGCTGCTTTCCAGCCACGTGTGAGTGCGTTTTTGCCCGCAATTGACGAGCTCCTCTCACCCTGCTCACTGGCTGTTTTGTATCTGATGTTGTCAGACTCCTCGATTTTGCCAATCGGCTGGGTATAAAATGGGACCTAATCGTGGTCTCAGTTTGCATTTCCCGATGACTAATGAGGCTGCAATTTTTCGTGTGTTTATATTTGTGTTTTGTTCACTTTGAAAAGTCTGTTCATGCCTCTTGCCCATTTTCAAAATAGGATTTTTTTTCATGGTAATGATGGTGGAATGTCTGCACACACGTGCGTGGGTTCTGACCTCCACGCCAACACTCTTTGCATCTACATGTGTTGGAAATGTCCTCTCTGGCCGATGCCTCCCCCGTGCATGCAGGAAGGCCCCTGGCCGGTTTGCCCGGCACCCCCTGTGGGTGGCAGGTTCTGTGTGAGCCTTCTTTCTGCTCTGGGGGCCTCCGTGAGCGTCTCTCTCCCTGTGTCCCCATGCACGTAGTGACTACTCTTCTGTACGAAATGATGAGGCCTGGCTGGGCTGGCCTCGACCTCCCAGGTCAGTTCTAGGAGTGTCTTGGGGACGACGTTGGCCGTCCGTCTTCCATACACATTTTAGAATCACCTTGTCAAGTTCCACAGATAACCCCATTGGCATTCTTACTTGCATTGCATTTGTTGGAAATAAATGTTGGTGCTGCAAAGAAAAATCAGCACTGAGGCAAAGGATCTTTCAGCAACGCAATTTTTCCTTCCTGGGCTGCAGGAAGGGTACTCTTGCTAGCCATTGTGCCACAAGAGTACAGTGAACAAAGGAAAACAGACACATTTATCTCATGCATTGGGGGTTGTCCTTACTGCTGTGTCTGATCTCCGTTGGCTGGAGTCAGTCCTCACAATCTAAACTAAAACCTGATTGGCTAACAACTTAAAACTTTTCTAAACAGGTAAAGGCAATGGAGAGCAGGGACATGCCTGTGAGCACATCCAGCACAGATATCCTGGTTAAAGTACAAGGACACAGAGTGTACTACATGCCTGTAAGCGTGGCAGGTCTAACAGCTACGTAGGATAGGGCTTAACAAATAGTTATTAGCACACTTAACCATTTATCCTTTAACAAGAAAGAAAACTTTAAAAAGGGACTTTTCTACTTCCCACAGCATGGATTCTGTGGATCAGTGTGGTCAATCCTATCTTCAAATGGTGAGTCTTCTTATCTGTGAACATGGTGTATCATCACCCTGTTTACTAACGCCCTCTTTAATGTTTGAAAATACATTTAAGTGATGATCTTCTCTGTGTCTATCATTTTTTGACTTATTCCTAAACACATACTTTGTTTGTTTCTACAAATGATGCCTCATTTTAAAACCACATTTTCTAATTGGATGTGGCCGACATATAGAAATGTGTGTTTGATTTTTGTAAACTAAATGTATGGTCAGCCAAGTGTTAATTTCTCATTATCTCTAATAATTTGCCCAAGAGTGTTTCGGGTTTCCTGTGATGCTAATTCTGCTATTACCGATCATGACAGTTTTATGTCTTCCCTCTGTGTCCTGATCCCTCTAAGTTCTTGTTCTTGTTGTTTTCCTGGGGGCTGGAGCCCGATTCAGGGTGGACTAGGCATGAGGGCGGTCACCCTTCTTGTGCTCCTAATTTCAAAATAAACCCTTCCAACACTGCCCCATTATGAATATTAATCTCAAGTTTATTGTAGATACTCTATATGAGATTACCAGAAGCTCACTAAGGGTTTCCTAAGAGGTTTTTGTTGTCGTTGCTACTCCTGGTTGGGTTGTGTGGGAAGTAGAAAAGTTCCTCTTCAAAGTTTCCTTTCTTTTTAAAGAAGAATAATAAATGTTAGAATTGATAGTCTCTTTTAAAGACTAACTTTCTTCAAGGCCATCTTGCTTTTTGCTCGTGACTCTTTGTTAAGCCCTATCCTGTGTAGCTGTTAGATACAAAGGAATAAGTACATTCTATGTCCTTGTGCTTTAACCAAGATATTTTTGCTAGACATGCTCACAGGCACGTAGCACATTCGATGTCCTTGTACTTTCACCAAGATACTTACGTTACTACTTTTCTAAGTCCTTTCACAAGCAACTTCCTGTTCCTCCCTTATTTAGACTTCCCTTTTCTTTTTGTTCTCCATTGCTTTTACCTGTTTAGAAAAGTTCTAAGTTGCTAACCAGTCGCATTTTAGTTTAGATTGTGAAGTATAGCTCCAACCAATGCAGATCAGACACAGCAGTAAGGACAACCCCAAATGAGTGAGGGATAAATATGTCTGCTTTTCCTTTGTTCATTGTACTCTCATGGCAAGATGGCTAGTGAGAGTACCTTTTCTGCAGAAAGTATAGTTGCCTTGCTGAGATGTCCTTTGTCTCAGTGCTGATTTTTCTTTGCAGTACTGAGCATCTGTTCCCAGCACATTGGGTGATCAATTTCATCAAATTCTTTTTTTTTTCTTTTTTGCATTTATTGAGATAATTACTTAGTTTCTCTCCTCTGGTCTGGTGAACGACATGTACAGATTTCTAACATTAACAATTGCCCTTTTATTTCAACGGTAAACTCAACTTGACCAGAGCCTATAAGAATAAAAGCAACAGCAATCCACATTCCCTGACAGATGAACCCCGTGTGATAATACTTCATTCGGGGTTCCTGAATCTCCACCGGCCCCTATGTTTCTCCACTTCTCCTGATCTTATCTGATTTTGATATCAATGTTATATCGGTCTCATAGAATGCACTAGGGATTATTCCCTCCTTTTTTTATATTTTTAAATTAATAAATGCCAAATTATATATCTTTATGGTATACAACTTGATGTTTTGCCATGTGTATTATTGTGGAATAATTAAATCAAGCAAATTCACATACCCATCCCTTCACATACTTACTTTGTGATGAGAACATTTACACTATGTTCTCTTAGCAGTGTTTAAGTATACTGTACATTATTGTTAACTGCAGTCACTGTGCTGTACAGTGGAGCTCCAGAACATATTACTCTTGTGTGATTGCAAGGTTGTACCCTGTTACCCAGATCTCTCCACGCCCCCTCCTCCTCCTCCCCCAGACCCCGGTAGGCACCATTCCACTCTCTGCTTCTGTGTGCAGGCTTTTGTAGATTTTACGAGTGAGTGAGATAATGCAGCATTTGTCTTTCTGTGCCTGGCCTACTTCACTGCAGCACGGTGTCTTCCAGGTGCTTCCACGCTGCCAGCAATGGTGGGATTTCCTTCTTTAAAAAGCTGGATCGTATTTCATGATGTATATGCACCACACTTTGTGTATCCGTCTGTCGATGGACACTCAGGCAGGTTCCACGTCCTGGCTTTGTGACTAGTGTTGCAGTTAACGTGGAGTGAGGATGTCCCCTTTGACGTCTGGTTTCATTTCCTCTGGATATATACCCAGTAGTGGGGCTGTTGGAACATATGCTAGCTCTAGTTTTAATGTTTTAAGGAACCTCCGTGCTGTTCTCCATGATGGCTGTACTCGTTGACATTCCCGTCAACAGTGTATAAAGTTTCCCTTTCCACACCGTCACTAACATTTATCTTACATGTTCGTGTGTATGTATATAGAAAAGCCGTTCTAACAAGTGTGAGGTGATACCTCATTTTGGTTTTAATTTGCACTTTCCCAATGAATAGTGTTGCTGAGCACCTTGTCATGTATCTGTTAGCTTTTTTTTTTTTTTTTTTTTTTGAGACAGAGTTGCTAGTTGTCCAGGCTAAAGTGCAATGGCACCATCTCAGCTCACTGTAACCTCCACCTCCTGGGTTCAAGCAATTCTCCTGCCTCAGCCTCCTGAGTAGCTGGGATTACAGGTGCCATCCACCACGTCTGGCTAATTTTTTGTATTTTTAGTAGAGAAGGGGTTTCACCATGTTAGCCAGGCTGGTCTTGAACTCCTGACCTCAGGTGATCCACCCGCCTCGGTCTCCCAAAGTGCTGGGATTACGGTGTGAACCACTGTGCTGGGTCCTGTTAGCTTTTCGTATGTCTCTTTCAAGAAATTTCTATTTGGGTCCTCTGCCCATTTTAAAAATCAGGTTATTTGTTTCCCTGCCATTGAGTTGTTTGGGTTCCTCATATGTTTTGAATTTTAACCGCTTACCAGGTGTATGGTTTGCAAAATGTTCTCCCATTCTGCGGGGTATCTCTTCACTCTGTCAGCTGTTCCCTTTGCTGTACAGAAGCTTTATAGTTTGGTGCAATCCCTTTGGTTTATTTTTGCTTTTGTTGCTCATGCTGTTGGAGTCATAGCTAAGAAATCTTTGCCAAGATCAGTGTTAAAATGACCCCTATGTTTCCTTCTAGTAGTTTTATGGTTTTATGTCTCCCATTTAAGTCTTCCATCCATTTGGAGTTGGTTTTTTTATATGGTATGAGATGGGGATCCATTTTTATTCTTCTGTGTGTGGATATCCGGTCTTCCCAGAACCGCTTACTGAAGAGGTGTCATGTCCCCATGAGGTATTCCTGACAACTTTGCCAAAGATGAGTTGACTGCAAATGCGTGGGTTTATTTCTGGGCTTTCTCTTCTGTTTCACTGGTCTATACGTCTGTTTTTGTGCCCTGAAGCTGCTGTTTTGGTTACCATAGCTTTGTGAATTTTGGGATTATTTAATGTGACCTCTCCAGCTTTCATCTGTTTGCTTAGGATTGCTTTGGCTATTTGAGGTCTTCTATGGTTTCATACAAATTTTAGAATTTTTTTCTATTTCTGTGAAAAATGTTGGAATTTTGCTAGGATTGTGTTCGATCCGTATATTACCTTGCACAGTATAGACGTTGTAACAGTATAAATTCTTCCAGTCCATGAACACAGTATATCTTTCCATTTATTTGTGTCTTCTTCCATTTCTTCATTAAGGTTTTATAATTTTCTTTATGCGTCTCTTTCACCTTTTCCTTATATGTATTCTGAAAAAGTTTGTTATCCTATTGTAAATGTGGCTGTTTCCTTGACTTCTTTTGTGGATAGTTCATTGTTAGCATATAGAGATGATGCTGATTTTTGTATGTTGATTTCGTATCCTGCAACTTCACTGAATTTGTTTGTTACTTGTGACAGTTTTTGTGTGGCATCTTTAGGGTTTTCTGTTGCTAAGACCATGTCGTCTGCAGAGAGACACTTTAACTTCTTCCTTTCTAAATTGGATGCCTTTTGGTTTAACTTTGTCTTACCTAATTCTGCACGTGGGGATTTCCAGGGCTGTGTGGAACAGACGTGATGAGAGCAGCACCCTTGCCTTGCTCCTGATCTTGGAAGAAAAGTTTTTCCCTCTGAAGTTGGATGCTTGGCCCATGAGGTTTCAGTATTTCTTGTTTTCTAACATAAGTATCTAGAGTCTATAAAATCTCCTTGAAAGGCCTGTTATACTGCACTCTGTTTTGATACGTAATATTTTCATTATTGTTCAGTTTAGAAACGGTATATGTCTATTCTCCTTTTTCTTTGACCCATCACTTAAGGAGATTATAACATTTCTGAATGCATGGGGATTTTTAATTTCCTCCTTTTTATTATCTTCTAACAACTGCATTTTGCGCAGAGAATTTCTTTTCTGTCCAACACTGGTTCCTTGAAATTTGTCAAGACTTGCTTTATAGCCTAGAACTTCCCATCTCTGTGACTATTCCATTTGTGCCTGAAAGGAATGTGCTTTCTTTAATTAGTGCATGGAAGGTTTATTAGTGCCCCTCAAATCGAGCTTGCTAACTTTGTGGTTCAGATCTTCTGTATTTCTTTCTCTTTCTGGTCTGTGTGACCTGTCACAAATCGAGAAGAATATGTTGAAATCTCCCACCCCACTGGCGGATTCAGAAATGTCTCCCAATAGGTCGACAGCGGTGTGCTGTGTGCATTCTGTGGCTGTGTTGTTAAGGTTGTATACAAGTTTTGAATGTATCGTCTTGGCGAAGTGAACCTTTCAGCATTATAAAGTAACCTTGCTGATCCCACATCATGCCTTTTACCTTAAAACCACTTTGTCTGCTCTTAACAGGACTATCCCAGTTTTCTTTTGATTAATGTTTCCATGATCTGTTTTCCTGTTATTTTCCCGTTTTCAGTATTTCTATGCCTCTGTGCTTTTGATACGCCTCTTGTAAATAGCAGATAGCTGGATTTAACGAAATCCCATGTGACAACCCCTGTCTTTCATTGGTGGGTTTAATCCATTATTGATATATTGGGACTTGTTCCTCCCTTCTTACTTTTTGATCCGTATTTATCTTGATGTCGGAAAGCTGCTTTATTTTTTATTGCTAGAGTTTTAAACTTTTTACTTTGAAAACATTTCAAATGTAGATAACAGCCACAGAATTAGGACACCGAGCCCGGCCGCCTTTGGTCATACCACCGTTGTTAATGCGTTCTCCTCAGCACCCAGCGAGGGGCGTCCAGGAGGGCCGAGCCTTCTCTCCTGCACACCCTCAGAAGTGCCGCGCTGGCGCTAAGCACGTATGTGACGTTACTCATTAATCGCAGGCCCCACTCGAGTTTTCCGGATTACCCCAGTGACGCTCCTTGTTACGTCCAGGATAGAATTCACTTGCGCTTGGTGCATTCACTTTTCATGTCTCTTGAATCATTGGAGTTTTAAATTATTCATTTTCTTCTTATTTTATTTTTAAAAGTCTTCTTCTGTACTTTATTTCAGTCGTGTATTTGTTTCCCTTGAAGTTTTGCCAGGTCATTCTACTGAAATGAAGTCTCAAGTTAGACGTCCTCATAACCCCTTCTCGAATAATGCGTGGGCCTTGAAATGCCTCGGCTCTGATCACTCCCTTCTAACTCACACGCTATGGTTGCCCGTTATTGTTAGTTCACGCTCTCCAGGTCTGGCTCGGCTCTTATCCGAGGGGCTTTAAGGCTCCTCCTGGAAAGGATGTGGCTGCCCCTGGCCACACTTTTCTGCAGAAAGGAGGGGCGTCGGCCCTGGGAAACCTGCCTGGCTAAGGGTTGGCCGCTGACTGCAGCGGAGCTCAGTGGGACCTTGAAAGTTTTCCGGCTGTGCCAAGCTTCTGATGAGCCCCGGAACTTTCTCTCCCATAGGCCTTCACCCAGAACGGTTCCTGGGGGCCTTCCCTGCCTGCCCCCTGGCCCCCACATCTCTTCTGGGCAGCTTTTTTCTAATCTGCTGCCCCCCCCCCACCACCACGTCCCATCCCTAGTCTCAGGCCCCTGGCCTTAGGCTTCTGACTGCCTAAAAAGCTTCCGGCTCATAACCGTGGGCTCTTCCCTCCCTGCCTTCAGATTTGGACTCAGAAGTCACCTTGGCAGTGACGCCTTTGCCGACCAGCTCCAACTCAGGGTCCCCTGCCCACTTTCTTCCTCATCACAGCCGCTGGGTGAGCTTCCTCCACACCTGCTTCCAGTGTCAGAGCCAGGGGCGGGGTCTTTGTTTCCCCCCCTGTCTTCCCCAGCGTCTAGGACAGCCCCCCCCCCCCCACAGGCTGTTAATATGCACCGGTTCATTAACTAATGGATATGGAACGTGAGGAGAGGGATGGGCGGACAGGTGTGGGTGTCAGCTCTGCTCAGGGAGGGGGTTCTGCAGAGACAGGGATGGGCTCACCTGTGTGGAGGTGGGTCTGGGACAGACCGGTGTCTTTGGGGATTTCTTAATGTTTGCGTTCATTCATTCATGTATTCAGCCTCCAGTGTGAGGAGGTCTGGGGCCATGGGGATCACCCCGGGGCTTCAGTCACAGAAACAGGGGAGGGGGGCCAGCTTGGGGGGATTTCTTATGCGTGACGAGCCCAGAAATTTGCTTGGCACAGGGGAGACTTAGTGAAGATAGGAGGGTGGGGGTGGTTAGGCCACCTGGGGGGACAGTCCCAGCCCTGGGCTCAGCCCTGGCCAGGCTCTTCCTGCCCCATCTGCCCCTGCTGGGCTCCCTACCTCCTGCCTCCCTCTGCCCCGCCCTGAACCTGCTCTGCTCTGACTGCTGCCTGTGGCCTGTGTCTCAGGGGCGGACCCGAGGGGCAGAAGGCTCTTTAAAAGGCTTCCCTCTTTGCGTTTCTGCCTTCAAGAGGGAAGCTCACCCTAACAACAGTGAAACCGAAAGGAAGTGCCCCAGGATCCCACCGCCGGAGGAAAGGTCTGCTGACTGGGGAGACTGAAGCCCTAAGTGGGCAGAGCCACGTGGCCACGAGGCAGGGCTGTGGCTGGAGCCCGGGCTGCCGAGTCCTTGCCCTGAAGCTCCAGCATCCCACACAGCCTGGGGCTAGCTAGGAAGAGGCCAGCTCGTCTCCCCTGGGGCCCAGAAGCACCCCCTGCACCGACCTCGCCAGGTGAAGCCCCCCCTGCATGCCCACCTCCTCCTGTCACACCAGGCACCTGAGCCTGTCCACCCCCTGCCCTGCATGAAGCCCACTCCGAGAGACAGGACTCCAGTGTCCCAGGCCAGACCTTGGCAGGCCTGGCACAGAGGAAGCGCTCTGGGCAGCTTTCCCTCCGGACCATGGGAGCCAATGCCATGTGCTTTCCGCTGCCCCTGTCCGGGCCTCAGTGAGTACCCAAGCCCCTGTGCCTCAGGACACAGCATTCCCGAGATCCAAGGCCTAATTCTGTAATTTTCCCCAGCAGAATGCGCCCATTTCAATAATTACAGCATTTGTAATCCACTTAGAAAACATGGTATTTTTGACGTGAACACTTAAGAAACAATCGGCTCCACACCCATCTATCCAAATGGCTCCAATTTTGAATAATTCTTTTGAAATGGAGTCTAAATATATACAAATAGATGTTTCTGAAATGTCATGTGTTCTGAATGCATTTGCATGGGAAGCAGATCCTGAGGAATGGGGGGCCAGGGTGCGGGGGGTCAGGAGGAAGGGACTGCTGGTAGGGGTGGGGGTGGAGGGGCAGAGGGTGGAGCAAAGCAGGTGGAGACCAGGAGGCCTTGTGGCCCAAGGAGGGCGCTGGGGCCTGCGATAGACGTCCAGCGTCCAGGCGCCTGCCGGCACCCCCGTAGATGTGCTGGGTGAGTCGTGACCTTCTCTGGGGCTTGTGCTGCCCTGGACCATGGGCACTGGCACCTAGGACCCTGGGTGTGGGCAGATTCCCCTTGGTCCCCCCCAGCCTCAAGCCTGTGCCCGAATGCCTGCCCTCCCTGTGGGCTGTGCTGCTATTTCTCCTGCCCCCTGTGCCTGTGAATTCCTTTCTGTGTGCTCTGCTTCCATTCTTTTTGTTGGGGGCACTCCTCAGCCATCCGGGGTCCCCAGTTTTCTGCTTATATTTAGACTGGGGCATTGACACGCTGGTGGGAAGGTGTTGTGGGGGATGAGGGAGCTTCAGGAGGTGGAGCCGGGGTGAGGACGGTGTGTGGGGATGAGGGGGATTCAGGAGGTGGAGCCGAGGTGAGGACGGTGTGTGGGGATGAGGGGGATTCAGGAGGTGGAGCCGGGGTGAGGACGGGGTGTGGGGATGAGGGGGATTCAGGAGGTGGAGCCGGGGTGAGGACGGTGTGTGGGGATGAGGGAGCTTCAGGAGGTGGAGCCGGGGTGAGGACGGTGTGTGGGGATGAGGGGGATTCAGGAGGTGGAGCCGGGGTGAGGACGGTGTGTGGGGATGAGGGGGATTCAGGAGGTGGAGCCGAGGTGAGGACGGTGTGTGGGGGATGAGGGGGATTCAGGAGGTGGAGCCCGGGCGAGGTTAGCAGCTCTGCTCTGCTCTGCCGGGCATGGGCCCTCCCCAGATATGTAACCCTCTCCAGGCCCTGGGGCCTGGGGATGCACCTCGGACCTTCATGTCCTCGTGTTAATGGATGAGGGAGCAGGTGGATGGCGTGCCTAGGTGTGTACCCCACCTGACGGACAGCACGTCCCTCCTTCCTCATCTGGACTGGGAGCTGCAGAGGCTGGAGGGACTGCCCTGGTCACAAAGCAGGGCTGGACTGCTTACTGGACGTCATCTACAGAGCCCTCATGGAGCCTTCCCTGAACCTGTGGTGGGTTCATGAAGGCACCACGGGACCATGCCCGTGTTTGGGGTCGTAGAGGCATCAGGGGACTGTCCCCGAACCCGTGTTTGGGGTCGTGGAGCCATCTTGGAGCCTCCCCCGGCCCCCATGATTGGGGTCACTAGTTTTCCGCTCTCTCTTCTTGGTGGACATGTCTTCACTGAGCACTTGCCGCGTTCGGGGGGCTCGGGTGGCCACAGCTCATCTGCCTCCCACAGCTCCAGTGGGGAAGGAGGTAAGCCTTGAGCTGGGAGGGTGCAGGGCTCGGTTCTGTGCAGGGGACGCCAGGGGCTCTGGGCCCATAGTGACTCGGTGTGACTTTCAGCATCTGGGAGGGCATTCTAGAGGTGGCGAGGCTGAAGATGGTGGTGAAGAGCCAGCAGGTGGAGGGAGGAGCCCTTTCCTCGTCTCCGCAGGGAGCAAGCTGCCTCCCCAAACTGTAACTCAGGCACTGGTTCCCGTGGGGGCGGGGCAGAGCAGACCGGGAGGGGCTCGGCCTCCTGAGGAGGCAAGGCTGTGTCCGGGGGCCTGGTGGTCAGCCCTGTCGGCACAATGAGTTAATTGAACAGGAGCACACCGGCCGCTCCTGTCCCATTGCTGAGGCGGCGTCAGCTGTGATCCCATGAGCAGGGAGGTCTCCCAGGGTGGCATCCTGGCACCTCGCAGCCCTCTTTCCCTTCCTCCACCAACACTGAGGCAGGGCAGACCCGTGCCCCGGGCAGGTCTCAAGGCTTGAAGAAGATGAGGCTGGCCTTCACCAGCACGGAGAGTGGGGGCTCTCAGCGGCTCCTCAGCCTTGACCGCCTCCCGTCCCGCATCCAGCAGCCCCTGCTTGGGTCCTGAGCCTTCCCCTATGTTAAAGGGGCCTGAGCACCCGGAACGCTGTGCGGGCTCTCTGGGCTTCACGGGCCTGTCCTGCGCGTCCTCTGGACACAGTGGTATTTACCAGGAAGATTCATCTCTCCTCGTTAAGGCAGGTCTCTCTGCGCTCTACCCAGGTCATGAACCTGGTCAGAACATTTTCACTGGAGAGCCAGGAAGGTCAGCCCGATGAGTGGGGGCTGTGTACATGGGTGGCTGTCCCCTCCCCAGCCTGGGGAGATGGCTTCTCATCCTCAGGGTGGCTGCCTGGGTGCCTGCTGGAGTGAGGAGGGATTGGGGCTGCCGTGAGCCCCAGGTCAAGGGCTGCCCCGAAGGAGCTCGGTCCCTTGGGCAGGGTCTCCTTCATGGTCTCCTTCACGGTCGTTGCTGGGCCACAGCAGCCGGTGTGGAGCTTGGGGTCAGGGAGAGGGGAACTGGACAAGTCCGTGGCTGCAGAGCCCTCATCAAAGGCCTGCTCCGCCTCTGCCATCTGCCTCAGCCCCAATATCTGGCACCCCTGGGCCCTGCCTGTCATCACCTGCGTCCGCCTCTTCCCTTGAAGTTGGTGTCCAGAGACAGAACAGTGGCTTGGTGTGGGTAGAGGAGGCTGCTGAGGGGCCGGGCTGGGCAGCAGCTGGCCAGAGCTGCCGAAGGTCCCCGAGGGTCCTTCCCCTCTCCTTCTTCCCCAGCTGCTCCCTTGGGCTCCTCTGGGGCACATCCTTTGCTACACCCAGGTCTGCCCCTTGGGCCAATCCTGTGGCTCCAGGGTCCTTGCCTCCCTGCGGCCGCACTCCCCTCCTGTGTTGCGCCTGGCGAGTTGGGGGGTGAGGGTGGACGCAGAGAGACATAGGTGGGGAGACGGGCCTGACCCGGGACATGTAAGGGGGCCCTCGGTTGGCCTCCAGTCTGGGCAGGGCACAGGCACAATACCCAGCTGAAGAGGAGTGTGGGGTCAGGCTGGGCCCGTCGGCTGCCTGGGGCCTGGAGCTGGGTGGGTGGATGGAGGCCCAGGGCAGGGCTTCCAGCGCTGGCTACCAAGTTCTTCCCGTGCGCCAGCTCCTCCAGCAGGCACCTCGACTCGCAGACCCATGTTTCCCTGCAGGCGATACTCACTGCAGGCACCCCAGGCCAGAGGCCAGGAGCCGCAGCTGCTGAGAGCCCCAGCCCTGTGCTCAAGGCCATGGTCAGGCAGCGGTGTAGGGACAGGCCTGGACAGTATCCATCCACCCATTTATCCACCCGTCTGCCGTCATCTGTCCGTCTATCCACTCATCCACCAGAACTGCCGACCTCAGCTCCTGTTTGCTCTCCATGCCTTTTTCTTCCCTGGGGCACCTGGGAGACCCCCACACATGGTTCACCGGGCTCGGTCTCAGCACAGGGGCCCCGAGTGTGTGGGTAGGGCTGGCACAAGAAGATTCATCTCGCTCTTATGGCACATATGGGCACAGGGAGCTCCAAGTGCATAGGTCCTATGGGGCAGGGTATGGAGGGTGCCCAGCTCCCATCTGGCTTTGTAGATCTCATGCTGGTGCCTTTGGGCGGGACACATCACCTCTCTGAGCCATCTCATCTTCTGCAGGCCCAGGGTGTTGGTGGGACCCACCTCTGTGCCATAGTGGGGGCGATGCTTGGGACAGGGCAGCTGTATTCCTGACTGGGATGGTGCTGGTGAGGGCACCACGGACCCAAGAGATACTGGCCACCCACAAACCCCTGTGCCCCAAGCCATGGGCACAATCTTGGGTCCTGAAGTTGTCCTTAGTCCAGAGCACCTCGTCCTGTGCACGGGAGGGTTGACTGCCCTCCCCACCCCCACCTGTAAGCTGAGGGCTCTGTCTGATTCACTCTTGGCATCCTGGCCCCTTCCTGCCACCCCATCTACCCCCCACCACCCTGCCCACATCCTAGCATGGCCAGGCAGCAGCACAACTTTGTGACAACAGCGGGAGAGAGACCTGAGCCTCAGATTTGCCACACACCGTGAAGCCCAGGTGGGTGTCTTTACCTTTTTGAGCTTCCTGTCCTGGCCAAGAACGGAGGTAGCAACATGTTTCCCAAGGCTGGGAAGCTGTGCCGTTTCAGCAATGGCTCATTTTCAGGCTGGTATGTGGGTCCCCCTTAGGGTGCAAAGACACTGAGGCAGTTGAGGGAGCTGAGCTGGGGGTGGCCATCTGTCCAACACCTGGCAGGGCCCAGGCACCACCCCAGATCAAGGCCTGAAGACTCAGCCCAAAATCCACTGTGGACACCAACCCCCCAAAACCCAAGTGTGGTCCCCCCTCTCCAGACACCTGTCCCTGACTCTCCCGTCCCATCTGTCTCTTCCTTTCCTCACAGCTGCTTTGGCTGTGCCCCTCCCCCAACCCTCACTCTGCAGCCGTCTTGAGAAAGTGGATGGACAGAAGGATGGGTGGATGGATGGGTGGATAGAAGGATAGATGGATGAATGGTTGGATGGGTGGGTGGGTAAATTGTTGGGTGGATGGATGGATGGATGAATGGATGGATAGATGGATAGATGAGTGGTTGGATAGAACGATGGAGAGGTGAGTTGATGGATCAGGGTATGGGTTGATGGATAGCTGGGTAGAAGGATGGGTGGATAGATGAGTGGTTAGATGAATGGGTGTATGCATGGATGGATAGGTGGGTGGATGGATAGGTGGGTGGATAGGTTGGATGGATGGATGGATGGATGGATGAGTGGGTGGGTGGGTGGATGGAGAGAAGGATGGATAGATGGATTGATGGGTGGATGGGTGGATGGATAGGTGGTTAGATGGATTGATGGGTGGATGGGTGGATGGATAGGTGGTTAGATGGATGGATGGGTGGATGGGTGGATGGATAGGTGGTTAGATGGATGGATGAGTGGGTGGATGGATGGATGGATGATGGGCGGATGGATGGATAGGTGGATGAATGGATGATGGGTGCATTAATGGATTGTCATCCCAACATCCAACTGACCACCCAGAGGGGAAACCTGAGGGACTCATCCTTGGCTTATCCTCTCGACTTCACTGCACATATCTGGCCACTCCTAGGTTCTGAGGATTCCACCTTCTGGTTTTGACTCTGTTTTGTCTTACCCTCCCTTCTCTGCCCAGGCCCCTGCCCATCTTTCATGGACACTGTCAGTCTTCGCCCTGTCTGGCATCCTTGTCTCAGATCTCTTTCCTACCCGTCCTCTTGTCTGGCTGCCTGAGTGGTCTCTCCACCAACACACTGCTGAACACGCCACTCTCCTGCTCTGAACTCCTGTCTCCCCTGCCGTCTAGGGGCGGTGTCTAAACCCCTTCATAATTTGCAGGACTTCCTCATCCCAATGTCTCTCCCTTCTCATTTCCTATCCCCTGCTCCCTGCTTTGGATACTGACACTTACCATTTTATTTAAGCTCCCATTTTTCTCTGCGTTTTCCCTAAGTTCCTTGACTCTCACTCCTTGGTCTGCCTAGGGAGTTCCCGCCCCACATTCAGGACCTGAATGAAGCATATCCTTCTTCATGAAGCCCCCCCCCCCATCCCTCTCTAATCAGTCCCCTATCACAGATCAATGTCTTTCTCCTCCATGAGATCTTTGATGGAGAACTTGTTAAATTAGTAATAGAAGAATATACAAGTAAGACTATCTGGTGAGGACTTTGTATCTGGCATTTACCAGGCCCCAGGTTATGAAGTTTTCAGGCATCATCTTAATTTTAATGCTCTCAGATGTCTCCATGGAGACCATGGGATCATCCTATCCTTACAAAGTAATTTAAGGTACCAAGAAGGGACACAGCTGAGATCCCCCAGCTCAAGAGGAACAAAGCAGGAATCACACCCATGCCTGGCTGACACTGGAGCTTAAGCTTAAGCTCATCTCCTGCTTCCCTCCCTTGAAGCTGGTTCCAGAGCCAGCCCAGAGCAGTTCCTAAATAAACAGGTATGGCAGCTCAGCGCAGAGCCCCTTGCAAGAGACAGGTTCTGTCTGGACTCTGCCCCAGGGTGGACTCAGCCCCCCGCATGCCACAGCCCAAAGTATGCACAAGCCAAATGCCCCCGAGGATGGGAGGTGAGGACCAGGGTATGGCAACAATCTATTTCCCAGCTCCAGAGACACAAGATCAAGTGCTACTTTCTATCAGCTGGAGCCACTGCCCTGCTTATCATCATCATCATCACCACCACCTCTGTCCAAAAATGATGCCATCTTTGGTGAGTGCCCTACATGCCCCTACACCATCCATTCATCTGCACATCCACCATCCATCTAGCCATGCACCCATTTATCCACCCATCTGCCATCCACTGTCCATCCAGCCACCCATCCACCATCCATCTAACCATCCACTATCCATCTAGCCATCCACCCGTTTATCCACCTGTCTGCCATCCACCGTTCATCCAGCCACCCATCCATCATCCATCCACCCTTCCACGTTGATCCATTCATCCATCTACCATCCACCCACCAACCACTCGTCCATCCACCATCCACCCTCTGTCCACCCATCTACCAACTGTCCGTCCATCCATCCACCATCCATCCATTCATCCATCCACCAACCATCCATCCATCCACCGTCTACCTTTCTGTCCACCCATCTACCAACTGTCCATCCATCCACCATCCATTCATTCATCCATTCACCATTCACCCTTCTATCCACCCATCCATCAACTGTCCATCCACCCACCTACCATCCACCCATCTATCCACCCACCCACCATCCATCCATCATATCACCTGCCCATCCACTATGCATTCATCCATCCACCCATCCACGCATCTATCTACCCACCCACTATCCATCCGCCATCCATTTATCCATTCATCCATCCAACCACCATTTACCCATCTATCCACTCATCCACCCATCAACCCATCCACCCATCCACCATCTGTCCATCCATCCACCCATCCACCATCCACCCATCCATCCATTCATCTGCCATCCACCCATCATCTGTTTGTCCATCTATCCACCCATCCACCATTCATCCTTCCACCCATCCATTCATCTATCATCTATCCAGCCATCCACTTCCCATCCCTTCTTGCATCCATTCATTCTTGCTTCCTTCATTATTCTGTGTGTTCGTTGAGCGTCTCCTCTGTCAGGCACAGGCTGGGCTCTAGAGACGTAGTGGTACACATGGCAGAGGTGTGCCCTGTGTTCTTGTAACTCAGAGCCACTGGGGCACAACCACCCTGAAGCTTCCCTTTTCCTAGGCACTGACCTCTAGAATTTTATGACTGGCAGTTCCTCTGGGGCTAGCAGTCAGTGCACAGAGCATGCTGGGCCATGTGGTGAATGTGCATTCAGAGCCCAGAGGATGGGATGAGGTACCAATGAGGAGAGCTCACCAGGGAGCTTCATCAGCTTCTGTAGGCAGGGAGGAGTGGGTACTGAGGCACATGGTGGATGAGGCTGTGCCAGCAGGTGAGCTCTGAGAGGTCCAGCTCCCAGAGCACCCCTGCCTGGCTCCGACAGCCACAGCCCGGCTTGGGCTCAGCTCTTCCCAGTGCTCCAGGGTCTTGGAAGTCTACCTCCTGCCTGGCCCTCACAGGAGAATAGAAGATGTCAAGATGGGGCACTCCTTTGACAAGGGAGCAGTGGCTGTCACCAAGTAGGCCCAGCAAGTGCCGTGAGGCTCCACGGTGGGGAGGGACTGCGGCAGCCAGCCTCACTCGTCGGCAAGTCCCAGGACCCAATTCACAACCAATGCCAAGGCTTGTCTGGGATCGGGGCAGGGTCCAGCACGTGGTGAGGCTCAGAGGTCAGCGTGTGGTGAGGGTCAGGGATCCATGTGGACCAGGGTCAGAGGTCACTCATTTACTCATCCACTCACTCACTCATGCACTCATGCACTCATTCACTGATTCACTCATCCATACACTCATTCACTCACTCATTCACTCACTTGTTCAGTCACTCACTCATCCATATACTCATTCACTCGTTCACTGACTTGTTCGCTCCCTCGTTCGTTCGCTCCCTCGTTCGTTCGCTCCCTCGTTCGCTCCCTCATTCGCTCCCTCGTTCGCTCACTCACTGATTCATCCATACACTCATTCACTCACTCATTAATTCACTCATTCATTCACTCATCCATACACTCATTCACTCAATCCCTCATTCATTTGCTCACTCATTCACTCGCTCATTCACTCCCTCATTCACTGATTCACTCATTCACTCACTCGTTCACTCATTCAGTCACTCATTCTGTCCTTTCCCACAGACAGCTCACAGCCCAGGAACTCACAAGAAAGTCAACAGCTACCAAAGACCAACATGGAATGCAGGCTTGGGGCATCCTCAGTCATGACAAGCATTAGGGCAAAACCCCCTGCTGCACTCCATGGAGCCAGCTCTGGTCCCAGCCCAGGTCTCTGTATTGGAGACTCCCCTTTCCCACCAGCTGCCCTGCCCATGCCTGTGCCGCTGTTTCCAGAAGCCTCTGCAGGCCCTATTGCTTGGTGAGGAGACCTCTTGCTGTAAATGAAGGGTCTGGGCTGGGCTCAGCGTGACGGGGACAGAGACCCTGCACACCAGGATGAGGACCGTGCTTTGGTGGTGGTGCATCCCCCAGGACTGCACTGACAGCTCTAAGAGGATGGCACAGCCCTGAGTGGGGTCTTCAGAAAGCCCTGCCTGGGCTCCCTCGGCTGCAAGGCGGGGCTGGTGCCAGGGGTGGCCTGGATGTGGCATCGTCCAGGTTTCTCGGATGTGGCTGTTGCAGAAATGAGCTGGTGGAACCTTGTAGAAGGGAGGTGAGCCCTTGGGATCTGGGTTTTGGGCTCCTTCTCTTCTCTCCTTATCCATGGTCTCCCCACTCTGGCTCCCAGGACCCAAGCCTCTGCACCTGCAGAAGCAGGTTGGTCTTTATTAGCCGTTGACTTGCTTCTTAGCTTCTGCGGGCGGGGGGAGTGAGCATTCTGCAGGAAAAGACGGGATGAGTGAGTGAGTGAGTGAATGAGTGGATGAGTGAGTGAATGAGTGGATGAGTGAGTGAATGAGTGGATGAGTGGATGAGTGGAAGAGTAGATGAGTGAGTGAATGAATGAATGAGTAAATGAGTGAGTGGATGAGTGAGTGGATGAGTGACTGAGTGGATGGGCGAGTGAATGAATGAGTTAATGAGTGAATGAGGGAGTAAGTGGATGAGTGAGTGAGGGAGTGTGGATGAATGAGTAGATGAATGAATAAGTGGATGAGTGGATGAGTGAATGAGTGGATTAGTGAGTAGATGAGTGAATTGAGTGGATGAGTGAGTGAATAAGTGAATGAATGAGTGGATGAGTGAATGAACAAAGTGTATGAGTGAGTGAATGAATAAATGAGTGGATGAGTGAATGAATGGCTGAGTTAGAGTGGATGAATGAGGGAGTGGATGAGTGAATGGATGAATGAGTGAGTAGATTAATGAATGAGTGAATGGATGAGTGAGATGAGTGAATGAATGAGTAAATGAGTGAGTGGATGAGTGAGGGAATGAGTGAGTGTATGGATGAATGAGCGAGTGAGTGGATGAGTGAGTAGATGAGTGAAACAATGAATGAGTAAACGAGTGAGTAGATGAGTGAATGAGAATAAGTGGATGAGTGAATGAGTGATCAGTGAGTGAATGAATGAGTAAATGAGTAAATGGATGAGTGAATGAGTGAGTGAATGCCTGAGTTTGGAGTGGGTGAATGAATGAGTAAATGAGTGGATGAGTGAATAAGTGAGTGAGTGAATGGCTGAGTTAATGAGCGAGTGGATGAGAATAAGTGGATGAGTGAATGAATCTGAGTGAATGAATGAATGAGTAAATGGATGAGTGAATGAGTGAGTGAATGCCTGAGTTTGAGTGGATGAGTGAATGAGGGAGTGAGTGGATGAATGAATGAATGAGTGGATTAGTGAGTAGATGAGTGAGTGAATGAATGAGTAAATGAGTAAGTGGATGAGTGAGTGAATCGGTTAGTGAGTAGATGAGTGAATTAAGTGGATGAGTGAATGAGTGAGTAAATGAGTGGATGAGTGAATGAGTGAGTAAATGAGTGGATGAGTGAATGAGTAAGTGGATGAATGAATGAGTGGATGAGTGAATAAGTGAATGGCTGAGTTTGAGTTGAGTGAATGAGGGAGTGAGTGGATGAATGAATGAGTGGACTAGTAAGATGAGTGAATAAGTGAGTGAATGAGTAAATGAGTGAGTGGATGAGTGGGTTAGTGAGTAGATGAGTGAATGAGTGAGTGAATAAGTGGATGAGTGAGTGAATGAGTGAGTGGATGAGTGAGTGGATGAGTGAATAAGTGAGTGGATGAGTGAATGAGTGAGTGGATGAATGAGTAGATGAATGAGTGAGTGAATGAGTAGGTTAGTGAGTAGATGAGTGAATAAGTGAATGAGTGAATAAGTGAGTGAATGAATGAGTAAATGAGTGAGATGAGTGAGTGAATGAGTGGGTGAATGAGTGGGTGAGTAGATGAGTGAATAAGTGAGTGAATGAATGAATGAGTGAGTAGATGAGTGAGCGAATGAGTGAGTGAATGAGTAGGTTAGTGAGCAGATGAGTGAATGAGTGAGTGAATGAATGAGTGAATGAATGAGTGGATGAGTGGACGAGTGAAGGAGTCAATGAGTGAGCGAATGAGTGAATGAGGCCCTCCCTGTGCGAGGGCCCCTGGCTCCTGGAGCCACCAGGCTGGGCCTCAGTATATAGGAAATTACGGTATCCAGGCGACAATCGAGTATTCTTCATAAGCACAAAACGTTGAAGGGGCTCAGCGGAGGAGCATGGCAGGTCAGGTTTCTCATGTTTCTGAAAGCCGTGACATACTGGCCTCAAAGCCATCGATTTCCATTTGGGAAGTGTGTGGTGGGACCTCTGTCTGCGCGCTTCCTGGCGTGGCCCCTGTGTTATGTGCCTGCGTGTGTGGACGCACCTGCATGTGGCGGGCTTGCACTGGACATCCCAGGAGGGTGGGGACAGCTGTGGTCCCTCCGTGTTATTTCTGTCTACCACAGGAGCAAGTGAGTAGATGAGTGAGTGAGTCAGTGAGTGAGTGAATGAATGAGTGACATCCCTGGACGAAAGTCCCCGTCCAAGAGCCCCTGGCTCGGGAGCCACAAGTCTGGGCTTCTGTAAATAGAAATTAGTAGGTGCTTTAATGGGCATTATCTCACTGACCCCTCAGCACAGCGCCGCAAAGAAGGTGCTGTGATGTCCCCATTTCTCAGACGAGAACACCGAGGTGCAGAGACAAGAGGATTCCCTCGGAAGCCGGGCACCGTGAGTGAGGCAGGATCTCCCTTGCTGACCCCTTTGGGGCTGAGGCACAGCAGTGCAGCGTTCACACACCAGGCGTGTACACCACACCGGTAGCTGCCGTGTACTGAGTGCTTTCTCACCAGCAGGGAGTGAGTACTTACACGGTGCTTCATTTCACAGAACCTTCTACCTGGGACTCCGGGGAAACCGCTGGCCAGGAGTACAGCATTCAGCCAGAGGTGGCACAGCGAGCAGGTGGCAGGCCAGGTTTTTCGCTTGGGTGGCCTGAGGCTTGGTGGGTGGCACTCCGTGCCGGCTGGGGCACTTCACTAGGGTCTCTTTGCCTTCCGGTGGCCAGGACAGTTCAGCACATGCCGTCTTTGGGGCGTGACTATGGTGGTGCCTTTCACTCACAAGCCTGGGAGATAACAGATGCCCCTCTGTGCTGGGCAGATCAGAAGCCTGCGGGGGCCTGGTTCCCTGGTTCCAGGTTTGGATTCGGGGCCCCTCCCTGCCCTCACCTGGAAGCCACCTGGGCCTGACCCTGTGCTTGGGGCATAAGAGGCTCCCTGAGATCTCCCCATCGAGATCTCTGCCCTGGGATCCAGACCCAGCCTCCCAGAGCACCAGGCCTGGGGCAGATGGAGTGTGCCCTGAGCACCACCTCTGAGGGCAGAGTCTGGCAAGTGGGCAGCGGAGGGCACTGTGGAGCAGAGGCCTGAGCGTGGGGCTTCCCCTCTCTGAGCTGGCTTCTGCATCTGTGAAACGGGGCGTGCGTGCTACCCAGCAGGCACTGACCATTAGGGGTGAGGGCCTGCACCCGCCCGGTGCCTAGCTCACTCAGCCACGGCAGCAGAGCTCACGGCCCGTCTCCACCACCCCCGTGGGCTGCGTTCCTCTTTCCACTGTTACCCTTCAGGTGCCCTGCTCTGTGGACCTGAGACCCAAGGCGGGACACAGTGGCGGGTTCTTTCCAGTGCTTCCACCTGATGGCTCTGTGGCCAGCAGGACACCTGGGGCAGAGTGGCTGGCCCCAGTGGACCCCTGACCCCACCTCTGCCCTCCGTCTCTCCGCTCCCTCCTGCTGTTCCTAGCTGGCATGTGACTCTCAGCTCTTGGCTGGCGCCCATCCACAGTCAGCCAGACCAGACACAGCCCGAGGGTTGTCCTGGGAAGCGGGCCCTCGGGGTGAAGGAGGCTGGGAGGCCAGGAGCCAGGAGGGCGGCTGAGGCCCGGAGGGGCAGGGCTCAGGGTCAGCTCCGGGCCCCCAGACCTGCATCCCCATCCCCCGGGACCTCTGCTCTTCCCCCAGGAAGTGGACAGGCAGGAAGTGGGTGAGGGGAGGGGCCCTGGGGCTTAACCACGGCAGCCTTGACCTCCCCGGTAGCAGGGCTGTGTTGGGCAGAAGACCTCAGCCCTGGGGCCCGTGGTTTTCAGTCCCCACCTGGCCAGGTCCACCTGGGTGGGCAGGGACGAGTCACTGCATTTCCTGGAGCTTTGGCGTCAGAATCTGTCAAGTGCGACAGCCTCACCCCGAGGGCAGGTTGGGGCTATGGGGACCCCACCTGCAGGGCAGGGTTCGAGGTAGCGAAGGCATGGCCGCCAGCCTCCCGTCCTCCCCTGCTCCCCCCGCTCCTGCCCCCATCCTCCTCCTCTCGCCGCCTTCCTCCTCCTTCCCTCCTACTTGTCTGGGCAGTGGACCCCAGCGTGATACGGAAGGAAGAAATGGGGGTGCTGCCTTCAGGGGCCCCCTCTGAGCAGATGGGGGATTCTGGCTCCACCCCAGGGAAGCCCCGCCCAGGAGGTGGCACTCGAGGAACAGGAAGCATCTTCCATCAGTCCCGACAGGGAAAAAAGGTCTTGTTTTCTAACTGCAGCAAGAGAGACTTCAGTGAGACACAAAGAGGACTCCCCAGGGCGAAGGCTGCGAAGCGCGTTCTGAAATTGGGATGTGCTTGGCAAGACTGTCGCCTCCTTGACGGTCTCCTCCGCTCAAGGCAAGCAATTTTGCTTCCGGGTGCTTCTCAGTAATTGCAATAATAAATTGAATAATTAAGTTAAATCCACAGAAGAGAATTAAATATTAATTTCTGATAAGCTATTTGGAAAGTGTCACCAGCAGAATGCGAATGCGCTGGGTGCTCCAGTTGCCTCAAGGCCCCAGGGCCTCCTGCTCCCGGGCAGGGCGGGGAGGGCCCTGGGCACGCACGCCCAGCCTCCCACACGGGGCCAGCAGCCAGTGTGCGCACCCTGAGTGTGTCGGGCAGCATCAGGGCTGGCAGCACGCATCGACACGGGCAGACGCCTGCTCTGGCCGGGCTCACGGCTCCCTGGCAGCTGAGGCTCTTCACTGAGGGTGGCTTATGCCATTTGGCGAGTGGTGAGTGGGATGAGAGGGTGACACGTCTGAGGGACATTGGCAGTGACCTGAGGGGTGGGCACCGTTCCCAACCAGACCAGGCTCTGAGTGGTCTGTGCTCCAGGAAGGCCTAGAGCCCGCACAGTGAAGCTCAGGGGAGCCCAAGGGTGGTCTTGCTGGGGTGCCTCAACAGGCGGCTCTGCAGGGTGGACACTGAATGTGACCCTCTCACAGGCTGAGCCCTGACCCTGGTCACACACCATGGAGCCTTGATCCTGCTCACACCCTGAGCCCTGACCCTGGTCACACACCACTGAGCCTTGATCCTGCTCACACCCTGAGCCCTGACCCTGGTCACACACCACTGAGCCCTGGCCCTGGTCACACCATGGAGCCCTGATCCTGCTCACACACCACTGAGCCCTGATCCTGCTCACACACCACTGAGCCCTGATCCTGCTCACACCCTGAGCCCTGACCTGGTCACACACCACTGAGCCCTGGCCCTGGTCACACCATGGAGCCCTGATCCTGCTCACACACCACTGAGCCCTGATCCTGCTCACACACCACTGAGCCCTGATCCTGCTCACACCCTGAGCCTGACCCTGGTCACACACCACTGAGCCCTAACCCTGGTCACACACCATGGAGCCCTGATCCTGCTCACACCGTGAGCTCTGACCCTGGTCACACACCACTGAGCCGTGATCCTGCTCACACCCTGAGCTCCGACCCTGGTCACACACCACGGAGCCCTGATCCTGCTCACACCCTGAGCTCCGACCCTGGTCACAAGCTTTCTGCACCGCGGACAGCCGCAGAGGGGCCGGAGCCCTTTCTGGGGTCAGTCACTGCTTGGGCAGTTCTTCACCCGCCGTCTCCTCTCGCTGTTTCATCTCCCCTCCGATGGAGCCGAAACCTGGTTCCCCTGGTGTCTGGTGTCCAGCCCAGTATGGGGCCCAGGGACGCCCTCTGAGAGGAGGATAAACAGGCAGGTGGGGTCAGTGTCAAGTATCTGCCCATTTTCTAGATGCGAGGACAGCTCAGAGGGGCTGCTCCTTGCCAAGGACCGCGGGCAGGCCTGCGTCTGCCTCTCGTCCCCCATCCCCCTCTGGTCCTCTCAGGCAGGAGGGAGAGGGCGGGGAGAGGCAGAGCCCCGTGCCCAGTGCCCAGGCTGCTGACTGGTGTGGGGGGGGTGGGGCGGGGTGGGGCGGGTTGGGGGAGGGCTGTGCCGCTGTGCCAGGCTGGGAGGCCGACACCCTCCAGCCGCATCTCCCTGAGAGTCAATTTCCAGAACTCTGCGGTAGCATCTTCCTGGAGACCCGTCTTCGGCTGCCCTGAAGTCCCAGGGATTATGCCTGCGCTGCTCAGCTGACCAGGGAGAGCCCAGGTTGCCGCCGCCTCAGCCCCTAGCCCAGCCCCTGTCTCTCTGCAGTGCGCCAGCGCCCGCCCATCTGTTGCCATGCAAAGGTCTCCCCAGCAGCATTCATTCAAGTGCCATATGGCTGAGGCTCAGCCGGCGGAGGAGGGGTGGGGGCACCATGGCGGACGGGGCTGCTTCTACCCCGAGCCCTGGGGTTGAGGAGACCCCGCCAGGTGACTGCCAGGGGTCTGGAGGAGCTGGGGCTGAGGGGCGGCTGGGAGTGGGGAAGGCCTGTGGCCTGGCCTGGAGGATGCCATGGGAACCTCTCCCCCTCGGATCTGCCACGTCACAGGGACACTCAGCTGGCAGGTGCCACATGCCATCTGCGGAGGCGGGCAGAGGCTGGGCTGGCTCTGCACAGGGCCTGAGGGCCTCACCCAGAATCCCATGGCACCACGAAGCCAGCCTGGGGTGCAAGTGGAGGGTTGCCCATTGACCAGCAAGGCTCCAGGGCTCAGGGGGACGTGGCCAGGCCCAGCTGGGTCTCAGGATGGGGTCCCCTGAGCCCTAGCCCAGATGACCCCCCAGCATTTGTTGGGGACCCCTGTGACTGAACCTGGGAGAAGGTGGGCTGTCCCGGGCTCCTCTTCTCTGCAGCTTAGTGCTGTGGGTTGGTCAGCGCCAGGTGGGGGTGGAGGACACTGAGCGGGCTGGGCTGGGAGGAGGCAGGAGGCCTGGGAAGGAGGCGGAGCTCCCAGCTGGGTGGGGCTGAGCTGGCAGCAGGTGGGGCGGGGACTTCCCTCCCAGGCTCCTGCCCCCTTGGCCTGCCCTTCCCCTCTGCCCTCCAGGACTCCCTGGTAGGTCATCCTGGACAGCTTCTCCTGGGGGTTCTCAGGCTTGCAGCTGGGCCCTGCTCCCCTGGCTCGGACAGAGTGTGCGTGGGGAGGCGGGGGTGTGGCGGTGGACAAGGGCTATGGACCCGACCCAGTTCCCAGTCTTGGGGGACACACGTGGGGATGGGGGGCAGTTCTGGCCAGAAGACCGGGTGTCAGGCACGACAGGGCTGCCCTGATCACCATTGCTGCCACCTCTCATTAGACCTGTCCACCGACACCAGGACACAGCGTGTGTCCAGGGCACGCTGAGCACCGCCGTCCGTGGGGTGCCCCCACCCTCATCCCCTGCAGGCAGTTAGTGGGGGGTCCCACCGAACACGGGTGGCTCCTGGTCCAGTCACTCTGCCAGAACCGTGCAGCACTTTGGAGGTGGAAGCAGCCGAGCACATCACATGTGTGTCCACACAGCCAATACGTGTTCACGGTGTGTGCGCGGGCCCTGGCCTGGGCCCTGGGACGCCTCTGTAGACAGCGCAGGTCTCTGCCTGCAGGTACAACTGGCTGGCTAGGAGCTCGGATAGAGTGTGATGAGGCCGGAGGCAAACCCCGCGAGGCGGGAAGCTCTGGGAGAGGGAGCCCTTGTGGGTGGTGGGGGGTCCTCATCAGCTCAGCTGCTGGAATCATCACAGGTGACTTCAACCACAGAAGAGACTGCCCTTCGTCCTGGAGGCTGGAAGTCCCAGATCAGGGCGCCGCCAGGGTCGGGTTCTGGTGGGGCCCTTCCGGGCTGCTGAGGGCACCTCTCCTGCATCCTCACATGGCAGAGGGCGGGTGGAGCTCTTGCGGCCTGGGTCCCACCCGGAGGCTGCACCCCCAGGAGCTCAGTGCCTCCCAAAGGCCCCACCCCTCACACCATCACCCTGGGAGTCACTTTAGCCTTGAATTTTGGAGAAACACACACTCAGACCGTAGCAGGGGCGGGAATGAGGCTGGTTGTGATTTTAAACCGGTCTCACTGAGACGGGGGTGCAGGGAAAAGCATTCCAGCCGAGGGAACAGTCCCGGGGCCTGAGCAGGTAGACCTTGGGCCTGGCAGAGCTGAGTTCTGAGCAGGAAGTGAGGGGCCAAGCTTTGGGAGTGACTGGAGAAATATTTCAGGGATAGAGGGCTGGGGTGCAGTGTGGCCCAGCCAGGGACCATCCCAAATCCGGGGTGGTAGGGAGAGGAGGTGGAAGGGGTTGGGCAGCCCCAAGGGGATGCTGGATGTGCCAAGGCTGAGCCCTGGGCTGGATGAGGGGTCCAGGGAGACCCTGAGGTGTGGATGGGGCTGGGCTGGGGTCTGGGGCAGCCCTGTGGTGGCCACCCATCCTCCCTCCCGGGTTCCCGGGGTCAGGCGGGTCACACCCAGCGCCATCACCTGTGTCCTGGACTGTGACTGTGTCGGAGTCAGCCGGTCCTGAGCCCTGATGCCTGCAGACCCTGGCTGTGCCTCGCCGGCCTTGAGGACCCCTCTCCATACTCCCTACGGAGAGGCTCAGAGGCGGGTCAGGTGTCTCCAGGGGCTGGCGTTCTGAGGAGAATCCTGGAAAGCCAGGGCTTCGCAAGAGGGTGGGCGCTGACGGGGAGCCGGACATCACCGGGTGCCCTGGCCCAGCAAGGCCTTGCAGGAGCCTCCGGATCACCACGTGGGCTACCTGCTGGGCCCTTGGCTCAGCACCCAAGGCGCCCTCACTGGCCCAAAGGCCCGTCGCCTCGCCCTCCCCTCGCCTCCCTGCTCCCTACGTGGCAATTAGATTTCGGGGAGCCAACGGTGAGTGTGCCACTGAGTCCTGAGGGACCCCCCCCACTGCCTCCTCCCTCTGCTCCTCTAGAATGCCCAGCTCCTGGCCCCAGGGACTTTGCTGCCCACAGCCCTGTCTCCAGCTGCCTCTGCCCACGGCCAGGCAGCTGGCATTTTGTCCTTATTGGGCTTTTTTAGGGGTTTTCAGTTTTTTCTTTTCAAAGTAGATTTATTGGTTGTGCAAAAATGATACACGCTTGCTGCAAAAATGTCAGCGTGGGAAAGTACAGAGAAGTAGCAGCCACCCCCTTGCCCTCTGCCCACGGCTAGAGGGGCACGTGATGGGGCCTCAGGATCAAGTGGTCTGCTCCCCAAGAGAGGGGCTGGAAAGGGGGCATTCTCCCCGGCCCCAGAGTCTGAACGAGAGTTCCCTGGCAGGGAAGGATTAGAGAGAGAGGGAGGAAGGAGAGAGAGAGGAGGAGAGAGGAACGGGGAGGGGGAGTGAGGGGGGAGAGGGAGGGGAGAGGAGGAGGAGGGGAAGGGGGGGAAGAGGAAGGATTGCAGAGACGGAGGGGAGGGGGAGGTGGAAGGGAGGGGGATGAGAAGGAATCGAACACAGGGAGAGGGAGGGAGGAGGAAGGGAAGAGAGGGAAGGGGAAGAGGAAGGATTGGAGCAGGTGGGGAACGGAGGGGGAGGGGGAGGGAGTGGCCAGGGAAGAGCTAGGGTCGCTTGGGGGCATCTGGCTTTGAAGGCAGGTGCAGGGTGGGCCCAGGAGAGGGAGGGCTGGTGGGTGCGCCAGGCAGGGCCTGCTGAGTTGGGCCAGGGGAGCCGCGGTGGACACGGGAAGGCTCTAGCCGCAGGAGTCCCAGCCTGGGCGCACGATGCTGCCAGGAAGGCTGGCTTGGGCAGGCTATGGAGTGCAGGGCAGGGGATGGCGCTGAGGGTGGAACCTGACCAGGGCCAGGAGAGCCTGGGCTGGCTTGTGCGGCTGCAGGTGACCACTCACCTCTCAGGGCCCTGCCTCCATGGGCATGTCAGCCCCCAGACCAGGCCCCGGTGCTTCCCACCCCACCCTCTGGCACCCTGGGCTCTCCCCGTCACCTGGTCGGGCCCGTCTGAGCCTCACTTTCTCACCTGCAGCCTGGGTCCCTGAACCTGCAGCTGGCTGCCGTGTGGGCTCTCCAGCCTGAGCGCCCTCCTGGCCCGGAGCTGCCACGTCGCAAGCTGGTGTCGTCACCTGGGCTTCGATGGGCCGAGAGCCTCACGGCTGCCTGCTGTCCTCCCCTGCGACAACCCCCCTTGCCCTGTGTTGGCCGCAGCTGAGACTCCGAGCTTAGCCAGCCACGGCCCTGTCTTCACCTGTCAGGGACCCCTGAGATGATGCCTGGGCGGGGTCTGGCTGGGAATGGAGGCCAGCAGGACTGCGGGAGGCGGGCGGGGCGGCGGGGGGGTGAGGGAGGCTGTGTGAGCGCGTGTGTGAACGTGGACCTGTGCTCACAGCTGGGGAGGGGCGCGCTGTGAGCCTTGCTGTGGTGGGGGGGTGGGAAGCTGGCTTGGTTCTGCGTGTAGCCAGGGCGCCGCCCTCGTCCCCACAAAGAGGGGCTTCTCCGAGGAGGAGGCTGCCTGAGCGGCCTGGAACCCACACTGAGCCCTTGATGGGTGGGGGTCCTTCCCCTTCTTCCCTGAGGCCTATGACAAGCCCTTGCCCCTCCTGGGCCTCAGTTTCCCGCTCTGAAAGCAAAGGGAGTTGGCCTAGGCGCTGGCTGCTCCCTGCCTGTGGCTTCTCTGCTCCCGATGCCCAGCCCAACGTCGGGGGTGGGCATGAAGGGGGTTCCTGGCAGGGTAGAGCCTGCTCTGCGGCTGTCCCAGGCTCCTCTTCTCTGCACCTGTCCCCCAGGAGCAGGGGGTAAGACCCCTGTGAACAGGAGGGTCCATGCAGAGTGGCTGCTCTGCCCACCGTGGCACAGAGGGCACCAGGCACACAGTAGACGGAGGGCAAGTGCCTCCCCAGCTGCCCCAGGCTGCATCAGCACAGTGGCGGGCACTGAGGGGTCCCAGCACCCTCCTCAGCCAAGGACTGGAGGTGGGGCCACACACCAGACCCTGCAGGGCAGGCGGAGTCTGTGCCCCTCCAGCGGCAGCGTGCCCCCTCCGTGCGCATTCCAACCAGTTCTGCAGACACTGCTTCCTGCTCAGGCCGAGGGAGGAGATGGCCCCAGCCCCTCCCCAGCCCCATGGCCTCCGCCAAGGCCTGAACCCCCCAAAGCTGGCAGCACACCCTGCCCTTCGGGGTTTTAGGGATTCTGTGAAGCTGTTTCTCAGCAATTTTCTGCCCAGGTGCCTGAGAAACACACACGGAGGCAGCGATGCCGGGCTGAGTGACAGGTGGGGGGCCGGCAGGCGCTCCCCGGGCCAGAGCTGCCGCCACCTTCTCAGATTTGCCGCCGCAGCAGGCAGCCTGGCGTGTCCGAGGAGGTGTCAGGGAGCAAATTGGATTCGGCACCTCCTGGCTGCAGGTGTGAAGGCTCC
This sequence comes from Saimiri boliviensis, assembly GCF_048565385.1. NCBI lineage: Eukaryota > Metazoa > Chordata > Mammalia > Primates > Cebidae > Saimiri > Saimiri boliviensis. Next base: position 90,055,417 of record NC_133463.1, on the reverse strand, counting down.
AGAGGCTGAGGAGCCCAGACTCTGTCCAGACAGGGCCGCAGCGGCTGCGAGGCTCTTCAGGAGACGGAGGGAGGAGGCCGTGGGGGCAGGGCAGCTCTAGACTGACGGTGGAGGGCCGGTGCTCACCACCCAATTCTCCACTGTGCAGCTGGGACCCCAGTGGTGGGGGCAGGCAGCCCCTGGGCCGGGGTCATGTGCACAGTTTGCAGATGAGGAAATGCAGCCTGGAGAGAAGGGGTTTGCCTGCAGGGAGGGGCCTGGGTCCGGCTGCTGGGGCCGGGAGGGCCAGGCGGGGGCTCTGCCTTCGCTCTCTGTGAGCTGCGTGACCTTGGAGGCCACGGGTAAGGTCAGCGGACTGTGGAATGCACCCCTGTGACCGGCTGCCCCAGCCCCTGCCCGCCAGCACTTCCCCGGTGGGCCCAGGGTGGGAGCAGGTGTTCTGGGCTGAGGAGTTCAGGCAGAGGGGCCGGCAGGAGGGCATGCCAGGACAGTGCTGCGTGGGCAGCAGCTGCTGCCACCCGGCCGGACTTGGCCTCCCCACTCAGGACCGCAGTATCAGAGTGACCTTCAGGTCCCCCTGTCTGGAGCAGCAGGAGACTGAGAGCCCTGCCGGTTGTCCTGGCTGAGCCACCCCAGCCAGAGAGGCCCACCTGGCGGGTGTCTATCTGCAGCCAGGAAGGACAGGACGAGGGGTGGACAGGAGAGCAGTGGCCACAGTGGCACCTTGGGAGCCAGCAGGTCGGGGAGGGAGAGCGCCTCGGGTACCCTCCCTCAGCCCCTCCTTCTGGGGGGCCAAGGCCCAGAGAGGTCCTGGGCTTCCCCGAGGCCATACAGTACCTCCACAGCAGAGCTGGAAGGAGGCTCGGTCTTCTGGTTCCCAGGCTGGACAATTTGTGGGAACCCAAAGGTCAGAATTGTTGAACTTCCGGGGAACGTTAGCCCACGGTGACGGAAAGAACATGACGTAGGTGGAGCAGAGGTGCCCGGGCAGGCGCTCAGGAGCCTGTGGCCCTCTCTCTCTCTCTTTCCTGCCCTCCTTGCTGGCTGTCTCTGGCATGATGGAGACAGTGCAGGTCACCCAGCTCTGCCTCAGCTCCCGCCTGTAAGGGGGGCGTGAGAAAAGCTTGTGGGACGTGGAGGCTCAGGCTGCTGTGGGAGGGTCGGGCCTGGTGCCCTCCGCGTGCAGGATCTGTCGGGACCCTGCCTTGGGGAACCCACTGCCCAGGAGCTTCTCAGCTTCTGGCCTCAGGGCCGCAGGACACTGTGGGGTCCCTTGAACTCTGAGCCATGCAGCTGCTGAGGGAGCTCACTGGAGAAGTCCCTTCAGCTCTGCAGCAGCCACAGGATTCAGGGGTCCAGTGCAAAATGGAAACGCAGGGCCCGGCCCAGGGCGGGAACATTGGTCCCCTCAGACCCAACACCTCCCGGGTCTTATTTGCCCCGCCAGCCTCCTGCCCCCAGGGTTTTGCTCAAAGGCTCAGGGCTGGAATCACTGGGAGCCTCTCTCAGCCGCAGGCTTCCTGGTTGATGCTGGCCGTCTGTGGCGTCCTGAGCTGCAGCCGAGGGTTCTAGCATCCACATGTGGCCTCTCCATGTGGACTGGGCTTCCTCACAAGATGGCAGCTGACTCCTGGGGGCGGATTTCAAGAGAGAGAGCCAGGCGGAATCTGCCTCCTTTGTATGACTTCTCAGAAGTCACATGGCATGGCCTCCGTCACATTCTCTCTGTTGGAGCTGTTACAAGCACCGTAGATTTCCAGGGGAGGGGAAGGAGATGCCGCCTGACTTACTCTGTTTATGTTACTATAACCAAACACCAAGACTGAGTACTTCGTAAGGAACAGAGACTGATTTCTTACAGTTCGGGAGGCTGGGAAGTCCAAGGTCCAGGGGCCGGCATCTTTCAAGAGCCTTCTTGCTCCATGACCCCATGTCAGAAGGACAAGAGCACGTGTGGGGCAGAGGGAGGGGCTGTACCCATTCTCTCATCAGGAACCCACTCCCTCAGGCGTAACATCCATGCATTTGTGAGAGCAGAGCCTTCCTCACCCAATCACGCTTGCAATTGCATTGAAAGTTCCCACCATCCAACACAATTGCATTGGTGTTTCAGTTTTCAGTGCACGAACGTTGGGGGACACATTCAAACCATAGCACCAGCTCTTGATGGGAGAGGGGTAGGGTGCCCGTTTTTGGAAAATATGATTCACCACAAGTCCCTTTTTCCTCAAGCTCAGCTTGTTGGAAGTTCTTTTACTGGTGGTGGGAGTCAGACCGTCACTCTGAGGCGCTCGGGTTTGGAGGTCCCACCTGAATGGGGCTGTGGTGTCTTCCACTGGGAATCGTGGTAGCACAGCTGTCTCCAGGAGCTCTTCTGCGTCGTGGGCACTCTCTTCATGTGGCCCATCCAGCCTCTTGTGCTCGATCATCAGGGTTGATTCCCAGCCACCGCCCACATGTGGCTTTGCTTGTTAACTTGGTGGCACTGGACAGGTGGCCAACTCAGCCCTCAGGGCAGCAGAGCCATCCCTGTGACCCCCGGTGGAAGCATTCCTGTGTTGGGCATTTTCTTGGGCTGTCCCTAGGAGCGGAATGTGAACTGGTGGAGAATGCAACTGTGAGAGACACCACCCCATAGGTTCTGACTGGGCAGAAAGAGCTCCAGATGTAAGTCCCTCGTTCTCAGCACATGCCTCACCCTGTAGGACAGCACCCCCTCTGCATGGGGCATTGTTTCTGCCTGGGGTCTTCAGGCACCCTCTTCACTGTGCAGGAGGCCAGCCGCTTCAGGGTGTGAGGCAGCCAGGGACTCTTGAAGGCATCAGGCATGACTCTGCTTTTTTTGGCTACGAAATGGTTTCTTTGTTGGAAGATAAAAAAGGCTCTGGTGTCTCAGGCCCAAAGTTCTTGCAGAGGTAGAGAAATGACCACCTGTCAATAGCTCAGTCTTTCAAATATGTTTCAGCATGTCTGCATCCTCCACCCATCCTCCCATTCCCCATCCATCCATTCCCCCATTCATCTACCCATGCATCTCCCCATGCCCCCATCCACCCACCCACCCATCTATCCCTCTAACCCCATCCCTCCATCTACCCATCCATCCATTCCTCCATCTATCCTTCCATCCCCACTTATTCATCTATTCCTCATCCATCCACCCATTCATCTCTCCACCCACCCACCCATGCAGCCATCCATCTATCCTCCTAATCCCATCCTTCCACCTATCCATCCATTCTTCCCCATCCAATCATTTCTCCATCTATCCCTCCATTCCCATCCATCTGTCCACTGCCCATCCTTCCACCCATCCGTCTATCCACTCACCCACCCATCCACCTATCCCTCCAACCCATCTACCACCTACTCATCCATCCCCACCCATCCCCCATCTATGCATCCAGCTATCCATCCCCTCTCCACCATCCATCCTTTCCCCAGCCATTTGCCCATCTGTCCCCCATCCACCCATCCACCCATCCATTTATGGGTGGATGCAATCCTGTTGGATTGGGTTCACCCCCTACTCATCTACCATCCACCCACCATTCCCTATCCAGCTCCCATTCATCCATCCATCCACCCATCTATCTGCCCATCCACCCACCCATTCATCCATCCAGCCCCCATCATGCATTCTTTCATTCCCCATCTGCCCCCCACAAACCCACCATTCATTCATTTGTTCTCTTGACAGCTGCCTTCCAAGCACCCCCACCCCACCTACCTGGGCTCAACACAGGAAGTAAAGCAGGACTCCTGTGTACCAGGAGCTCCCAGTGTGGTGGGAGTGCGCCCCTTAGATGGAGAAGCCACACTCACCGCAGACGAACAGAGGAAGGACACAGGAACAAAGGTGTCACAGGTCAGGTAACGATGCTGGGGTCTAGGTAGCTTCCAAACGGGGTGACCTTGGCCTGCAGGGAGGGAGGAGCAGGCGACTTCCCTCTCGTCCAGGGTCACCCACTCAGTCCTGCAGCAGCCAGACGACGCCCAGAACCAATTTTTGGCCTGAAGTTTTCAGTTCTCCCTTTAACCAAATCATTGCTCCTTCCCCGGCGAGTTTCCAATTTAAATACCCAAATTGTTTCCAGCTTGTATTTGTGATTCAATTGACTATGATGCACTGTATTACAATGACAGCTCGAATGGATTTCTTTTTAATTTATTTTTCTCTTAACGGTCTCCTCCGAGGTAATTCCAAGACTAACTGTCCTCGGGATCATCTTCCTCAGCTGGAGGAAGGACAAGGAACCGCTGTGGTTCACAGAGGACCTCAGCCGGAGCTATGGGGTCCCCGGCCCCCTCACCCCTTCCCTGGGCCCTCCCTTTCAGCCCAGCCCCCGCACCATGAGCCAGAGTCCTCCCAGGGGAAACTCCACTGTCAAGGGTTTCATCCGTCGTTTCCAGGTGGGGCAAGTCCCAGAGGAAGAGGGCAGACCCCGCCCCTGCCCCCGCCCCCACCCCCGCCCCCCGCCCCCGCCCCCACCCCATCCCCACCCTGGTCTGGTAGCTGCTCCTGAGTTCCCATCCAGCAGGGAGGCAGGCTGGGGGTCTACTGAGCTCTGAGTGTGATCTCCTGTGTATTCCTTAGTGAACCTCTTCTCTCTGGGCCTCAGTTTCCCCATCTGTGAGGTAGGCCCCCTGGTTTCTAAAGCCCCTTTGGCTGAGACCTTCTGTGAGTCTGTTCAGGGCTTGGGAAAAAGAAGGGCTGGACAGTGCGTCCTTCACGACTCTGGCTGGGACCCCGCCTCTGCTGGCCATCTGTCCCTCCTTTGCCTCACGTCCCACCGTCCACTCAGGTCTGTGTGCCCCGGGGCCAGTATCGCATCAGGTGTTGGACTGTCGTGGCTGAGCAGCTGGGCGTCATGGCCAACCCGCTTTCCAGATGGGAACGCCGAAGGTCTCAGGCGCCAGGGTCCTCGATCCTGAGCTGGCTTCACCCCAGAGCCGGGTGGCCGTGGAGGCGCCCTTCCAGCTGTGCCCCGCCGAGGGCGCCTGCCTGTGCTCCCTTGGGAGGGACTTCCTGGAGCCCTGCGTCCACCCGGGGGCTTGCTCCCGTGAACAAGCCACACCCTGCCCTGGCACGTCCCGTTAGGGGGAGAGGGAGGTGAAGTTTCGTCAGGGCTCAGGCGGGGCCCCCAGCACCGCCAGGTGGAGACCCTAGCCAGAGAGGCCACCAGAGCCAGAGAGGCCGTGACCCCCCGAGAAGTGCTTCCGGGTGTGTAGGTGCCTGTGTGTCTGTGTCTGTGCACGTGTCTGTGTGTCTTGCTTCTGTGTGTGTGCGTGTGTGTGCATTCCGGCATCTGTGTGCACCTGTGTATATGCATGTGTGTGTCCCTGTGTCCTGTGTGTGTCTGTGTACGTGCGTGTGTGTTTGGGTCTTCTGCGTGTGTCCCTGTGTGTGTAAGCATGCATGTGCTCCTTGCGTATGTGCCTATATGTGCACTGTGGTGTCTGTGTGTGTGCCTGTGTGTGTGTGTGTGCACATGTGTGCCTGCGTGGGCACGAGGGAGCCACTCACGGAGCCTGAAGCAGTGGGATCTGGGCTCCTGTGCACCCCGATGCCTTCACATCCCTGACCGGGCCTCAGTTTCTCATTTGTGATGTGGGGCAAGGGTGAGAGGCGTCTCTGTGGCCCTTTAGAGATGACCAGATGCCTTTGTCCATCCTGTGTGTTCTGACCTTCACACAAGTGAGGGGAGTGGTGGGTGCATTTCGTGGCCCCCTCAGTGCCTGGCACCTCCATTCTGGGCCCAGCACCTGGGCCTCTGCCCCTACCCCCAGCCCCCAGCGCTCCCTCCATGCCCTGACACACAGGAGACACACAACTCCCCAGGCTTCCACGTGGATTGATTTGGCGGCCCTGGGAGTAGACCTGTCCATACATCAGGTGCGTGTGGAAACATGGCCCCAATAACTCCAGCCCGCATGCCTCTGCCTGAAAAATTCTCGCACGATGGGAATTATTTTGCTATTTTGGGATATAGATCCTCGCAGGAGCTGAGATGCTGTTTCCATCATGGGTGCCACGATCATGAAAAGCAGAATCAGTGACGGGGTGCGAGGCAGAGGGGGTCCCCGGCTGTGTCTGGTGCCCGAGTCAGCCCCCCAGGCTTCCAGAAAGGTCTGGGTTCCAAGGGCACCAGCCTGCGCCTCCTGGCCTCTCTGGAGCCACCAGAGGTGAGGTCAGCGAGGATGTCCAGCCACAGGGACCAGGAGCTCAGGTGACTCCGGGGGCGGAGGGGACAGGAGACCTGCCCAAGGCCACATGGCAGCTGGGCACAGGCAGGGTCCTGCCCAATCCCTTGAGTTTCTGCCCCACAAATAGACCAGCTGGAGGGAGATAGTGTCCCCCGCTCATGCAGACCTGGATAGACCCCGAACACTTGTTTGCAGAGTGCCCGCCCTTGGCCCCACCCCTGCTGACCATGGGGGTGGGGGGCAGCCCCTTCGGCTTCAGCTCAGCAGCACAGGAAGTCCTGGGTCTGAGTCCTGACTCTGATTTCAAATTGAGCTTGATGTTTCAAACTTAGGAAGGTCGTTTCTCTGACTTCAGACTCCTTATTTGTACAGCGAGCCAATAATTCCTTCCCCCAAAGGTTCTCAGTAGCTGGCATTTTGATGTCTTAGGCTGGTACCTGGTAAATGCAGCACGTTTGGCTCTTTGGGTCTGTACTGGCTGCATTGGGCTGGACCACTCGGTGAGTGCCCTATCAGTGGGCTGCAGGCGTAGGGAGCCCACTGCTCAGGCGTGGGGGGCTGGGTGAAAAGGCTCTGAGGTCTCTCCAAATGGAGCTGAGACAGAGCAGCAGGGACACCCGGGATCCGAATCCCCCACCCTGCCTGGAACTGCAGACGTCCTTCTAGAGCTGCGCCCCCATGCTGCAGCCAGGAGGCCCGTTCTCTCCCTGCCCCTTCCCCAGGGGAGGGGCTGAGGCTCCCAGCGGCCACAGAGGCTGTGCATTGCGATGCCAGGAACCCGAATTCCATTACGTACCAGGTGTTATGTATGTGGCATCCTGAGGGTGCATTGATCTCTCAGGGTGACAGATCGGGTATGAATCAGGTAATAGACCAGCTTGTAAGTGAAATATATTGGATTGTGCAGGTGGCCTGGCTGAGTATTGGCTTGAAGGGAATAGGGCAGATTTATGAGCCTGGGAGTGTGGCCGGGGCATCAGCCCTTCCCCTGCACAGGCACAGCGGCTGGCTTCACACCTGCTCCCGCCCGGGGAGCCAGGAAATAGGCAGCTGATCTAGGGGAGGAGGCGGGAGCAGCATGGAGATGGGTCCGCCTTCGGGATGGCTCAGGAAGGGGGCGCAGAGCAGGGCAGGGAGGCTGTGGGCCCTTGAGATAGCCCTGGGGGCAGCAGAGGATCACAGGTCTGGAGTCCTGCGCAGTGAGGCATTGCTGGGACCTGATCATGGCTGTGGTCCCTTTCATGGGGGATTCATACCCGGGGGCCTGTCATTGACTACCTGGGTCCTCTCCGATGACGCTCACATCCTGGAGTCAGGATGCAGCGAGGCAGGCTCAGAGATGGCCGGGAACCTCAGCCATGCAGCCGACGGGAGGCCAGGATTGCAAAGCCAGGCAGACTGACTCTGTGCCCTTCACTTCCCCACTCAGCTCTTCTGAAGCTGGATAAGCAGGAGTGAGGTCCCGTGGAGGGGCCCTTCCCTGCCACACTCTGGCCGCGCATGCCAGGCCCCAGCCCTCAGCCTGTGCAACCTCAGCCTCTGCACACAGACCACAGACCAGGACAGGGACCCTGCTCAGCGGTGGGAGCAGTGCTCTGATCTGTAGGGCAGAGGGCGGAGGCAGAGGCTGGAGGGCTTTCTGGTCAAAGCGGGGGGCCTGGGCGTGGGAGGGCAGAGAGGGCCGGGCTGGGGACCCCGTCGTCCGTAGTACTTGGCTGCTCAGGTGCAGCCTCGCCAGGGGAGTGGAACGCCCTGAGGACAAGGGGGCCCTTCTATCCACATGCAGAGCCCAGCCGGGGCCCAGCGTGTGAGAAGCTGAGACGGCAGCGTGGGTGGATGCAGTGACGTCAGGGAGCACCCACAGTCCTGGGGCCTGGACACGCCTGAGATGAGATTTCAGGCTCAGGACTCAGCCTCTGGCCACTGTCCCAGTTCAGTATGTGGCCTCGGTCAGAGCTCAGCCTGTGGCCACAGCAGGGCTCCGTTTGGGGCCAGAATCGTGGCTTAGACTTTGTCGAGGATGAGGCTTGGAGTGTGACCTGCATTAGGACCCAGCTGGTGGCTGTGATCGGGGCTCAGTGTGTGGCCCAGATCAGGGCTGGGGTGCAGCGTGTAGAGGAAGGAGGTGGCTGGGCCATTGGAGAATGGACCTCTCCTACTCTGGGTCCCTTTGCTCCAGGACTTCAGCCAGGATCTGACTAAGGCCATCAAGGGACACACAGAAGCTTCTGGATCCACCCAGGCCCCTCTGCGGCGGGAAGCCCCCGGGTCGCCTCTCCCTGCTGTGGGTCTCTGTCACTGCCAGTCCTCACGAGCATTTCTAATGAGCTTCCAGGGAGAGGGTGGGGGGCAGAGGGGGGCCAATTTATCTCTATTTATGCCTCTCCCTTAGCTACACCAGCTTCTCAGTAATCTTTATGGGGTTCAATTATTGTATCTTCAATTGATATGAGTGATTTCAATGGTTCTTAATGTTCCGTATTAAATCTCCAGTGTAAAATATCTTTAATGTTCAGCATAAAATACCTAGTCACTAGTGGCAATTCAGCCACGAGGCCTCGCCGGGAGCTGGGGGCCCAGTTCTGGGTGGCAGGTGAGGCGTCTTCACCCCTGGGCCCACAAATCAGCGGGGGTGGCAGCCCCTCCCCCACCGGGCAGCTGGATCACCTCATGGTGAGAGCTTAGGCTGTATGGGAAATGGAGCTGGGGCTTGAGGCTGGATGCGATCCGACCTGTCCGTTTCCTGGTAAACAACTAACCACCAACCCGTGACTTCCACCAACGGAAACTCGTGTCTCACAGCTCCAGAGTTGGAAATCCAGAAGGACAGTTAGGGGCTCCATCAGAGGCCTCAGGGGAGGCTGGTCCTGGCCTCTCAGGCTCCCGAGACCGGCTTCCCCGAAGCCTGCCTCTCGGCCCAGCCCCTCCTCGCACCGGTCTCCCACCTCCCTCCTTTTTCTTTTTTGAGATTGGCGCTCGCTTTGTCGCCCACGCTGGAATGCAGGGCTGGAGTGCGGTGGTGCCGCCACGGCTCACTGCAGCCTCCGCCTTCTGGGCGCCGGCGATCCTCTGCCTCCGCCTCCCGAGTAGCTGAGACTACAGGTGTGTGCCACTAAGCCCGGCTACATTTTAATTTTTTTTGTAGCGACGAGGTCTTGCTATTTTGTCCAGGCTGGTTTTGGCTTCAGGTGACCCTCTCACCTTGGCCTCCCAAAGGCTGGGATTATAGGCGTACACCTGGCCACCTGTCTCCCTCTTAGAGGGACCTTGGAGGTGACATTAGGATCCACCCAGGATCCTCCCACATCTGACCTCTCACATCCTCACATCCCTGTTGCTGTGTGGGGAGCATATCCCCAGGGCAGGGTCCACAGTTACTGTTACTGTGTAAACACGCGCGCACGCCCTCGCATGCCCGTGATGGCCCTGAGGCTGCCCTCATAGCTGTGAGGGGGGCCGGCACCCACCCTGCTTCTCGCGTTTGCTCACTGCCATCCTGCCCGGCGAGAGCAGCCGATGCCCTCCCGGGCTGTGCTCACTGCCGTCCCCCCCGGCGAGAGCAGCCGATGCCCTCCCGGGCTGTGCCCGGCTCGTGTGAACACGCTTTGCTCTGCTGCAGGTCATGAGCGTCTCAAGGGACGTTTCTGCTGAGCCGCGTCCCCTCCTCAGGGTCGTTCAGTCACGCCACAAACGCCTGTGCAGACGGAGAGAAACAGAGGTGGGTCAGACTCCAGGAGCGCTCAGCGGTGGGGCGGGCGGGCAAACACGTCACCATTCGGCAAACGAGGGCTGCGAGGTGCCTTCCGGGAAGTCGGGGCTGTGGATGGGAGGGAAGACGGCGGCGGGGTGGTCTGGAAGTGGCCAGGAGGAGCGGCCTCGGCGGGTCTCCAGCTCCTGCCTCTATCTCGTGCCGTGGGCTGGAGGCCCCACTCGGCAGGATGGGTCATGCTGAGGCTGGCTGTGCAGTCCAGAGGGCTCTGGACGGGCAGGAGGGAGGTGACACGGATCAGGATGGGACAGTCACGGGTGACGTGGAGTCGGGAGAACAGGCCTCACGAGATGTCTCCAGTGGTCTCAGGCTGGAGCGCTGTGGGAGGTGGGTGGGGTTGGGGATGCCCTCTTGACCTCCGACGAAGGGGCTGGGGACCCTGCCAGTCGCAGTGTGAGGGTCTGGACCCCACATCACGACAGCAGTGCACACCCCACAATACACAAGGTGGTGTTATCAGGAGAGCTTGGCAGCCCTCAGGGGACTGTTTCCCTGGGGTTTTACCCCGTGAGTGCTGGAGCTCTTCAAATGCTTTGCCCGGAGCCACAGGCCCAGCGGGATGAGAAACACTGTGGGGTGAGTTGGGCTGTGGGCTCAGGCCACTGCCAGAAGTAAGAGCAGTGAGCAGAGGGTGGAGGACCCTGTGGCAGCGTGAGCAGCCAGGAGGGTCGTGGCGGCACCGCACGTGACGCCAGGCTCCTGCTTCCCTGTTCCTCTGCTGTCCTCAGCACACAGCTTCCATCTGTGGCCAAGGTGGCTGCTCTCGCTCCTGCCATCACATCTATCCTCCAGCCAGCAGAGAGGGGAGAACAGACCCGGGTGGCCCGCTCCTTCCTGTTAGCAACTTAGCCCGGAGGCTTCACGTGTCCCATCCCTCCGCCCCACTGGCCATAACTTGGAAAATATAGTCTTTAGCCAGGCAGCCAGAAACGCTCCCGAACTGGGTCAGGCTTTGCTGCTCTCAGCTGTTGTTAGTGGAGGAGGCATCCAGGACGGGCTTAGAGGGCAGGCTTTGAGGGCGCAGGTGGGAAGTGGTTCTAGAATGTTCTCTGTCAGAGTGTCTGGCAGAGTGCACCCCACTCTCCCCATCGGGCCTTTCCAAGGGACTTGCAGAGAGAGTCCTGGGGTGTCTGGGAGTTTCCGTGTAAGGGAGGGACACCTTCGGAGTCTCGAAGTCTATGGAGGGAGCAGTCTCAGCCACGTTTCAGAGACAACCCTCCCTCCGTTCACCCCAGCCGCACAGCTGGAACTCGAGCCCACGCCTGCTGCCTGGTCACGGAGGAGAGGAGAGCCACTCACTGCATCAAGATAGAATCCTCACGTCTCCTCCTCCAGGAAGCTTTCCCTGGTTGTACTCATTCTCTGCCACTTCTCCCGGCCCCCACGTGCAGGGATGGTGTTGCCTCCCCGTGAGCAGCTGCCCGGGCCGTTCTAGGGGCGGCTCCTCCCCGGGTTCAGTGTGGCTTGTCCTGTGCGGCCTGCGGGATGAGCCGCACTGTCTCCTCGTGAAATTGATGCTTCCCGTCACTCCTCTGTCTTCTTGGAACAACTTCAGGGTTTATTGAATCTGGAAAGAAAGAAGAGCAAAAAAAAGGGAGCCGCGCACGTCGCACAAATCAGTGGTTCTGACAGTTTTATTCAATAATGGGGTGGTTCAATCGTGTTGTGAAACAAGGCTCCAGGGAGGAGGCAAGAGGCAGGATCCGGGCTGGGATTTCTGGAAGAAGTCCGGCCTCCTCCAGAATTGGTCATGGAGCCTCCTTCGTGCTGTGGAAGACGTGGGTTCAGACCCAGGCTTTTCGGCAGCAGCAGTGGGGTGACCAGGAGCAATTGCTCAGCCCCGGCCTTGCCCCCCCATTCCCCTGCTTGCTTCCCAGAGGGTCGGGGCTGGCGTTCCAGGCCTGTTTGCTGCAGGGGTGTCCCTGAGAAGAGCCGGGGAGCCATGAGAATTCCCTCTTCACCTCTTCAGAGCCTTTCCTGGGAGAAAGAGAGAAGGCTGAGGCCTTGGCAGAGCTGGTGTGGGGTCTGGGCTCTCGGGTAGGAGCATGGAGGTAGGGGAGGTGCCACATTTATTTGACTTTACCTGCTGGGAGCTGGGTGGCTTGTGCCAGGAGGCCCTGTTAAGCCCCGCAGCCCCTGCACTGCCCTCCCCCACTGGCTCAAGCTCCTGGGTGGGAAAACACACAGCAGGTGGATGACACGGGGCCGTGTGGGTGGCTATTGCCACTGGAGTTGCTGGCCAGGGTCCCGTCCCAGCTGCTGTTTGCCTGCGGCCGTGGGACCCACGTGTCTGGCTGTCCTTGCCCCGCAGCGACGCAGACCAGGCGTGCAGGAGGGGGTGAGGGAGCACAGCAGCGGGCGGCCCCTCGGTGTTGGCTCTGAGTGCTGTGGGGCTTTCTCGCAGGCCCCAGTGTTGGGCTGGGAGGACCCTTTGGGTCGTGAGCCCAGGGGAGCCCTCCTGGCCTCCATCTCACCTGACACCCAGGAAAAATCAGGCTCAGAGACTCACACCTTCCTGGGCTGAGTCCATGGTACCTGGTTGTGTGTACCTGGTGCCTGGCATGGAGCCCGGCCATGTTCTTGGGAAACCCCATCAAGTTCTGCCTACCTGTCAGTGGTGGGACCTCAGGGTGGGGCACAAGGCTTTCTCTGAGCCCCGACTTGCTCATCTGTCGCTAGGGCTCCAGAGCCCCAACTTGTGCAGTTACCACCACGGCTCCTGAGGCTCAGCATGTGAGGGGCCTTCCCCAGGCCAGGCTCAGGGTGACTGTGGGAGGTGGGGAGCACTGGGTGAAGTTTACTTTCCTGAATCGGCAAACCGCCACTGGCTTCTTGCTGTTATCTGCATCCTGCCTGACTCACTGTGAGCCGCGGGTGGTTCTGTGCAGGTCCCCGCCCTGGCTCACTGTGAGCCACGGCAGGCAGCCTCAGGCAGTTCTGTGCTGGTCTCAGGCTCGGGACAAGGCTCTGGCCTGGGTCTGGGGTCGGCACTGTGTGCAATCATGGGTTAGCAATGCTGGCTGTCAGAGCTTGGTTTGTTCATCTGTAAAACACAGACAGTCCCACCTCCCTGGCTTCCCAAGGATGAGAAGGGCACGAGCATGGAAAGTTCTAGATTGTTAGAGACAGAATACTTGTTCTTAGGTACTGCAAGGAAAAATTAGCATTCAGACAAAAAGTTTTCTCAGCAAGGCAATTTTACTTTCTGCAGAAAGGATACTACTCATCAGCCATCTTGCCACGAGAGTATAATGAACAAAGGAAAGGCAGCATCCTTATTCCTTATGCGTTGGGTCCTTCTGCTGTGTCGTCTCCGGAGGTTCGAGCTGGACTTCAGAATCTAAACTAAACCTGATTGGATAACAACCAAATCCAAATCAGGAAGGGAGAGGAAGCTGCTTGTGAAAGGTCTTAGAAAAGTAGTAACATAAATATCTTGGTTAAAGCACAAGGACATAGAAGGTACTTATTCCTTTTTACCTAACAGCTACACAGGATAGGGCTTAACAAAGAGTTACTAGCAAAAAGCAAGAAGGAAGGCTTTGAAGAAAGTTCGCCTTTAAAAGAAACGATTATTTCTAACATTTATTATTATGTAAGAAGAAGGGAAACTTTGAAGAGGAACTTCTTACTTTCTACAGGGATCAAATAGTTCAGCCCACGGGGAGTCAGCATTAATGGCAAATGTTTGTACGTGGGGCCTGATTTTCATATTGATTCTCACCCGAAACCAGTGAGGCAGAATAGCCCAGTTAATGACTCAGAGAGGTGAGGACACTTGCCCAGGGCCACACAGCTCAGTTGAGCCAGAGTCTGGGCCAAGGTGTTGCCTGAGCCCTCACCTGGCTGTGCCACCGTGATAATCTGCAGTGCCCTGTGTCTCCTATGGGACCCCACTGTCCCCACCCTTTGTCCCCAGGGCTCTGAGATGCACAGAAGGGACTTTTTCTGTGGGACCATTGTTTGTGTACTGCCTGACGGCTCCATCCAGCGTGGCCCTGCAGCTCCCAATGCTGGGGTCCTCTGGCAGGAGAGGCAGAGACAGACCCATGGGGTGCCCCAGCTTCAGCAACATTCCAGAGTAAGTCATTCATAAACCAGAAATAACTGATCTCTTACAGGTTGGCAAGACCCGCAGCAGGATACGATGACACAGTGTTTTCGCTTCGTGACCCTTGCCTCTCTAGGGAGCTGACAGTGCCGGGCTCTGGTTTGTCCAACTGGTGAGTGCTGGGGTCCCAGGAGGGTGGGCACCTTCCACAGGGAGCCCTGAGTCCACAGGAGGCCAGGACTTCCCTGCGCTTGTCCCCGCACAGTGGTCCCCGTAGCAGGGGCTGGGGTCACAGATGTCAGCGCGCCTGTGGCATCGGCAAGTCTCCACTTCATCACAGCCACGAGTCATAACGATAATGGTCAATAACAAGTGAATTCCCCATTCCTGGATGCAGGAGCAGCTGCTCACAGCAAGGCTCTGTGCACGGGGTGACTGGCCCACTGGATCGCTGGGCTGGCTCCTCCAGAGGCCCCTCTCTCTGCCTGTAGATGCCGCCTCCTCCCCGTGTCCTCCCGTGGGCCTCCCTCTGGTGTCTGCGTCCTCGTGTCTTCTGCTTATAAGGACACGGGGCGTACTGGACCAGCGTCCACACGGAGGAGCTCATTGTACCCCAGGCACCTCTTTCAAGGAGCCGTCCCAAACACAGGCACGTAGTGAGGTCCCTCAGCTTAGGCTTCCACATGGGAACTCTGTGCGATTCGGTTCAGTGAATGACGCGGCTGCGGCCCCTTCCACTCTGTGAGGCCTCGGGATCTGCCCCTCCCATCGCTGACCTTGCCTCCTGCCCGAATCGTTCCCCTTCCTTCTGCGCTGCTCCCCCTCCCAGCTGCTCCTCTGCGGCTCCTTCACAGACCAGGCCCTGCCCTACTGTCTGCTCAGTGCCCCCCAGATCGCCATCAGGGCTCTCTGTGCCCTCCCTCTGCCCCCTGCCTGCCCTGTTCTCCTCCCTGACAAAGCATGGACTTTCAGTTGGTTGTCCCCTCCTGCCCCAGGGCGGAGGCTCAGCTGGCCTGGCTCGTCCCTGCCGGCTGGCTGGGGTGTGGCTGGGACGGCCCCTCCAGAGGGCATTCGTCTGGAGGAGCTCTGGGCCTGGCATCTGGCCTTCAGCATCCGGAGCTCCCGATAAACTTCCCGGTCTCCCTGGGGTTTCCAAGCTCCGTGGACCCTTCAGGCAAGATGCACTCGGACAGATAGAGAAGTCCCAGCCAGGCACGCCCTGGGACCTCTTCCCGGGACTCCCACAGGCCTCCTGCAGCTGCTGGCCACGGAGGGACCCTGGTCCACGCTGCGTGGGCAGTACAGCGTGGCGCTCGGCAGGCGGGGCCTGGAACCTGCCGGGTCTTCTCCTCCAGCCTCGGTCCCTGTCCACGGAATGGAAAATAACCAGGCCTTCCCGGGATGGGGGCGGTGATGGCTGCGTGGCTGTGCACCAGGAGCTCCCGGGCTACGCTGTTCAGTGCCGACCAGTCCTCACGACGTGGGTGTCACTTGCTTTACAGGGGGCTCAGAGGCCACACTGAGGGGCGGTTGTGCCAGCAGCTCTGGGAAGAGGTCCCGCCCAGGCAGGCGTCTGGCCCCCCGTCCTCCCAGGCCCTCGCCCTGCCTGGTATGGGCTGACTCTCTCTGGGGCTGCTACTCAGGGCTGGTCCTGACCCACGAGCGGCAGCCGTGTCTTCCTCAGTCTCTCCGGCTCTGCCGCCCTGGCCTTTCCACCTGCGGTCCTGGCTGGCTGCCTGCTCTCCGAGGCCCTCATCTTGGGGTTGGCCTTGGACCCCGAGTGGGTCAGCAGCCTGGGTTAGGAGCCCTTCCATCGCCCTCCAGAGGCTCCCGGAGCACCCCTGCGTGCTGGGGCTCTCAGGGGCAATGGGGGTGCAGAGGGCAGGTAGTGGGGGGCGGGACTCAGGCGCAGCTTGACCTTGAGAGGGGCATGGGGGAGCTCTGGATGTCGGGTGTCTTTGCGCTGAGGAGTGGCACTCCTGGAGGGTCACTGCTGGTTCCAGAGCACGGAGGTGTGACTCCTGGAGGGGGTCAGAGCTGATGGGACGGTGCAGGGTGAGGCGGAGGCTCTTGGGTGCCTTAAAGGCTTCAGGATGAATCACATGAAATCGCCAGCACTTCCAGTTTTGACCCACAGATCCAGCCTCTAGCGTGTCACCACCAGGCTCGGCTAGGGCTGCATCCTGTGGTGCCCGGGAGCGTGGCGTTTCCACCCCTTGGAGGCCGTGTCGGCTGGGCAGGGCGAGGATGAACCAGAGGAGCAGAGGCAGATCGGGGCCCGGCCTGAGCCCCCAAAGCCCTGGCAGGTGGGACAGGGTCAGCGTAGCTCTGCGGAGCAGGCGGCCTGGGATGGAGCCCCAGCCCTGCCCTCATTAGCGGGGCGCCCTCATGGGAGCAGCCTTGCCCCTGGTCCCTCATCTTTTGTGGGCGCAGAAGAGTCGCATCTGCCTCCTGAGCTCCGGTGGAGGAACCGAGCTGTTTCGTGAGGGCGCTGGCAGGGCCTGGCGTGTGTGAGCCCAGCAGATGTCTTCACTGCAGGCAGGGCACGGGGCCACGGGAACGTGGTGACCCCATGCTTCTGAGTTGGGATCAGACGAAAACGTTAGGGGAATAATGCGGAGCTGGACCTCAGCGCAGGGCTGGGGTGGGGGTGAGGGAGCCCTGGGGGGTGGCTTCCAGGTGGGTAGGCCACAGGGACACCTGACCAGGCGCCAAGGCCCCTGCCTCTGGGGACAGCTGCGGAGAGGGTGGGCCCCGGCGTCGAGGGCACAGAAAGCTGCCATCCATCTACCTCAGCCCTGCTTCTGAGGGGCCCCCTCTCCATCCCACACTGGCCAGGGCACCAGCAAGGAGGGGCACCCCGGGGAAGAGGGGGGCTCTGACCCCCGACGGGCAGGCATGCCCCACATGAAGAAGACGGCTGTGCAGCGGAGACCTGAAGCAGACGCAGAAGAAGCCCTCGGAGAAAAGCAGCGCCCTCCCACGCGGCTCCTGCCCCGCAGGCCTGCTTTCTCTAAATAGACCAAACATGGTAATTTTCTGTACAAATCAAGCCACGCATTATACATTTTTATGTTCCTAGGCGAACACAGTGACTTTGGAGCTATCGGAGGCGCCGCAAGAAAGCAATTCTGTGTACTCCTGCCGCTCGTCCTCCCGCCACGGCCCTGGCTGGACCCGGCCCACGCCCGGACACACGGCAGTGGCCCGGTCACCCTTGGAACGGCGAGCCCGGCCCTCCGCTGCTGACCTCCTCTGACCTCCCGAGGCCCCTCCGACGTGTACACTGCTGAGTCCTTGGTGGGGCACTCGGAGGTTGCGGAGACTGTCACCGTCCGCACCCCAGTGGCAGGCCCTCTGCGCGAGCGGACGGATTCCCTTCTTTCCTTGACTGTGTCATGCCCCTTGGTTTCTTCTCAAAGCACCCTTCACCTACCCTCTGAATCCCGCGGTGAACTCCTACACGTTCTTGAAAACCCATCCTGAAGGTCCCCGCCTTTGTTTAATTCGCCATCAGTGAGCTGACAAAGTGTTACTATGGCGCACACTTCACGTAAGTCCTCTCTCAGAGCCAAAAGGGCAGGAGCTCAGAGCTGGGAGGAGGGGCCGAGGGAGTGGGGAGGAGCGGGGGCGTTCCATCTGCAGGTCGGGGCGAGCGGAGCAGAGGGAGGGGCTGCGCCTCCGTGTGGGAGGTGTCCTGGTTTGGGGCTGGACTGTCCTGGCATGGCTGGAGCCTGGCACAGTCAGCAGAGAAGAGACCACAGAGGGCCCAAAGGCCCTGCATTCTGTTACCACTTAGCGGGTCCTGACTGTGGCCCCAAAGTGCTTGCGGCCTGGAGACCCTCACAAGCCCAATGCTGCCCTGCTGCCCTGCCCCCGAAGGCCCTCGGTGGGTCCTGGGCTCAAGACATTGCTGAGGAGGGGACCTGCGCCGACACCAGGAGGCTGGTGCGTGACCAGGGCCAATGCCCTCCTTATCTGGCAGCGCCGCGGGGAGATCATGTGACTTCTGTTCACATCCTGGCAGCCCTGGCTGGCTGTGTGACCTCAGGGGGCAGATGGCCTCTCAGAGCCCGAGGCCATCAAGTGGCCAGGATGGTGGTGGTGCGTGCAGGGTAGTGGGGCGGCTGACCCGTGCAGAGGATCCAGGCTGGCCGGAGGTGGGCCGCAATCCAGACGAGTGTTTCTTGGTTTCTACAAGGGAAGAGCTGAGCCGGTGTGGCCCGTGTGATGCGTGAGTCTGGGGCATCCTGTCTTCCCTCTGACCTGAGTGGAGGGGGTCGTCTTGCTATCGACGGGCATTTTGACAGCAGGCAGTGTCTGGAGCTGGAGGCCAGGCGGGTCTGAAGTTGGCATGGAGTCAGATTGGGCCCCCAAGGCCTGGGTGGGGTGGACGGTGGGTCAGGAGGCCTCTGGCATCTGCTGCTCTGGGCTGTCCTGCTGACCAAGGCGCCTCCCCAGCATGCCCCTGACCTGGGCAGAGTGCATGGCAGTGAGGGCTGGCTCAGGGTGGGAGGGAAAGACGGGGTGCCCAGCTCTGCTTGTGCTTAGCCTAGCGGCTCCCACAGACTGGCTCAGTTTTACACCAGTGAGTCCCAGTGCCTCACTCCTCCCTCCCTGCTCCTCCCTCCTCACTCCTCCCTGCCTGTTCCTCCCTCCTCCCCCTCCTCCCTCCTCCGGCTCCTCCCTCCCTGCTCCTCCCTCCTCCCTGCTCCTCCCTCCTCCCAGCTCCTCCCTCCCTGCTCCTCCCTCCTCCCTGCTCCTCCCTCCTCCCTGCTCCTCCCTCCCTGTTCCCCCCTCCCTGTTCCCCCCTCCCTGCCCCTCCCTCCTCCCAGCTCCTCCCTCCCTACCCCTCCCTCCTCCCTGCCCCTCCCTCCTCCCTTCTCCTCCCTCCCTGCCCCTCCCTCCTCCCTGCCCCTCCCTCCTCCCTGCCCCTCCCTCCCTGTCCCCCCTCCTCCCTACTTCCTCCCTCTCTCTCCCTCCTTCCCTCCCTCCTTCCCTCCCTCCTTCCCTCCCTTCTGCTCTCCGTCTTCTTTTCATGGCTTTGGCAGTCAGCTCCATCCCTGGACTGCGTCCTCACTGTGAAACCAATGGTGCGGTGCTGAGGCTGCCGTCGTGGGGACCCCCGGTGGTTTGCCCCTGAGTGTGTTCCCTGTAGACCCTGCTCAGGGAGTGGGCCCAGCATGAGCCGGGAATGGGGAAGGGCTCTCTCCTGACCTGGAGCTGGAGGGCAGGGGGCTTCTGGACCCAGGTTGGGAGCTGGGACCACCCTGGGAAGGCGGCTCGTGGGAAGAGACAGCGGTGGCCACGGTCCCAACCTTCAGCCTGTAGGTTCCCCGCAGACTGTAGCCCCTCCACCCGAGGAAAGTGGCTCTAGAATGGGGGTCTGGGGTCCCTTACACAAAGACAAGTTTGTGGAAGTCACAGAGGGATGTTCTAGCTAGTGGCATGTTCAGAGTATGGATGTTTGAACTGGAAGGACGTGGGTTTGAATCCTGGCTCTGCCATGGAAGAGCTGTCTGAGCTTGTTCAGTTCTCACTCAGCCTCTGTGAGAGCTGAATCCGCACCCTTTCTATGTACACAGAGGCTTTATCCTACAAAACAGTCCTTTGAAGGACTCCTATTCACCCTTCAAACCCTGCTGCAGCGCCACCTCGTCCAGGAACCTGCTGAGAGGACTGACTCCCTGCATGTGCCCCTGTGACCTTGCACATGGCTGCTGTCACTCCTTGGCCTTTCTCTCCCACCCAGCTTCAACACCCTGAAGTGAGGCTGTGACTTACTCATCCCTACATTCTCCCAGGCCCAGTGCTCACCTTTTAACACATGTGCTGAGCGCGGCTGGGCTGCAGGCGTCACGGGACCCCCCGACTTTCCAGCGCTGTGCCCTGCCCTCTCCAGGACTCACACAGGCCCTCCAGAGCCCCACCTTCCCTGCCTCCAGCGTGACAGAGTCTGGACGGGCCTGGGCACTCAGCAGCTGCTCAGGAAAGACCCTGTCTTCAGATCCCAGCCCAGCTGGTCTTCCGCTTAATCGCCTGACAGGCGTGACTCCTGAAAGACACAGAAGGGAAGAAAGCAGGAGGCTGGGCCAGCGAAGGCCTGACGTGAATGAGACAGAGTGTTCGTCCCAGACAGAGAGAGAGAGACAGAGCTAGGGAGAGACAGAGACTGGGAGAGACAGAGACTGGGTGAGACAGAGATAGAGACAGAAACATAGAGAGACAGGGAGAGACAGAGCCAGGGAGAGACAGAGCCAGGGAGAGACAGAGACAGGGAAAGACAGAGACAGAGAGAGACAGAGACAGACACAGAGAGAGACAGAGACTGGGAGAGACAGAGATAGAGAGGGACAGAGACAGAGAGAGAGAGACAGACACAGAGAGAGAGATGGAGCTAGGGAGAGACAGAGCCAGGGAGAGACAGAGACAGAGTGGCAGAGACAGACAGAGCCAGAGCTGGGGAGAGCAGAGCAGGTGACCTTGTGAACCATGTAGGCGCCAGGTTTTGGGCGTGGTTTCCAGGCACTGCTCTCTTGACTGTTATTGAACCCCAGGAGGTGGGCACTGCAGTCACTTTCTCTAGGTGTGAGGTGGAGATGCGGCGACTGGCCCCAGCTCAGGAGGAGCGTGTATGGGGTCTGCATGGCCTCACAGCCCGTGTGTGGAAGCCCTTGCTGTTCCCTTTGATAATGCATGTGTGTGCACATGTGTCTGTGTATGCACGCACTGCCTGTGTGCACAGGTGTATACACATGTGGGGCATGCATCTGTCTGCCTGTGTTCACTGATGTGTGTGTGCATGTTTGTCACGCCTTTGTGCACATGTGAATGAGCATATACACTGGTGTGTGTGCATGAGTGTGTGTGCATGAGATTGTGTGTGAAGATGTGCATGCATGAGCATGTGCATGTGTGTGAATGTGTGTAGGTATGCATGTGTGTTCATGTGTGTTCACGTGTGTGCATGTGTATGCACACGTGTGGGTGTGCAGGTGTGTGAGTGGTGTGCATGCATGAGCATGTGTGTGTGTAGGTATGCATGCATGAGTGTGCATGTGTAGGCATGCATGTGTGTTCATGTGTGAGTGTAGGTATGCATGCATGTGTGTGCATGTGTATGCACACGTGTGTGGGAGTGCAGGTGTGCGTGTGGTGTGCATGCATGAGCATGCGTGTGTGTAGGTATGCATGCATGAGTGTGCATGTGTGTGTGTGCCTGTGTATGCACGTTTGTGTGGGTGTGCATGTGTGTGCAAGTGTGTAGGTGTGCATACATGTGTGTGTGTGCATGTGTACTGAGTTCACGTGTGCATGAGTGTGTGCATGTGCATATGTGTGAGAGCATGTGGCCCCGCAGGCGTGTGTGTGTGCATGTGTGTACATGTGGGGGCACCTGCACGGGTGTGAATGTGTGTGCGCACCCGCCTTGTGGATAGGCCGCATCAGGAGCAGGAAGTCAGCACTCAGTGGCACTGGCCAAGGAGACAGGACGGAGAGAGGCGACAGGACCCGCAGGGTTCAGCCGGTGCCCGAGGCTTCGTGGCCCTGCCCTGGTTGCCTGATGAGCCCATCCGTTTCCCTTTGGGCCTCGCCTGGGTTGGTTTGAGTTTCTGTCCAGGGGACCTGTCTGGGACGAGGCTGTGTTTTCCCTGCTTGGGCATTTCTCAGGGTCACCTGTGTCTGTGAAGGAGGCTGGGATATGAGACCTCTGGCTCGACGGACATTGCTCAGAGGAAACTGTTCTATAGAAAGAAGAGAGAATGGAAATCAACAGGACAGTTAGCCGTTCTGTCACCGCACATGCAGGCCTTGACAATCCAGCTCCTGCTGGCGTGGCTGCCTCCCCACGGAGCCTGGGCATCCCCGCAGCCGGTCTGCCTGGTGCCTCCTGGCCCGTGTCCATGGGGAGCCGGCCCTCTTCCTGGAGCAGGTTCCGACTCACACGAATCTGCCCAAACCCTGATCATCCTTCAGAGTCAGCCGAAGCACCTGCAGCCCAGGCAGCGGCGAAACGCCCCCACTGGAGACAGCCACTTCCTGCTCTTGGCTCCTGACAAAGCTTCCCCTTCCTCTGCTCTCGCACAGCGGAACTTCATGTGAACTTAAAGCATCCCTTCCAGATAAAGAGGCTGGATCCTCAGGTGGGTGCCCCAGCTTCTCAGCAGGGCTTAGAACTCAAGGTCACTGCAGGTCTCTGGGTGGAGGGGCAAGCTCTTAGGTGTCCCCACCTCACCCCTCCCCCAGCCTCCAATCCATAGGGGAATTCCAGCTTGACTTGTTCTGGTTCCGGGACCACGGGGCGCCTCATTTGCTGGTGGGCAGCGTCAAATATGGAGGGGCTGCTCTCCCTTGAGTCCGTCGGGTGCCTGACCTCTCTTGAAGCAGGTGGAATTTGACAAGACTCCATATTTTCGGTTGGGACTTAGGAAGGGCTTCGATCTCCAGCTGGGATCCAAAGAGCAACCGCATGGCCTGAACTGGAGACCCAGGGACTGAGGACGCGTGGCCTTTCACCCTCTTGGCGTGTCTCCCTCACGGGCCCTCATGGGGGAGGCCTGGGGTCTGGGCATTCCCGGGTCCTTTACCGCCCACTGGCTAAGAGCGGCCAGTCCTGCCATGTTTCCCAGCAGTAAATAGGCATCAAATAGTTATTGAATGAATGATTGAAGAAATGATTGTTTCAGTGAATTTATCCACTGCAGAATGACTTTGATGAATGAGTGAGCAGGTGACTGGGAAACCATGTGCAGGTTCCTGCCATGTGGGCGTGTGCTGTGTGCAGACAAGTCCCTACAGGAGTGTTCTGTGCAGGCATGTGCCATGTACATGTGCCACACACAGATATATGCCATGTAGGCATGTGCCATGCAGGCATATGTGCCATGCAGGCATATGTGCCATGTGCAGGCGTGTGCCATGTACAGGCATGTGCGGTGCAGGTGTGTGCTGTGTGCACACAAGTCCATGTGGGAGTGTCCTGTGCAGGCGTGTGCTGTATAGCAGTGTGTGCTGCAGGATGCTCCAGCCTGCCTTGTTCCCACCCAGCCGGGTCCTGTCCTGGGCCTCTGGCTGAGCTCTGGGTCTCACCTTCTGTCTAGAGATGCTTCCTTAGAGAAGCCAGATGCCGCTGCCCTGGGGGTCTAGCTGTCTTTCTGAGCATGAAGCCTGGATACTTCTGGCTCCTGGGTCTCCATCCCAAGCTTGGTATTGTTCCCCGTAAATGGTATTATTGACCTGCTAAGAGCTTTTCCTCCGGCAGGCCCCCGAGGAGGCCCTGGTAAACAAGCTGCCCCACCTCCCAGCAGAGCTCGGACCCGCAGCCACGTGGGGAGATGCAGTGGCCTCTCGGTGGAAGGCACAGCTGGGACGTCAGGCAGGCAGGGCTGGGAGGAGGCCCCAACACTCTGGGACCCAGGCATGCTCACCTGGCCTGCACAGCCCGGCATGGTGGGAGCCCAGGTGTGGGCATGTCTGCCAGCCCAACCTCCTGTCCAGTTCTAATCCCTCGAATCACGGCAGGACATTGAAACCTCCTAATAATGGGGACGAGCTCTCAGAACCTCCCAGGCAGGCAGCCTGCGGTGCCCATCCCTGCCCATAAGGACGATGCCCTCCTGGGGACTGCAAGGACTGCGTGTCCCAGGCGACCCTCCCCCACAAGCAGTCCTTATGGGACCACAGCTCTCTTTCCAGGCGGCCCCTCAACTGAACCCTAATCCTGTGCTGTTTGCTCTGCCGAGTGCCACAGTGTGCCAGGGCTGAGGTGCCTCAACCCCCAGAGGAGCAGGTTGTGCCACCCTGTGCAGTCCAGGGCCCCCCTGGGAAACTAGGCCTGCCCAGACCTGCTGCATCTCAGCCCACACTGTTGGCCATGAGGTGCCCAGGACCCAGGGGCACCTTAAAGCCTGAGGGGCCCCTTGCTCATTACATCCGGGTTTGCAACTGTCTGGGAAGCAGATGGTCAAAATTTCAGGGTGCCGGGAGCCCCAGAAGCTGATGATGGTGATGATGGTGACAGGGATGGTGATGGAATGATGGTGATGAGATGGTATTGATAGTGGTGATGTTATGATGGTGGTGATGACATTATGGTGGTAACCATGGTAGTGATAATGATGATGGTGCTGGTAGGAATGGTGGTGTTGATGGTGATAATGGTGAGGGTGGTGATGATGGCGGTAGTGATGGTGATGTTGATGGTGGTGATGGTGATGGTGATGTTGATAATGGTGATGGTGATGGTAATGATGACAATGGTGAAAGATGATGGTGATGTGGTGATGGTGATAGTGATGATGATGGTGATGGTGATGGTGGTAATGATGGTGATGGTGGTGGTGATGATGATGGTAATGGTAATGATTATGATGATGATGGTGATGGTGGGATGGTGATGGTGATGATGGTGATGATGGTGGTGATGGTGATGGTTGTGATGGTGATGGCGGTGATGATGATAGTGATGGTGATGGTGATGATGGTGATGGTGATGGTGATAATGGTGGTGATGATGGTAATGGTGATGATGGTGATGGTGATGGTGGTGATGATAGTGATGGTGATGGGGTGATGATAATGGTGTTGGTGGTGATGATGGTGATGATAGTGATGGTGATGGTGGTGATAATGATGGTGATGGTGGTGATGATGGTGATGGTGGTGATGATAGTGATGGTGGTGATGACGATGGTGATGATAGTGATGGTGATGGTGATTAAGGATGGTGATGGTGATAGTGATGTTGATGGTGGTGGTGATGGTGGTGATAGTGATGGTGATGGTGATGGTGGTGATGATGGTGATGGTGATGGTGGTGGTGATGATGATGGTGGTGGTGGTGGTGGTGATGATGGTGATAATGGTGATGTGATGATGGTGATGGTGATGATGGTGAAGATCATGCTGGTGATGATGGTGATGGTGGTGGTGGTGATAGTGGGGATAATGGTGAATGCAGTAGTAATGATGGCAATAGTAGAAGTTATTTATTGACCTTAAATAAATGGCAGTTCTGTGCCAAATACTTTGCTATGTATCAACTCATGTAATCCCCACAATGAGATAGATGCTAATATCTACTCTTTTTACAGATAAAGAGACTGAGACCCAAAGAGGGGCAGTCACTTGGCCAAGGCCATGTGGCTGTTAGAGTTGTAGTCCGAATTTGAAGCCAGGGAGACTGATCGTGGAACACCTGCTTTCAGTGGAAGCTTCTGACAAAATACAGCAGACTGCGATGCCACCCGGCTGTTGCCCCAGAGATGCCACTTCCCCCAGCTTGTCTGAGCTGACCTGATCGTTACTGCAAATGGCTGGATTCATCTTTGTCAAGTTTGCACTTTCCCCCAAGTTTGAATTAACCTCGACGTTAATTTGCTGATGAAGCGCCTGCGGAAGGTCATATAGCGTGAGCACCTGTGATTTCCAAGGAAATTATTGTAATGTGCTAAATGGGAGATTTAAAGGTTACTTGTTCCCCTGCAATCTATGAACTGTTATGTGAAAAAGTCATAACTGAAATAATTGAAGTGTCAGAAAGAAAAAAAAAGGATAAGAAATCGAATCAACAATTCCTATCCCTTACCTATCAGCCTGATTTTATTTGGTATTTCAGCACTGCACCAATCCTGGAATATTGCGGTGGGCAGAGAGAGAGAGGCGAGGAGGGAGAGAGCCATAGATGCTGCAGCTGAGAGCCTGGCTACCGGGGCCTGGCCTCTCGTTTTGTGCAGACAGTGGGCCCCTCATCCCTGCAGGTATCCCTGCATCCCACGGGTGGTCTCCTGGATGAGGTGCTGCTCTTGGTGACCCAGGAGGTGCCCAAGGTGCTCTCTAGCTTTGAGCTTTTAGGGTTTTGGAGTGTTAGGGTTGGGTCCGGAGAAACACAGTGGCTTCTCCATGGCCACACAACGTCAGGATGGGGTCCAAGCCTTGGCAAGTCCAGTCCTGGCTCATTCTGGTTGAGCTCAGGGAAGAGCTGCTGGGGAGAAGTGTGGAGGGTGGGCGGGGGTCAGGCAGGTGGGGAGCAGGAGAGGTGGAGACCAGCCTGGGCTGAGTGCGGATGGGGAGGAGGCACGTGTGCTCAGGAGCTCTGAGGAGCGAGCGCTGCAGTTCACAGGAATGAATAATACATTGAAGGAACATTAAATGGCATCAAAGCCAGAAATGATATCTGGCCCAGAGCCCAGAATCTATAAACAGCTTGGCTTGGTCTTGGGGCCAGGTTTCCAGAGAATCCAGGTCTGTGCAGAGCACATCTGGCCTGAGGCTTTGGCCTCCCGGAGGCCAGCATTACAGGTGAGTAGAGGCAGGCAGCCAGCCATGGGGCGTGACACCAGCCGATGCTGGCAGCCCCCCTGAATGCTCAAAGCTCTTTCCTGCCAGGGCCCGACACCTCACCAAGCCTGGAATTGGGGGCAGGGCTGGGGATGGCGGGGGATTTGGCATGGCCCCACGCAGCTGCCTCCTAACCTCGGCGTTCAGAGGCGGCCAAGGGTCTTGTAAATGGGCAGCTTCTCACTCAGCAGGGCAGCGGGCCTCGGACGCTGCAATCTAATGCCTGCCTGGGCGGTGCTGGCTCTGCTGGTCCTCAGCCCGAACTGAGGGGTGAGTCAGGTGAAGGCCCCACCGAGTTACACATTTTTTTCTGGCTTCTTTGCCACTTTAGACAGGGGAGCTTGTAGCTTCTAAAGCCATTGCTGCCAAGCCGCTAAGATGTACAGTCTGGAGGTTCTGGGTGCCTGAGACAGGATTGTCTTGGAGGGAGCATGACAGGAGAGTGGAGGCTGGGGCAGCAGAGTCCGGGTTTGGATCTCGGCTGTCTCTTTCTTGCTGTGTCCGGGTCTGGATTCTGGGAATCTCTTTCTTGCTGTGTGTCCCGGGGCAAGTTAATGAACCTGGCTGAACCATCCTTCTCTGCCCTGCATGGCGTGTGTAATACTGATGTGTAGTATTACCTAGTACTACAGTATAGTGATACCTGAGGAGAGGCACAGTGATACCCAAGCCACAGGTGGGCAGGAGGAGACTAGGGAACGTGTGACAGACCGTCCTTGGGGTGACCAACTTCGAGGCGGGGAGATGAGAGCTTATTCTTAGGGCTGCCTGAGGAGGGCTCCCGGGGGGCAGGGCTCTGCTCCGAGGCTCTGAAGGGACCGGCCCTGGTGCCTGGACAGGCTCTGGGAGGGAGGCAGGCTGCCCCACTCAGTCGTCGGCCCCCTGTTGGCACAGCAGGCAGGGGTCACTGGGGGGCTCTCAGCTGGGAGCTGCCCGAGGCGGGCTCAGGAGGAAGCCCAGAGAAGGGGCCGGTGGCAAGTCCACGCAAGGATTCCAGCGGCAGGAATGGAAGCCCCTTCTGCCCTCCCTCCTGGCCCCTTCTCCTTCCCCCCAACCCCCTTCCCCTCACCACTGCCCCTCTGTCATTGCAGACGTGACAATGTCACGTTGTCCCTAACAGGCCTTGATTCTGCTCTGAGTGCCTGTATCCTGACTGCACGTGAGAAGACCCCTATTTCTTATTTATACATTTTTTCCATAAATAGAGGGAAATGGGCAACCGAACGTGGGGCTGTGGCCGCTGGAGCTCCCTGGATGGAGGGGAGAAGCCCAGAAAGGGAACCCCCTCTTGGATGAGGCTGAGCAGCCATTACGGTCACCCAGGGATCCGGCAGGGTCTCACCCACCCAGCGGAAAGCCTCCGTCCACTCCTGCCAGGTTCAGAGGAGGAAGGCCCGGGCTGCCAGCTGAGGGTACCTCTGTCCGCCCCGCCCCTGCCCCACGCTCCCCTGCTGTGACTCACACCAGGCCTCCCCAGGGCGGCCTCTAAAACAGGTGACAGGGGCCCACAGTGAACTCTGGGGCCACAGAGGTGAGTTCAGGCTCAGACTGCAGGGCAGGTGGGGGAGACACAGGAAGGTACCCACCCCGCCTGCCCCGATGGGGACCCAGGGCAAGCCCCTGAGCCCTGGGCAGCGGCAGGGACAGGGAGGCACGCTGCTCTCAGTTTCTCTCTGCCAAAGTCCACAGCTACAACGTGGCTACTGGGCTCCAGGTGGCAGCCGCTGTGCCCGGCGCTGTGTGTTCCCTGCCTTCTCCCTCGCAGGCTGTCCACGCCCTTGCAGCCCCCACGCGCAGGCCCTGCCCTTTCAGGCTGTGGTTTGGGGCCTCACGAGTTTGTGAAGCAAGTGCCAGGCTCAGCTGCACTGTCTCTTCCCACTTTCCAGAGGGGGAGACTGAGGCCAGGGGAGGCGGAGAAATAGCTCGCCTTGTGTTCCACGCTGGAAGGGGTGGGCTGAGGGCAAGGCTGGGGTCCTGAGAGTAGGGGTGCGTGGAAGACAGGAGGCTGCGATCAGGGCCGACGGTGGACCCCCGGCCGCCTGGCCACAGCCCTTGATGTCAAGGTCAGATGTGGCTTTTGGCAGGAAGTCATTCCAGGTCCCCAGGGAAGTGACAGGCCCCTCACCCTGGGTGCCCTGTATTCTGGGCCACCTCCTCGGTGAAACGAATGAGGGCTTCTGGTGGCAGACGCCGCCCCTGAGCCTGGGAGGTCCTGGACAGAAGCTGGATGGCAGAGCCAGGGAGAGGAGCTCTGGGACCAGGCTGGAGAGGCAGCCACGGGCCCCCCGAGAGCGCTGGGACGGACAGGACAGGCCTCTCACCTGCTGTGGTCTGTGTGGGCTGCGGCCAGCTCGGTCGAGGCGTGGCCTGTCCCCTTAGATCTGTGCGCTGTGTGCACTCGGGTGTGGCTGAGCCTGCACCTGTGCTGGGGGACCAGAGCCAAGTCACTCAGCTCCTCAAGCCTAAGTTTACCCACCTCTAGAATGAGGCCGAGCATCAGCTCCCTACAACAGAGTCGCAAGCTATCCCAGAGCTCATGGTTTACACAGCAAGCGCGTGTGGGGCGGGAGTCAGCTCGGAGGCGGCTCTGGGCTGTGCGGAGCCGTGGGACTGGGACCTCGAGCGCATCTCAAGGCTCAGCTCGGGGGATTTGCTCCCAAACTCACTCGAAGTGCTGTCCACTTAGCCCCTTATCACCTGGGCTTGTCCACAGGGCTTCCCGCCACCCCCCCCCCCCCGTGCAGCAGCTGGTGCCACCCAGGGTTCAAGAGAGCGCCAGAGAGCATGGTCAAGACAGAGCCACAGCTCCCATCTTCTCTGCTCCTTCCATCCCTGGAATCTGGTCCTGAGTCACGCAGTCCAGGCCACATCAGGGCAGGGCACTGCACCGGGTATGAGCGCCAGGAACCCTGGGGGCCACCCCTGAGGTTCCCATTGTGGCGGCAGCAGCACCCACGGTGCAGAGCAGCCTTGAGAACGGCGCACCTGCAGCTCGGGGCCCGTCCCCCAGTGCCCGAGGCTCAGCGAGTGCAGGAACCTTGTCCTTCTGTGCACTGCTCCGCCCACTGCGTCACGGCTTAATTCCTTCGTGTCGATGAAGCCCCCGTATGTATCCCAGGCTCGCTCTGGTGTCGAGGGACACACAGCTGAATGAGATTCGGCCCCTGACCTGGAGAATCCGGAATGACGATGGGGCGTGGCAGGTGCTTTGATGTGGGGGAGGGAGAGGGGAGGCATCCTGCAGCAGTGAACCGCATGGCAGGTGCCCAGGGGCCCCGGGAAGGCATCCTAGGCAGAGCCCCTCCGGTGAGCCCGACGCGATCGGACGATTAACCCCGTTTGGCGCTACCGAGCCGGGCATCGCAGTGAGAGGGTGTGCTGCCTCTAGATGGGCCTTACGTAACAGGGATGCTGGAGCAGCTGGCACCCGCACACAGCCCTTCTTTTAAAATAGATTGCTTGTCTTTATATAGCCAAATGATTCTTTCTTCTGGCTCTGCCGTCTTACAGAGGCGCTGATGTAGGTCAGATATTGCTCGGTGAGAATTAATTAATCTATAATTGCATTGAAGGAAGGGGAGAAAAACAAGGAGATGCATTGCACGGGTCCAGAGCAAGCTTGCAAAGGAAGCTTCAGGGAGAGCCACGGCTTCTGCTGCCTCGGCCTTGCTGACCCTTGCCCTGCCCACCGCCCACCAGGGAGCACGGAGCTCGAACTCCCATGCCGCCACCTCAGGCTCCACGGTCCGCAGTCCCCTCGGGGTGGCCGCCACTTGGCCTGCTCTGGACCACCCTTGACTGGAGGCCTGGGATCCTCTGTCAACGCCCGGGCCCTGCTCCCCGTTGAGCTG
Source organism: Saimiri boliviensis (assembly GCF_048565385.1). Lineage (NCBI taxonomy): Eukaryota > Metazoa > Chordata > Mammalia > Primates > Cebidae > Saimiri > Saimiri boliviensis. The sequence goes on along the minus strand of NC_133463.1, from coordinate 90,025,200 downwards.
TCCCCTCCCGTCGGCTGCCTGAGCCCCAGGCCCATTCCCGGCTCCTTCTGGCCCAGAGCAGCCCCAAGTCTCCCTCATGCACATCCCAGACCCCCTGTGCCCCTCTGCACTGAAGTCCTGCAAGCTGGCCCCGGGAGCCCCTGTGGCCCAGGCAGCGGGCTGGGAGAGACCTGGTTATGGAGTCAGGAGCACTGTGTGAGGCTGAGGTCCGGGAAGTCCTGGTGTCTGGGCACCGGCTCTGGGGAGGCCCACACAGGCGCTTCCATGGGAGCAGGGCCAAGGGGCGCTGGGGTGGAGGCGCTGCCTCCTTTCTTGGCGAAGCCCCGTCCAAGCCGTCCACGCTGGGCACCGAGACGGCCCTTTCTCAGCCTCTCATCTGAGAGCCCCTGCCCTGGACCTCAGTCATGCAAGTCCCTGACCAGGCTCTGAGGAGGTGTTACCAGGTGCCTGCTGGCTTCGCAGAGGGTCCAGAACCTTCTGCTACTACTCAAAGCACCAGTCGATCCAGGCTGAGCACAGGGGCCTCAGGAGAGACAGCAGGGAGATGGCCACACTGATCACGGACCAGGCTGGGTCCGTGTCTCCCAGCGAGGCCCTTAGGGCACCAGTGCCAGCGTTCCCAGGGACCCAGGAACTCAGCGGCTTGCTTTGAATGCCTCTCCTCGGGCCCCACGCCAGGCCTTCTGTGCCCAGGACAAAGCTCGGGGGCCCAGCTCACGAGGCGGGATCCTGGGATTCTTGAGAGCTGAGGTGAGTAGTCCTGATCACTGTCTCTTGTGGGCTTCGCACACCTGTGGGACTGGGGCCTCAGGCTCGTCTGAAGGCTCGGCTCGGGGGATTTGCTGCCAAACTCACTTGCATGGCTGTCGACTTAGCTCCTCGTCACCTGCGTTTGTTCACGGGGATTTCCCCCAACGCAGCAGCTGGCGCCACCCAGGATTCAAGAGAGCGCCAGAGAGCATGGCCAAGACAGAGGCATAGGCTTTGTAACCTGTGGATTACACAGGAGAGGGGACGGGGGTGGGGGGACTCAGGTGAGGGGATGCACTGGCGGTGGGGGACTCAGGTGAGGGGATGCACTGGTGGGGTGGGGGGACTCACGTGAGGGGATGCACTGGCAGTGGGGGACTCAGGTGAGGGGATGCACTGGTCAGGGGATGCACTGGTCAGGGGATGCACTGGTCAGGGGATGCACTGGCCTGACCAGCTCAGGGGACTGAGGTGAGTGGTGGCCCAGGGTTTCCCGATGGCCCTGCATGCTGGGAACGACTATTTCCTGGCCAAGTGAAATTCTCGTGTTGAATCACCCATGAGTGCTCCTGCGGGATCTTGGACCCTTCGAGAGAGTGTTTTTATGCAGAACAAATTGAGAGGCTCCCCCCACCATGTGCCCTTGGCCCAACCACATCACCCCTTTCAGCCTCAGTTTCGCTCCCTGTAAAATGGGGTGTTGGAAGGGTGAGGGAGACCAGGGCCCAGAGCGATGGGCGCGGCGGCTGCCTGCACTGCCTTCTCTGGAGGCCGGCCCAGGGTCCTGCCTTCCTCCTCCTCCGTCCTCCTCCAACAGGGAGACTCCTCAGTGCCAGGCCGTGCCTCCTCCCAGGAGTTTCGTTCTTGTTCACTGTGGTACAAATGTCAGGGAGGAATTTAAATGAGGGAAGCTGCCTCTGAGGCTGTGTTCTGGCAGGATTCCGGGACACTAGGGTGCAGTGAGTGAGGGCTGTCCCACCAGTGGACAGGGCTGTGCTGGGGTGCAGGGCCGGGCTGCCCCAGGCTGCTCTGCTTCTTCCCGCTGTCACCGTGACCCCAGCCTGTGGTCTGCGGCTGAGCTGCCCCTCCGAGCTGTGGAGCAGAAGTGGGGCTCTGATGGAGGGGCTGGCCACAGGGTCCCCTCAGATCCTGCTCATCCCTTGCCCCTCCGTGACCCCCCAAGGCCCCCCTCCGGGTGTCTCTAGGCAGCCCTGCTAGAGGGGGCTGCCTGTGCACAGCCAATGGCCATGGCCTTTGCTCAGGAGACCTGAGCTCTGGAGCCCCTCCCACCTTGCGTCGAAGCTCCACCCACCTTGCTCTGGAGCCCCTCCCACCTTGCCCTGGAGCCCCGCCCACCTTGCTCCAGAGCCCCACCCACCTTGCTCCGGAGCCCCTCCCACTTTGCTTCGGAGCCCCTCCCACCTTGCTCCAGAGCCCCACCCGCCTTGCTCTGGAGCCCCTCCCACCTTGCTCTGGTGCCCCGCCTACCTTGCTCCAGAGCCCCACCCACCTTGCTCCAGAGCCCCACTCACCTTGCTCCGGAGCCCCTCCCACTTTGCTTCGGAGCCCCTCCCACCTTGCTCCGGAGCCCCGCCTACCTTCATCCGGAGCCCCTCCCACCCTGCTCTGGAGCCCCACCCACCTTGCTCCGGAGCCCCTCCCACCTTACCCCGGAGCCCTTCCCACCCTGCTCTGGAGCCCCACCCACCTTGCTTCAGATCTTGCTCGGGTTGGTGGGTCAGGCTTCTTACCTGCAGCAACCTGCACCCCCCAGGTCCAGGCCTGCCTCAGAGGGTCATGGAGACCCAGCTCCGGAAACCCTGGGGTTTGGGAATGGGAAGGGGCCAGGCTAGGAAGGGGATGTGGACATCTATTTAGCGCTTCCTGCATGCTGCCCTGTGATTGGCATGAAAGGTCTCATTAATCCCCCAGTCCTGGACTTGGCTCCTCGTCACTCCATCTTACAGGGGAGAAAACGGAGGCCCAGAGAGGCTTCGGGAGCTGGCCCAAGGACACTCGGGAGGCTGGGCAGGGTGGAAGGTCCCTGAGTGAGGGTCTGCTGTGTGCAAGGTTCTTCTGCTCTGGTTCCTTGTTGGGCTCTGAGTCTGTCCCGGGCCTCAGGCGTGGAGCTTGCTGTCTTCCTCCAGTGTGTTCGGGGCTGGCAATGAGTTTTGTGGTTGGGGGTGGCTGCACGCTAGCCTCCGTCTCAAAGGGCTCATGGTCTAGAGTGGGTGACCAGCTGCCACAACACCCTGTGGGGTGAGCAATCAGGGAGGAGTCCAGGGTTCTAGGCTGTTCGTGGAGCATAGAGGAGGGCCCTGCAGGCTGCCTGGAGGAGGTGAGACGAGCAGTCCTGGAAGACCGCAGGGACTGTGAGTAGAATATTATGGGTGCTGAGGGAGTGAGGGAAAAGGAAGGGGCAGAGAGCCCGAGCTGCAACCTGACCACGGCTCCAGCAGAGCAACTGTGAGCAGCTGGGATTGGAATTCTGGATGGTCACATTCCAGAATCCCCTGGGGCCAGCAGCCCCACCTTCCAAAGAAGGAACTGCAGGATCCGAGGAGGGCCGGGGTCTGTCTGACCCGAGTTAAGATCTCAGTTGCGGTTCGAGGCTCTGCCTTGTGAAAATTACATGAGATTTAAGCCAACTCAGCCTTAAAAAAAACAAAAACAACACCCCAGCCCCCCAAGCTGTCTTCAGCCCCGTTAGGGAGAGTGAGAGAGCAGGGGTCCCCCAGCGAGGAGATGGGGCTCCGTGGATGTAATTAATCACTTTTCAATTAGTATTCAGGAGCTTTTGTCTAAGGACTTGAAGCAGGTTAGTTCCAGATTGCAACGCCAGGGTTTTCGGATGCATTTTTATAAATGTTGTGAGCCGAAATAGAACGCTCAGAGCTGAGCAGGCAGCCGCAACCGAAGGGAACAGAAACGGAGCCCAACAATGAGAGAAGTGATTGGGAACGGGGGCGTCTCGCCTGACACTCGGCAGATTCCTGAGCCGCAGTGCAGGAAGGGCTGGGCCTGCCGCCTGCAGACTCCGGGATAGTCGGGGCCCTAAAGGCTCCCTGAGTGCTGAATGTTCCCCCACAGGGACAAGGGTGGGGGATTCTTGGCGGCTCTCGGGGGAAGGTTTGGGATTTTGGAGAGACCGTTCTAAGGGTGTAGGACCTGGTGGTCCCTGGCTCTCAACCACGTGCCAGGAACTGTGTGGGCTGGCACTGACCACATCTCTGAAATCTTCAAGGATGGAAAGTCCCGTGAGTCGCAGAGACGCAGGTCCTGCTGTGGCATTTCACAGATGGCAGGCTCAGGGAGGGCGGTCCTCGGTGAGAAAGGGCATCCAGTGAGTACCAGGCAGTGGGCCTGGCTGGAGGACGAGCACCTGCTGGGAGCCAGGGCCACGGGCATTCCACTCCATCCAGTGGGCTGGGCGATCTGGAGACCTCCCCTGGCCTCTCTGGGCCTGGGTCTGCGACATGGGAGTAGCTGGGGGCCTCCATAGCCCCAGGGCTGAGCAGGTGCGGGGATGCGCCCACAGCCTCCCCTGCAGAGCGAGCTCCTTGTGTCCAGGCGTCCCTGCCGGTGCTGGGTGACACCCTGCTGTCCGAGAGGGCAGAACACTGCCTGGGGGCACTCCGGCCAGGTCGTGTCAAGACTCCCTCCATTCTGAGACTCAGTTTCTCCAAGCACAGTGCAAATGACACATGAAGACACGTGCTCCACCCTGACCCCTGCCAAAGGCGCCTCCACCCGCAGCCACCCCGGCTGCTCCCAGCCAGGTGGTCTCTCTGACACCCCCGGGCCTGTTTCTGTTCTTTTCCAGTGGTGGGGCAGCTGGGCCTGTGCGCTCAGGGGACGATGGCCATGGGGGATGTCATGGCTAAATGGTGTTCCCAAGTTCACATGTTGAAGCCCGAGCTCCCCTAACTCGGATGTGATGTGAGTTGGAATAGGGCCTTTGTAGGTGTAATGAGTTCGAATGAGCTCCTTAGGGCAGCAGTCACCCGGGGTGACTGTGTTCTTATAGAAAAGGGCATTTTGGGGACAGGCATGTACATAGAGAGACGCTGTGGGAAGATGGAGGCCAAGGGGGTGTGAGGCATCCACAAACCATGGGGAGACAAAGATGGCCCGCAAAGCCCAGAAGCCAGAGCAGGGGCCTGGGATGGTGTCCCTCATGCCCCAAAGGAAGCGGCAAACCCTGCTGATGCCTCATTCTTGGACTCCAACCCTGGGCCTGGGAGACAGTCAGCTTTGTTGCCTGAGCTTCCCAGTGGGGACCACTTGGTTACAGTGGCCCCAGGAGACGAAGGCAGCCAGGTGTGCAAGCCCAGGGGACCCTGTGGGCAGGGGCCAAGGGACAGCTTCCTGGCAGGGGCGTCAGGAGAGCAGGCACTTCCAGCAAGGAGGCTCTTGGTCTGGATACCCCTGGCCTGGGGCCAGCCCTGAGAAGCAGGCAGCAGAGGGGCCAACCAGGCGGCACTGTTGACCGCAGGGGCAGGGGCGGCGCCCACGGAGTGCAGCCTTTCAGGTACTCGGCTCCTCCCTCAGGGCACACGCGCCCCCCAGCAGAGGGTCCTGGCGAGTCCTTGTGAGTCGCAGCCACCTGGCTACCTGCAGAGTGACACAGGCGGGCTCACTCACAGCCTGGCCAGCTCCACCTCTCCATGTGGGGAGTGCCCAGGCCCCTGCAGCGAAGGACCCATCCATCCCCTGTCTCCGAGTTATTTGTGCATTTGTATTCTCAAGATGGAGCATGACCTTTCGGTTTAACAGCTCATTTAATTAATCACTGCTCCAGAAAACCTGGAAAGTTCTTTGTGGCCCCAGCCGGGAAGCTGGGGCCAGGCGCGTCTCCTGCCTTCTTCACCGGAGCTCCAAGTCTGACTTTCCACGTTAATTTCCTCATTACCAGGAATTAGTTTGTAAACAGCAGAGGAAACTTCAAGGTCTTTGTCTTCTTAAGGACACTCATGATTCCCCATCGAAATTCAGATCAGGGATTTGGACAGTGTCCCAACGCTGAATACTCACCAGCGTCTCGATTATTAATTCTTTTATAAATAACTCGATCTTCATCATGGCTGCATATTATTTATGATAACTGTTATATTATTTAGATGTCAACGGCTCCATGTTAATTACAGCTGCTGGCGGGGCCGTCAGCTGCAGAGAGAGGTGGCCTCTGCCGTCTGGGATCAAGGTGATCCGGCCCCTGGATTCCTTTCTCCTCTATCCTTCCCATGGTTTCTGCTCTCCTTGCCCGGCTTTGGGGCCCCCCCTAACAACAGCCAGCCAGCTGACACCGGGCAGCACATAAGAGGGTCTTCCTAACTGAGGGGATGGATCATGAGGGCCTTTCTCGGCTGGCCGGGGCTCACAGCCCTGCAAGTCCTGAGATGCAAGATGGCAGACTCCGCTGGGCGAAGCTGGGCCTAGCTCTTGCTGCGAGGACAGCTGTCTGTGTCCGTGGAGGTCCGGCCTCCAGGCTGGCGTGTGGGTCTCCTTCACAGCCCTGCTGGGTGCAACCCTGCCCGTCACCATCATGAGTGGGTCCCAGCGGGTCGCCTCGTGCCACCTCCTTCCCCCCGAGCAACCCTCCAAAGGGCTACCAAGGACCCCGTGAGACCACACACCGTCCAGGGCGCCGGCTGCTAGCACACGTGGACACTCCAGTTGAAATGGACATTAACACATTTTAAACTCACTAACAGAGGAGATGGCTGGGGAGCTGCGTTTGGACCCTGGCACCGTCCTCCTCGGGAGCCTGCTCTGGCCCGGGACGCGCCTTTTGCCTCTCCTCGGATACCAGCTGTGGCCGCCTCACCCCCGAGGTGAGGCCTGTGTGAGTCGCAGCTATCGGGCCGGGCAGAGTGGCTCCCCGCCAGTCCGGATCGCGCCAGCGGTGGGGCAGTTTCCCCTCGGGCCTCTCTCCTTGGCGCGTGGACGGCGTCTTCCGCCTGAGCCCTCACACGGCGGTCCCTCCGTGTGAACTCCTGTCCCGTCCTTATGTGGACCCTGGTCGGATAGGGTTAGCCCCCTGGCCCCTGATGACCTCATTTTAACCTAAGTGCCTCTGCAAAGACCCCAGCTCTAAGGAGTCACCTTCTGAGGGACCAGGGAGGAGGGCCGAGTTTGCTGAGTCCTGGGCACGGCTCCTCCCTGCCCCTAAGCTGCGGCCCATCCTGTGGGGAGAGTGGTCCCGGGAAGAGGAGTGACCAGGGCTGACGAGTTAGGGGCAGGGCAGGACTGGATGCAGGCATGGTTTCCAGTGAGTGTGCTGCCTCCCTGAACCCAGACTCCGTGCTCCAGGCCTCAGTTTCCCCACCTACAACAGGGGCTCATTATTGGCTCTTTCACTTGCCGGCTTTGGGATTCGATGACGGCTTCACTCAGTGTCTCCTCCGCTCCCTTGTTCGGTCCGTGAATGTGTGTGGAGCCCCTCGGATTCGCAGGCATCGCCCTGGGCACAAGGACCCCTGAGGCAGGCAGTGAGGCCCCCTGCCCACGCGGGTTTACTGACCAGCAGATTCGGCAAATGGGCCAACAGCGGCTCAGGAGAGTGGACCGTGCCAGACAGCCTCGTCCTCGCAGACGCAGGGACACAGCATGGCGAGGGCTTCCCGGGGAAGGAGGCCTTCTCCACGGGGGCTGGAGCGGTGTCTGAGGCCCAGGCCTCCCTTTGCGGGAGGAAGGTGGGGTGCTGCCGGCCACTCGGGGCCCACGGCAGGGACTCACCCTGGGAACGCAGGGGCGACCTGAGAAGAGGGTTGTGCAGCCAGCCTGTGGGTGCCCGCAGCTGGGTAGGCTGTGCTGTGGCCGCGGGTCAGCGGGCTTCCCGGGGAGTATCTGTTCAGGCCTTTCCCCTGCAGAGCGTCCGCCTCGCCCTCCTGGGTGATGTAATGAATTTGCATGCATTGTTCTGATGCACCTGATTGTCCTGAGCCATGTTTTGAACCACAGTGAAACGCGCCCTGCTTGGCCTCTTACCTGAGAATCCCTGCCCAGATGCCACCTGGCACCCCCAGCGAGCACAGTCCGGCCTCTCCGCCCGCCTCTTATTTCTCATGATCAGGTGGCCCTGGGTGGGGGCTTCTCTCTCAGCCCCTCCTTCCTCACTGAGCGCTTGCCTTCTGTGGGAGTGCTGGGGGCGGGCCAGCCTTTGACGGCCCTGGGAAAGCAGAGGGATTCCATCACGGAGGGTGACGCTTGGACGTCCCCCTGATGGCGGGCGTCTGCCACCCCAGCAGGCCATATGCCTGTTCTGGAAGCTTCTCAGGCTGTGAATGGTGAGGAAGGCTGTGAGGGAGAGTGGCCGGGACAGCGGGAGAGGGTGGCTGCCGCTTCCCACGACACCATGAGAACACCCAGGCTTAGGGAGGCCCGGCAACCCGCTGCCCCCGAGCCTCTGGCTGTGGGGGCTGTGCCTGTCACCCTTACTCTGTGCTCCAGAGAGGGGTAAGTGAATCCCCAGCCCAGAAAGGGACCACATGTGGCTGGGGTTGGTGCTGTCAGGTGAGAAAGACTGCAGGGGTGGCAGCCACAGGAGGGTTTGGAGAAGGGGCTGCTGGGCCTCTTCCCAGCTCCGGTGCCCTCCACGACTCCCTGTTACCAACAGGCCAAGTCTCCACTCCCTGGCTGGCACCCCAGGGTCAGGCTCCTCTGCCCCAGGGCACCTCTACCTCACATGCTGAATGGGATTCACGTCTGCCGAACCCGTTCCCCGACCTGCAGGCACAGATGCCGCTACCTCCGTTTTCTAGGGGAGGTCTCGGGTTGACCTCCCAGCTGACACGGCAAGTGGGTCAACAGCAGCTCTGGAGGGTGGACAGTGGCAGACAGCCTCGTCCTCCCAGACGCAGGGACGCAGCACAGGTGAGGGCTTCCCGGAGGAGGCGTCCTCTGTGGGGACTGGAGAACTGTGTTGGGACCCCAGCTGTAGGGTTGGACCCGAGGGCTCGGCAGACAGCGGGGCGTGGACGTGTCCAGGGAGAGGTCACACCCGGACTGATGCGGTGCTCTCAGTGGGTGATGGTGCCCGCCCAGGCCCCCAGCCCCTCTCATCTGCAGCCCCTTATCAAAGTTCCCCGCTCCCTGGACAGGGTGCCTGCAGGATGGAGGGGGACATCTGGGCCCACACGTGGCACTGTCTTTCCTGGGTGCACGGCTCAAGTGAGTCCCTTGCAGGCTGAGCTGTGGCCAGGCCCTGATGGTCCTGGAGGGAGGGGACAGTCCTCCAGTCAGGACCTGCAGCAGCTTTTGATGTCCCCGGAGACATCCGGGGTATGCGTGGAGCCCCTCAGATGTGCAGGTATCGCCCTGGGCACAGGGGCTCCTGGGGCAGACAGTGAGGGCTCCTGTCCTCTCCGGTTTACTGACCAGCAGACGCAGTGACTCGGGACAGTGGACAGTGCCAGACAGCCTCGTCCTCGCAGACGCAGGGACACAGCAGCCATCTCTCAGGGGGCCTGCAGAGGGGCTTCATGGAGACTTCTGTGGGGAGACATGGGGGACGTGGTGGCCCTCAGAGCCCTTTCCTCCCATGAGAGCCCCATCTACTGAAGAAGGCTGACCAGGTGCCGATCATATGCCAGGGGCACGGAGCTAGACAGGGTGTGGCTTGTCGCCAGCGAGCCTGCTGCATGACCAGCAGGGCACAGCTGAGGTCTCTCCTCCTCCAGGAAGCCCTCCTGGCCACGCTGGCACACATTCATTTCTCCTGGATCTCCCGGAGCTCTCAGGCCTGGCCTGGGGCGCTAGTTACAGGCCTGTGGACACCTGGTGAGATGGGCCAGGCCACACCCTATCCACTGTGTCCTCCAAAAGCCTCACGGGTCAGGGCTGTGAGTGCAAACAGCAGAAAACCCTCCTCCGTGCAGAAGGGCAGGAAGTAGATGGCTCTGGATTGCTTATTTGAGGGGCTTGGAGGAGGGTTCCAGAAAGGGCAGGGAGCCCCTGAGGTGTGGCCGCAGGAACCCCGCAGCTGCTCAGCCCCTGGGGTGAATTCGCTCCCCTCTCCCTCCACGTTGAGGGTGTCTGGAGAGCGTGTCTGACCAGCAGAACGGGGTGGCGGTGCAGGCCCTGTCCAGGGAGGGTAGAGACCTCCAGGAAGGGCCCACCGAGGAGAGGGGCCTCGGACTAAGTGGGTGAAGTGCCACTCACCCACCGGGAGCACTGCGTCAGTCTGGGTGTGACCTCTCCCTGGGCCTGTCCACGCCACCGCTGACGGACCTGATTCAGCCCTGGGCGCTGCCAGAGGCCACTTAGAGCCAGGGAGGCCTGTGGCTAACTGCCAGCTCCCGTGTGGGCGGGCGCTGTGGGCTCCCACGGGCCCCAGCCCCCCAGCAAGGGACTTTCTAAGGCAGGCTCAGCAAATCCGCCGCAGCCCAGGGTGGTGGGACTGTTCTGGGGGGCCTTGGGCTGGCTGAGGAGCAGGCAACCCCTCCTCTTTCCCACAGACCCCCGGGCCTTCCCTTTGCCACTGACCCTGGCAGCTCATTTAGGTTTTACTTGTAATTTACAGGAGCATGTCCGTGTGCTAAAGTCACGGTGGGTGGGTTCTCTCTTTAAACTGTGTGAAGTACTTATCTTAAGTTACCACCTGACGCTTTTACGCAGACAGTGAGGTAGGTAGCGCGCAGCACGCTGTCATGGCTGCGCCTCCGCCTCCACCGTCCACCTCCAGAGTCTTCTCATCTTGTAAGACTGAAACTCGGCCCCACTAAACACCACCTCCCTGCTCCCCCTCCTGCTCCTCTGTCTCTATTGATTTTGACAACTCTAGGAAGCCTTGATGACGGGAGCCACATGGCATCTGTCCTGTGTGAGGCTCACGTCACCAGCCCAGTGCCCTCTGGTTCATGCCTGTCGGCGCGGGGGTGAGAATGTCCCTTCCTGAAGGCCGAGGGCTGCTCACTGTCCGTATCCCCCGCATTTGGCTGGTCCCTTCCGCTTTGGCTGTGGAGGATCGTGTGCCGTGAACGGCGTTTGGGTCTCTGCTTCCCCTTCTTTTGGGTGCATGTCCAGAAGCGGGACTACTGGAGTGTGTGGCGATTCCGTGTTTGATGTTTCTGAGGAAATGCTGTGGCTGCACAGTGTCATTCCTCCCGGCAGCACACGGGATCTAATTTCTCCACATCCTCGCCGACACTTGGGATTGTCCGATTCTGATGGTAGCCATCCCAGCGGGTGTCTCCCTGCGGTTCGATCTGGGCTTCCCTGTGCTTAGTGACAGCCGATGTCTTCTGTCCTGCATGCCGGCCAGGTGGACATGACTCTGGAGAAAGGTCTAGTTGGTTCCTCTGCCCTTTTCTGAATCCTGTCGGTTGTTTCCCTGTTGAGCTGTCTGCTGGGTTCCCTTAGGCCCTTCTTTCTAGGGCTGAGCTGGGGTGCAGGTGTGAGCCCTGGGGCCCCACCCGCAGGGTGGCAGTGGTTGTGGTGGGCCAGGGGGGTGTGGTGGGAAGGATGATGACTCTGTGGCCGTGGTAAGAGGGGAGGGAGGGCTGAAGATGAGGACGGTGGGGACGGCGAGGAGGTGACGAGGTGACAGCGAGGGGACTGCCACTGATCCTCGTGCGTCCACCTGGTCCCTGGCCCCGCAGAAGCTTTGTGTGTGTTGTGGCCCCTGCAGCTGTGATCAGGTCAGGCGGACGGGGACAAGCCAGGCAGGTGCAGAGGGAGGATGGATTTATTGAGCCATGGGCTGGGCAAGCTGACTCCTCTAGCTTCAGAGGAAGTTAGAGACTGTCCATCAAGTGTGGCTACTGCCTGAGGCTGAGACCAAGCCTGACGTTATTCCCTGTGTTTGACATTAAGGAACCATCCGGCTGCTGGGATTTGCGTAAATCTCTGAGGGGCTGGGGGTGGGAATCAAACACTAGAAGGGAGCTCTGGGAGCGGGGCCAGCTGCTCCCGGGCAGGGCCTGGCTTCTCCCAGCCACCTTTCTCCCCGGTGGTGGCCCAGGTAGAGAGGTCGCCTCTGGCCTGAGCCCAGGCCATCTGGAAACAGCACAGTCGGTTCTGGACAGGTTCTCCGCTGAGGAGAGGAGCCCCGGGGAAGCCAGGCCTGGGAGCCTGTCTGTCTCTGTTCTCCCTGGGGCCCAACAGGGTGACAGGTGCCCCTGGGCATGGAGGCCAAGAAGGCACCTTCACCCTCAGGACTCACAGTCTGATGGGGGAGGCAGATCTGGGTCCTGTTAGGTGTCCTTGAAAATAGGGGACCCCCCACCCGACCACAGCACAGGCCTGGCCCAGCATAGGGCACAAGGCAGAACAGGGGCACCTGGGATGAGTGGTGGGCACTTGTTACTGCCAGCCTCTCTCCCACCTCCTGCCTGCTTCCACCACCTACCTGATGCCTCTGTTCCCGCCGCCTGCTTCGCTACGGCCCGCCTTGGTAAAGCCGCCACCCCACCCTGTCTCCTCTCCTGGGCGGGGTCTGTTCATTCGGCCCCATTCATTCCTTAATGACCACCTGGGCACTGTGGCCCCGGTGGGTGAGGGTGGGCCCCCAGTCTGCTCCTCACTCTGCCTCAGCTCCCGGCACATGGTCTTACAAATGCACATCTCGGGGAGACAGGGAGAGCTCCGAGATGAAGACCTCCCTCAGGAAGAAGGCGAACGCAGGTGCGGGGGGCAGAGGTCCCCTGCAGTCTGCTTAGTCTGTAAGGATGCTCAGGTCTTTTTTTTTGGAGACAGGGTTTCTGCGGTGCTGCACGCATGGATCAGTGCAGCTTCAAACTCTTGGGCTCAAGCGATCTTATTTCCCGAGTAGCTGGGACTACAGGTACATGTCACCACACCCAGATGCTTTTTATTTTTCATTGTGTGTAGAGAAAGAGTCTCACCATGTTGCCCAGGCTGGTCTTGAACTCCTGAGCTCAAGTGAGTCTCCCATCTCGACATCCCAAAGGGTTGGGATCACAGGTGGGAGCTACTGCACCTGGCCCAGAACCCACAGGTCTTGGCATTCAGGATGTCCAGGTAGACCCTGGGGCAATGGGGTGGGGGATCTGGGGCCACTCCTGCAGATGGGGCATGGGGGAAGCCACCAGAGAGAGGTCATGCAGGTCCCTGCTGCCTGCCAGGGCACCGGAGAGGGCAGGGGCCAGCAGAGCTTCCCTGGTCCCAGTGCTGGGCAGACGGTGCCTCCCCAGCTCCCACGATGCGCATCCGCAATTTCAGAAAATGTGTATCCACCCCTCCAGCCGGGGGCTTCCTGCAGGCGGGGCTGGGGCGGGTCCTGTTAGCATCTCCTTCCTCAGCTCTAGGTCAAGGCCCGAGAGGGTCAGCTGCCTCCAGCCGCGGAGTGACTGGATGCAGGGGAGCCTGTGGCCATCCCTGTGTGACACAGCAGGGCCCAGTCCGCTCCCACCCGGCCTCGAGCCGGGCCCCATCGGAGGTCTCCGTCGCCGCCGCGGCGTGCCATCACGATTCTGCCGGAATCGAAGGCACCCTCTTCACGCCTACGGCAGTTACCGACACAAACGATGCTGCCGCTTAATCCAGCAGGAGGGAGCAAGGGCCGCTGTTGATCGGAGGCTCCGCGGGCTCCGGGCGCTCGCAGAAGCAAGCCAGGGTCTCCCTTGGCTCAGTTCCACACACTTGCATTGAGCGCTTACTATGGCCAGACCTGTGCCTGGTGCGTGGGGCGCAGGGCGAGTCTGGCTGCGCGGGAAGGGGAGGCTGCCTTCTGCGGTCCTCACTCTCTGAACACGCAGCAGCCATGTGCCGGGCCAGCGTCCTGCAGATGCTCCACTCAACCCTCCCCATCCGGTGGCGCTCGGGAGCCTAAGGGGTTTGCCCCAGATGAGCCAGCGAGACAGCCGCGCCCCAGAGTACCCGCCTCCAAGGCCCAGGCGGGGCTGGCACAGGTGTCTCTACCGCAGCTTGGCCGCATCCTGCTGGGGGTCGCCCTGGTTAGATTAGGGAGGGATGGGGCTGGGTCAGCAGGGGCTAAGGGCATGGGCACCTGTGTCTGAGGGGACCTGGCTCTTCCTCATGGTAATGACAGCTGCTGACGGTGTGGGCACTGATGGACCAAGGTTGGGTGTGGAGCCTGGCTGGGTGGCTGCCTTCATGACTCTCCGCCAGTGGGCACTGTTAGCCCCCATGTTCTCACAGCCAGGAGCAGGCCGGAGCATGGCGGTGGCTCGCCCAGCAGGCAGAGCGGGGTTGGGGCCTGCATCTGTGTCCGTAGGTCCTGGCTGCCCCTGCGTGTCTCATTCGTGGCTGGGAGGGGACAGGCAGTGGCAGGGACTGTTTTTCCTCATTTGCTGCCTCCTGTGCCCTCCCCAGTGCTCTTCCCTGCTCCATCTGTTCATGTGAGGCGGCCTCTGCAAAAACAGTTGCAGAGCAAAGTCGAGTTCACAGGTCAGAGGCTGGCTGCTCCCCAGGGGTTCTCCCATTGGCTTCTCCGGGCCCCCAGGGAGGCTGCCTCTGTCTGTAATGCACTTCACCCCCAATGACACCTACTGGGTGCAAGTTCTGACAAGTGCTGGAGCTGGTGGAAGTTCCTTCAGGTCACCCCAGCTGGAAACTGGAGATTCTCTGTGGTGACACAGCTGCCCTGTGCTCACCTTGAGGGGTACACTCCCCTCCCATGACCTGAGCAACTCTGGCATCCGACGGAGGTGGCTTTAGGGTAAGGGTCTGATGAGTCGCCCTAGGGCCCTGTGAGGAAATGCCTCTCCACCACGCTGTTCTCACGAACCCCTGCATATGACATCACCCACTCATCCACACATCCTCCAACTACCCATCCGTCAGTCTATCCACCTGTCCATCTTCCATCCATCCATCCTCTATCTCCATCACTCTGTGATCTGTCATCCTCCATCCAGCTGTCAGTCCATCTGCCCATCCATCCTGTGTCCATTCATCCTTCATCTTCCATCTCCATCTCTCATCCATCCATCCCTCTATCCATCCATCATCTACCCATCCATCCATCCATTTATCCATCCATTCATCCATCCACCCATCCATCCATCCATCCACCATCTACCCATCCACCCTCTGTCTATCCATCCTTCATCTTCCATCTATCTCTCATCCATCCATCCATCCATCCATCCATCATCCATCCATCCATCCATCCATCCATCATCCATCTACCCATCCATCCATCCATTCATCATCCACCCATCTGTCTCTCCATCACCCATCCATCCTCTGTCCATCCATCCTTCATCCCATCTTCATCTCTGTTTTGTCCATTGATCCTCCATGTATCCCACCATGCACTGCAGCAGGGCTCTTCCCTGTTTTCCCTGGTTTGCTGCCCCCCGCTGCCTGTGCACCCTCACCCATACCCTCTGAAAGTGCGCCCTGTCTTCTGCTCCCTGGGACTAGCCTTGGGGTCCCAACTCCCACCCAGTCCTGGCCCCCCTGTGCCGTATAATTGGAGTTGGGGTGCACAATTGGACTCAGGCCCCCAGACAGGGCACCAGGCTTCCCTTCCATGGCATCCTCATCGCCAGGCCTCTGGCTCTGAGCTGGGTGCTGGATGGGCACACTCTCCCAGGAGAGGCCAGTCCTCGGATTCCGCTGCTCACCCTGGGGTTCCTGGTTTAAGCAGGTTGCTGCTCAGTAGACCTATCTGTCCACTTATCTACCCCGGTCAGTCCATCCTCCATCTCCATCTGCCTTTCATTGCTGCATCACCTGTCCATCCATTTAGTCATCCACCTTCTCACTCATTCAACATTCGTCTATCATCCACTGATTCATCCATCCATCATTTATTTTTCATCCATC
The DNA here is from genome assembly GCF_048565385.1 of Saimiri boliviensis. Taxonomy (NCBI): domain Eukaryota; kingdom Metazoa; phylum Chordata; class Mammalia; order Primates; family Cebidae; genus Saimiri; species Saimiri boliviensis. Next base: position 90,009,693 of record NC_133463.1, on the reverse strand, counting down.
AATCCATCTATCCATCCATCCCCTATCCATTTACCCATTGTTCACACCTCATGTGGAGTCCACTAGCTGCCCTTCACGTGTGACCAGGAGAGCAGCCGTGTAGACAGCACTGCACAGCTCCCACGGTGGGAGGAAGGGGAAGGGAGAATAATTCTTCCCTTTAGTTAAGATTGGCCCCACAGTTACCACCTTCTCTGTACTTACACTTGGGGCTGGAGGAGAGAACAGGGGGCATAGGGCAGGAGGCAAAACAGCGGGGTGCCAGCAGCCGACTGGAGTGGGGTGTTTCCGTCTGTAACTGTGGCAGTAACTCATCCACTTGACTCTGGGGCAGCACCTGGGCCCAAGCTGTTGTCAGGGCATCTCTGCTCCAGAGGCACTGCTGGGTGGGCGTGGGCTGGTGGCTCGACCTCTCTGGTTCTCCACTGATTCTCTAAAGCCTCTCCGTGGCCCCTCCTGGACTTGAAGACCAGGGTCCCTCCTCCTTCAGGGACTCCATCCTTCCCAACAAAGGCCCCTCCCATGGCTGATGGCTGCCAGCGTCTGGGCTCAGGCTGGTCCGACGGGCAGGCCCACACTTGACTTTGTGTGTTTTCCATATTCGTGTGCTCAGGGAGCTGCCCACGGCCTTGACTTTGGTCTGGGGGCATATCGGTCCTTGGAGGCTGGCTGACTCAGGATGGGTCTGCGGAACCTGTGGTGCCTGCAGTCCCCCCAGGCAGAGTGGGTCGGGGGCCTGTGGAGGTGTGCACGATCCTGTGATTCCAGCCCCCGTCTTCCCACCGGGACCGTGGCCCTAGCTGCACCAATGTGGGCACGTTCTGCAACAGCCTGGCACCGAGTGCTCCTGGGAACAGAGTCCTCCCGGCTGTGGTTGGGGGCTGTGTCTGCTGAGTGTGCTGGGGGAAGGCTGCGGGCTGAGGCCAGAGCCGATGCCACTGAGTGTGTCTGAGACCAGCCCAGCCTGCTGGCCTCCCTCTAGGGCCTGTAGAACTGGGAGCAGACGCACGGAAACCTTGCAGGGTAGGACCATCAGGGAATCTCAGCCCCAAGTATCCATATTTTACTGACAAATTGCGATCAGTTATTTAAAACCAATAACAAATAGGTGAAAAGAACAGGAAGGAAACACTCATGGCCCCACAGCCGGGAGTCCCGTTCATCCTGATTAGCAGCAAGTGAGGATTTCCCTGTAGAGATGTTTCATGGTGAAGCTGGATTTGGAGAATGACCCACACCCTCTGGAAGTGCGCCTCATCTTCTGCTAGCCTTGGGATTCCAACCCCCCCTCGGCCCTGGCCCCCCTGTGCCGTGTAATTGGGGCTGGGGTGCAAAATTGGGCTCAGGTCCCCAGGCAGGGCACCGGGCTTCCCTTCCACCACATCCCAACTGTCAGGCCTCTGGCTCTGAGCTGGGTGCGGGATGGGCACACTCTCCCAGGAGAGGCCAGTCCTTGGATTCTGCAGCTCACCCCGGGGCTGCTGGTTGCTGCTCAGTAGATGGAGCCCCCGAGACAGGAAGCCGAAGGGTCCAGGCTCACCGCCCCATGACACGTAGGGCTGACAGCTCCCCTGCCCAGGCCCTGGGAGACTTACCACTGGCTTCCTGACGGTGGAACTGGGCGTAAAACCACCACCGCTGCCCCAGGAAGCACACCCCACCCACGGGCACACAGAGCCCGTCAGGACGCCTCCCTTCCGACTGTCCCCATGTGGAAGGGTGCAGTCGGCACCAAACCAAGAGACTCCTGTCCTGGGGTTGTAGTTTATTGAGACAAGCAGGCAGGGAGCCACAGTCAAGCTGGGGAGTGGAGGAGCCCACGCTCCTGTGGGGGTGGAGGGAGGAGCCCTGCTTCAGTGCACGGTGGGAATTGTTTTCTGACGTGTCCAGCTCCACAGGGAAATGAGAGGGGCCCGGCATGGGGCAGGAGACCCGAAACCGCTCTACTTGCCGCGCTGGCCTGAGCGGGGTGGGTGCCGGGGGCACCTCTGCCTTCTAGCCATCCCTTTACGGGGTTTACTCAGCACTAGCTGGAGGGAGGGCGGGTGAGGGGGGCAGGCCAGGGGGTCCCTCCCCTTGTGGGTGAGAGGCAGTGCAGAGGAAAGCGGACACATCCTGCAGGCAGGAGGACAGCAGAGCTCAGGGGAGGACTCACCACAGAAACAAACATCCCAAACCACAGTGCCTTCCCCAGGGCACACAAAACGCCCGCACTCCCGGGTCCACTGCAGCAAAGACATGGCATCCACGCAGGGGCCACAGCAGTGGATCGGAGAAGGGAAGTGTGGTTCATGCCCAGCGTGGGACCCTCCACAGCTGTAAAGAAGAACAAAATCATGGTAGCAACGTGGATGCAGCTGGAGGCCACTCACTTAAGTGAATTAACCCAGAGACGGGAAGCCAGACACCACCTGGTCTCGCCGATATGCGGGAGCTAGACGTTGGGTACACACGGACGTAGAGACGGATCCACAGACACTGGGGACTTCAAAGGCGGGGAGGGAAGGCGAGAGGCGGGGGTGGAAATGCCACATCTCAGGCACTGTGCTGAACCCCAGACCCCAGCATCACGAGACATACCTGTGTCAGAATGGGTACCCCCTGAATCACAAACAAAAAAATAATAAACACTAAAAGGAAATGTTTGCTCTGAAGCAGAAGCAGGTGCCTGGAAGGGAACAGGCTGCGTGTGAAGGAAGCTGAGGGGGGCGCAGGGGTTGTTGGAGTTCAAGGTCTAGGCCATGGTGGACCTGACACCCATGCGGGGCGGCGGGGGGCAGCACGGTGGGCCGTGCAGAAGGTCGTCCTTGGGGACTGGAGGCGCACAGACCCTCCAGCTCCAGATGAGAGGCCAGAGACCAAACGCCGGAGCCGTGGGCACAACCTGAGGGGCAGGGGGCCTTCAGGAGGACACTGGAGCCGGGAGCGGAAGGAAGGACCCCAGCGTCCGGGAAGCGAGCCCCACACAGGTGCACGGGGAGGTGCGCCGGCTGTGAATGGAGCCCACGCCTCCAGATACGCTCCGGCATGATCTTTTAATGTCAAAGAGAAACAAAAAGAATTCAGTAAGTATCGGGAGAAAAAACACAAAACCCCGCTCTGCCTAATGACAGTTGTCCTGTCTTCTCTGCAAGATGGAGCGGTCTAAGGGACGGCTCAGGACGTCTCTGCGGAGCTGCGAGGGGAGTAGATGGTGCTGGCTTTGCCTGGCCGCCGCGGGGATCCCACACTTTGGGAGCAGCCGGCCCCCCGAGGCAGGCATGCACTGGGAAACTGGTCAACCGTGTGTGGGCTGGAATTAAATTGCTGAGCAAACTGAAAGAAAAACCCAGAATGTAGATACCTGTCCACTTTCTAAGCCGGCAACAATCTCCTTGAAGGGAGGGACCAGGTTGCTGTGGGCCCCTCTGCCGGTCCGCCGCCTGGGAAGAAGCCCCTGACTTGCCTGGGCCTGTGGTGTGGCGTGAGATGGGGGTGGGGGCCCTGGGCTAAGGGCTTTCGTGGGGCGCCTCTGGCTTCCAGGTTACCCTGCAACTGGACAGACAAGTTCCCCTGAGAAACGCTCCTCAGGAAGGGCTCGTCAAGGGTTCTAATTAGATTCGGTTGCAACAATGCATGTACTTTACTCAAAAAGCTAAGCCTAGGAAACATTCTGAAAACTGCGGTCTCGGGCAGCGGGACATGAGCAGTGAGTGCCGGGTGCCCCTTGGTGTCTGACTTCCGCTGCTGCTGTTAATAGGGGCGTGTTGCTATCTGCAGAAAAACATTCCAGACAGAAAGAACATTGATCCCTTACTTGTCCGTAGTTTATTAATTCCTCAGACATTTCATGACTCTTCGCTTTCCCGTAAGCTGCAGAATACAAAACAGGACAGCGTCTTCCTGCTGCGTGCAGGCAGGTACAGGAGAGGATTCGGGTGGTGTGAGCTCCCTGGGGACTGGGCAGTCCTGGGGAGGCCATGTCTACAGCGTGTCCGGGAGCTGAGCAGGGAGCCTGGGGAGGGAAGGGGAGACCCATCCTGGCCCGACACACACAGCTCTTGCTTTCAGTGTCCGAAGCTTCTGCAGCCTCATCAGCAAGTCTCTGCGCCTCTTCAAGCCTTACCTGCCTCCCGGTGTGCCTTGGGTGCCAGCTACCAACGGTGTGCAGGCCTGGGGAGGCCAGGCAAGGAGGGCAGGGGAGGGCCTCACTGCCTGCCAGGTGCCGCTCTGGTGCTAGCCCTTCCCATCCCACAGCACTTTGGGCACAGATGGAGCCTGGGGAGGTGCCGTGGACCCGCCAAACTCAGACACGGCCCCTTGCAGAAGCAGAGACCTTTGATGGAAGGTCCAGGGTGCCGAGGGGGCGCTGTGGGCCCGGCTGGCCTCAACAGCGGCTCACTGGGTGTTGGGTGCGGGCAGCTGGGTGGACGAGGCTGCTGGCCCCTGCCCTGGAGGGTCCCTGTGTCTACGAGGCCAGCATGAGGTTCCAGGTCTTGCCTCCTCCGTCCGAGCCTGAGCAGCTCTCCGTCCCTCGCCCTCCGGGGGCCTGACTGCGAGGCTGCGCGGAACTCCCAGGCTCTGCACGCCTGCTGGGGCCAGGTGTGTACCCTCGAGCATGCGTGCCATGTGAGTTACTCATCTTCATATTCCTGAGGTCACAGGGTTGAGTGGCTTCTCCACATCCCCAGGGTTTCCAGTGTCCTTCTGCTTTATCATCTGGGTCATGAGCAGTAGTGAGGTAGTGGCCTGCTGGTGTCTTCACACACGTCAGTCCCTTCACACACGGGGCCTCACACACGTGGCCTCAACATATGGCCTCACCATCACCCCAGTCCTGTCAGATGGTGGCAGCCCTGGGGCTGTGTCAGCCGCTGGCTGTGGATGGAGAAGTGGCTCCATCTGGACCTGGAGGACTTTGCTAGCCTGGCCGACAGCGCGGGGGCTTCCTGTGGGCTGGGGGAGCTGCAGATGGTACAAGCTTGGGGGGGCCTGGGATCCTTGTGCTGTCCCTTCCCCTGCGGCTGGAGGAACCTGCCTGCTGTGTCACCCGGGCCAGGCTGTGCGGCTGACTCCAGGGCAGCATGAATTTAAACCACAGCAAAGCAAATAAAGGAAGGGAAGTGAAGGAGGTCAGCACATTCGCCAGTCACCTGATTTGTGCAAGAGTAAGGAAGCCCATCGAGGGCATTTGCTGCGGATCCAGACAGCCCGGAGCATAGCTGTCGACACCATGCTGTCCAGGGGGCCCCGGAAAGCAAGAAGCCCTCCTGAGAGGCTGGACGGTGAGCAGCCCGCTGTGGGGAGAGCTGCGAGAGGGAGCGTGGTCCTCCCAGGGCCATTTCCCATGGATACGGATGGCACAGTCCCATGCATGGCGCCCGATGCTCCAGGCCGCAACTCTAGCTCTTGAAACTCACCGACTTCTCGGGTGGATCGGGGCAACCTTCTTCCCATTTCACAGACGAGGAAACTGAGGCTGGGGGGGACACATGACTCTGTTCCTGTCCCTGCTGAATGGACAGAACGGGGGAGGCCTCCAGTCCTTACCTGTGTTGCCTGCTTTCCTGCTGAGCTCTGCAAATCGCTCAGAAACCTGGTTCCCATGGCTTCCTGGGCAAAAAGTGGCAAACGCACTTCAGTAGGAGGCAGGTTCTGACGACTCACAGCCGCCACGAGCTCCGACCGCAGCGAGAAGCGGTAGGAGGAGAGGTTGTCACGGTGCGCGTGACGCAGCGGCTTTCCTGGGCGGGGGTGGCGGCCTGGGGGCCCGGGCTTCACAGAGATGGAGGTGGACAGGCCAGCGCTGGCTCCCCTGGGCCTCGCCGGGGCCACCCCAGCCTCTGCGGAACGGGCCTGTTGGGATGGAGGGGTTTGGGCGGGCGGAGTGAGGCGCAAGGCGTTGCCGGTTCCTGCACCTTCTGCCGCCAGCTGCTCTTTCTTGTTTGCCCCTTTGAGCGAGAGCCGAGTTGACGCCCCCGTGCCCTGCTGGGACTTGCAGCTGCTCCGCCCTTGATCGGGTGCACCGGCCCTTCGCCTTCGCCTGGTTTGTCCCGAGACACGGGTCCCGCTGTGCCCCAGGGCTGGGGTCTGCACGCCTCCCGGGCTTCTCTCCGTGCGGCTGTCAGCCCAGAGGATGTTCAGTTCTGTCCCCATGTACACATGAAGCAACGGGCCTGGAGAGGTTGCCCAGGTAGAGGAGGAGGGTGGGGATTCACGCCGTGTGCCCCAGGGTTCCTACTCCTAAGCATGGCACCCCGAAGTGACAGTCATGGAGGTGAGGCTCAGAGAGGCCACATGGCAGGCTCGGGGCCCTCTGCCTCCTTCTCTGCTGGGTGCCTGCTCCGGGCTCTCCTGGGGCTCACTGAGGGCAGATCCGGGGAGCGTCTCAAAGAGGCCATCAGGTTTCTCTCATGTATGTCACAGCGTATGGGGGGCGGATGCCAGCAGGTGTCAGTGTCAGGGAGCTAGGGACCGGCCCTGGCCGTGCCTCTGGGGTCTCAGGATTCTGCCCTGGAATTCGGTGTGGAGGGGGTGAGGTCGCGCCTCCTCAGTTCATTCTGGGCAACCCTGGGGGGCTCCTTCCCCTAAGCCTTGACCCTTGTGAAAGTGGGGGCGACAGGAATGGTTTCCTGCTGGGGACTTTGGCTTATGGGCCCCCATGGCCAGGGACAGAAGGGACTGACCACAGCCATGGCCAGGACCCGGGTGAAAGTCCCAGCCACACCCTGAAGAGCTCTCCAGCTTTGGAGAGGGGCAGCCTGTCTGGGGCCTGGCTGCGGGGAGGAAGTGCCGGCGGCTGGGGCATGAACCTGCCGGCTGGGGCTCTGTGATCCTGTCTGAGCTGCTGGGTTGGCCTCTTTGAGAATTGTGCTGCCTGCTGGGCTCTCCCTGCACTAAAGGCAGAGGAAGAGAGGAAGCTATGTTCACTGGGCATCTGCCAGGCACCGGGCACCACTCAGCTTCTTGACCGGCTCATCAGCGCCACGAGGCGGTTGTGCTGCCCACACCACACACAGAAGCCCAGGCTGGAGCCCGGGCCACGCCCGTGTGGGCCTACTGAGGCCCTCACTGGTCCTTGGGGCGGGCCTTTCCTTCCTGCTCTTGCTGGAGGGGCCTTGGCTAGGGGGACTCAGAGTAGGCGGAGGCCTCCCATCCCTGAGAAGGCAGGAGAGGGGCTTCCTAGGAGGCGGTGTCAAGATGGACTGGATGGGTGCAGAGGGTTTCAGATGAGGTGGGTGCAGGGGTGGGGGAGTGGCACCGTGGCACCTGGGGTAATAGGGGAGGGGCTTTTGGAGCTGCTTCCCAGGGGCAGGAGGCCAGCAAGAGCCAGGACTGAGGGGCAGCTCCCAGCCAAGGGCGAGATCCTGAAGAGCAGACAAAAGCAGCAGTCGGAGGCCGGGGCTGCAGCCGTAAGATCCCGGTGCGAGGTGGGCTGGAGGGGAGAGCTGGGCTCAGCAGGCCCGCAGGGGCACTGTGGCAATGACCAAGTGGTCTGGAACGGGCTGGACAAGGGCTTCGAGGCTCTGATTGGACATCCCCAAGGAAACCGCAGCTCCCTTCCGTCCGACGGAGGCTCCCTGGACCGCAGCCCTCCTGCCGCTGTCGTAGGGCTTGTGGCTGGAAGTCCCATGGCCTGGAGTCCAGAGTCTTAAATGGAGGCTGTCAGTCTGGAGCAGGAAGGGGGGATGTTGGTTCCAGGTAAAGTAGGAACCCTGCCAGCAAGTGATGGGTCAGGGCCGGTTCCCCAGGACAGGCAGTGTGGCTTGTGTCCAGATGGTGTCCGAGCCCAGCTAAGAAAGGTTGCCTGCACTGAGATTCCACAAAGGAACCAGAATCAAGGCAGAGTTTCTATTCTGTAGTCCGGTCACTCTTGAGCAGAGTTTCAGGGCTCAGATGGAACCTGAGCAGAAGTTCCAGAGTATCCAGGCACTGGGAATTCAGGGCAGAGACTGAATTCAGTGGGGATGGAATTCTTGTTACACTGCTAGGTTCTAAGTGAAGCAGTCTCTTAGCCATCCATCCATCCATCCATCCATCCATCCCCCACTCATCCAGCCATCGCCCATCCACTTATCCATCCATTCTTTTCCCATCATTTATCCACACATCCATTCATCCATCTCTCCTGTCATTCATCCATCATCCATCCACCTGCCCATTTATTCCTCTATCCATCCATCCATCCATCCATCCATCCATCCATCCATATACCTATATATCCATTCACCCACCCATTCATCCATTCACTCATCCATTTATCCATCTATCCATCCATCCATCCACCCACCCGTCTACCCATCCATTCATCCACCCATTCACCTGTCTACCCATCCATCTACCCATCTACCCATCCATCCACCCATCCATCCATCCACTGACTCATGCATCTATTTATCCATCCATCCACTATCCATCACTCATCCACTCATCTATTCATCCTCCAACCATCCGTCCATCCATCCATCCATCCATTCATTCATTCATTCATTTAATTATTTTCTGGGTGTCTATTGTAAGTGGTCAGGGTTAAGAACGCTCTCATGGTCAGCCTGCATTTAGGAAATTATTTTCTGATCTTCCCCCAGGATCTGGCTCCATCTTGTATAATCTGGCCCCTGCCCAGACCCTCTAACTGGAAGCCACGTTTAATTTCCTTCCTGCCTCCAAACTCATGGCTCCATTTCTCAGACCCTCACTCACGTTAAAACACCTTTCTTCAGCCTTCTGGTCGTGATCAATTATCACTGACTCTCTTCCATCTGCCCTTGAGACTCCCCTGCGGCCCCTTGTGGACACTTCTGGCCTGGCCCGCACCCTCCTTCCAGCTGGGACCAGGCCACCAGCTCAGCCCAGCCAAGTCGACTCCACCCCACCACAGCCAACTCCATGCTGTGAACCCCACTGTTCTGGTCACCTCCCCGCTGGCGGACATGGCTTATTCGGGTCACATCTGATTCTAACAACCCACCCTCATTTCAGCTCGCCCCAAGTTCCTTGCTGATTGAGCTCCGCTGTGGCGCTTCCTCCTGGGCTGAGCACAGGAAGGAGAGGCACTTCCCAGAGCGGATCCCGAGACCTCTCCTGGAGACAAAGGCCAGCTGGAGGCGTTGGCCCGCTGGGTAATGGCCCCAGAGACAGTTCCCGGTTCCTCTGCAGGGAGCAGCTGCTATGGGTCTGCACAGGTCCTGCAAACATGTCGGCACGCGTGGGGTGCGGACTGTGGGCTGGGCTGGGGCTGGCACTGGTCTTGGTCTCCGGCCCTGTGGCACGCGGCTTCTATCCACCCCTGACTCCAGCTCCAGGGTGGGGCTCCTGCCAGGCCAGGACCCCTCTTCTGCCGCCGCGTGGCTTGGTGCCCGAGGACCATCTCAACACAGGGGCCGCTCACCTCCAGGGAGTTAAAATGCTTTTAAGAGGCAATTATTGAGAATTTTGTAATTTCTGCCTCCTAAGTGTTCTCTTCTTTCTTCACCCTGACCTAAAAAAAAAAATATTTCCATTTGCCTGATTTGAAAGCGGGGCTGTGCCTTCATCGTATTTGGGGACCTGTGTCCTGGCCTTCGGCCCCAGGGGTCAGACAGCTGCCAGGCTCCCAGTAGAATGTCCGCCTACCCCCACCCTGCCCTGTGGATTTCTCCCTGGGGAGATTTCCCCCTCTCCTGCTTGCCTCGGATGTTGACTCCCTACTCCCAAGCCTGGAAGCAACTCACCAGCTTCCCGATGCATCTGCTCATTGGCCGATGGTTGCCAAATGCCTCTTCCTGGCACTGGACACACTGAGGAAGTGATGCCATGTTCCAGCAAGAGGCCCACAGGCCGAGGCGAGCACGTGCCAGTCAATGCATCAGGGCCACCCAGCACGCCCGCAGAACGAGGGCTCTAGGGCCCGAGAGGGCTGCTCGGCGTCCCTGTGGGTGACGGATCAGGAGTGTGCAACCATGTGAGTGCCAGAGGCACTGCAGGGGCAGAGGCAGGCAGGAGAGAGGGGCAGGCACTGGCCATGCTGCTGTCCCCATGGTCTCCACCATGCCGCCATCCCTGCAGCCGCCTGCTGTGCCTGAGCCCCTGGATGCCCTGCTTTCTCTGGCCCGTGGGGCTCACGTGGCCATTGTGGGTCATGTGGAAGCGCTGGGCACTCACACTCCTCGGGCAAAGCAGGGGCAGCCATGAGTCCTGCCTGGCAGATGGCTCCCAGGGCCTGGCCACACCACTCCCCTTGCTCTCTCTGGGACCGACCCCCAGCTGCCCACGGTGGCCGGTGGCCTTAGCACACCCTACTGGCTGCTTTCCTTCCGTCTCAGGCCCCACCCCCACTGGTCTCCCCAGCGCTCACCTCCCACGTAAACCACCGTCAGCTTCCAAAGCTGGGCACAGCGTAGGGGCGTGGGAGTGCAGAGAGGAAGGATGGGGCGAGGATGGTCTTGCACTCCAGAGGCCACAGCAGAACATGCCGTTCAGTGTGGCTGGCATGAGTAGAGCTGGCAGGGTGCCCCCATGAGGGGCCTGGAGTGCTGTGTGTGGAGCCTGCAGTACCCGTGGGCAGGTCTACATGGTGGACAGCCTCCGTTCTTTGATTCAGGGCGATGACCCCTCAGCCCCACTACACACAGTGGGCGGGAGACAGGACGGGCGACTCCAGCAGGAAAGCCTCCTTGTTGGAACACAGTGGGGCTGCAGCCTGCATGTCTGTGTGGGTTGCGGGGCTGAGGGGATGCCCCAGGCTCTGGGCTCACTGGGCTGAGTTCCTTCTGTGGGTCAACACATTTGGAATCCACACACACCCCAAGGCAGGGACCCACTGGCAGGGACTCAGGGACTGAGTGGCGGCAGCCTAGTGCAGCCGGCACGGACCCCACAGCACCTCCCACCGGGGCAGCCCTGGCCAGCTGGGGTGGTGGCACCGGGCCTCTGGGGTTTCTGGACTCCGGGAGCCCTGCACTTTCCCAACCTCCTGCCTCTGAGTGCCAACCCCTGGTGCCTGGCACACCAGCCTTCTTTGGTGTGCTGCGTGCATGGCGGCCACCAGCTCCTGGCTCTGCAGCTCTGAGCTTCAGCAGCCACACAGCCCGCCCCTGCTGCACCCGTCCTCAAAATCCCTCCGAAGGGACTTGCTGGCCCGGGTTGAGGCTGGGGTCATTCCTGGACCAGTCACCAAGGTGGGGGAGGTGTGGGGAGCCACTGTGATGTGCCGCCTGGCATCGCGGTGGGGCGGTCATCCCTGGCCCGGTCAGTCATGTTGGTGGACCGTGGTGTGTTCCAAAGTCACCCACATCAGGAGTATCATTGCCAGTTTTCAGAGGAGAAAACAGGCCTGGAGGTGCTGAGTGACTCAAACAAAGTGGGTCCTTCCTGCTCCAGAGCCTGCGCCCGTGACCTGACACCTGGCTCCGGGGACCGCTGGGAGGCCTCTTCCCGAGCACACCTTTCCTGCTCACTGTCTGCTGTGGTCATCCCCTGGCGGCCCCAGGCAAGGTCCAGGCTCCCCTTCCCTGGGAAACCTCCCTGCCTCTCCCGGAGACTGGGACCTCCCACTTCTCCAGCCACATCTCTGGACACAGCCCCACCCAACCCAGACTCAGCCTGCCTCGTGATGGCTCCAGGGTTTCCCAGCCCACCCAGATGTCCGGGCAGTGAGCCGACGAGGGCGGAGGCATCTCCTGAGTCTTCACGCCCAGTCCCAGACACACAGTTGCCATCAGGTCACAGTGAGGGCACTGCATGGAACTGCTTCCGATGGAAGCGAGTTGGGGTGAGGCGTGAACGGGCTGAGGGGAGCCACGTTGGGTCAGGTCTAGAAGCAACAGAGGCAATGTGGGCTGTACAAGTTGAATTCATCCGAGCAGAGGCCCCAGCTCAGTCTCTCTCGGGAATTCCTGTGCTATGAAGGGCTCAGGGACTAGGCCTAAATGTGGATATTTCCACATCACAGACAAGTCCACTGAGGCCGGGGGGATCCTGGCGACTCTCCCCAAATCCTGCAGCGTTGGAGCCTGGCTGCAAACTCCAATCTGGATGGTAGGAATCATGCACTCCCCTGTCAGCCACGACTCTCCCACCTCTCCAGACGGGATCTCCCATCTCTCCAGACAGGATCTCCCCCTCTCCAGACGGGATCTCCACCTCTCCAGACCGGATCTCCCACCTCTCCAGACCGGATCTCCCACCTCTCCAGACTGATCTCCACCTCTCCAGACGGGATCTCTGCTTGGGACCAGCCCACATCCCCACCTCCCCAGGCAGCCTTTTCTGATGACACCATCACTCTCTGAGTTCTGCAGTCCCTGTGTCTGGCTTCATCCTTCACCACATGACAAAGCTCATCTCCCAACGTGGGTGCAAGTCCCAGGGAGCAGCGTTCACGACGTGCCACTTACTCCTAGGTGCAGGCAATGACAGGGCTCACGTGAGTGCTCAGAAAATCTCCTGCTCCTGCTTGATGGTCAGAAACAGGCCCGGAACTCTGCCACACAGGACCTCGAGCCCAGGGCCTGGCTGAAATCTTTTGGTATCCTCAGCCGTGGCCGGGGGCAGGCCCAGGGTCAGTGCTGCATGAACGTCCATGGGACGCGTGGATGATGAATGCACAGTTATCCTTGCTGGGGATGCCAATGCTGCCAGTTTGGGAAAAGAAAGGGCAGATCAGATGACCCCCTGCTCCCATCCCCGGCCACAGCCTCCACAGGCCCCTCAGGGATTACATGGTTTTGTTGATGTCCACAGCCCTGGGATGGGCAGCCCTGGTGCCTGGGGACACGGATGCTCTGGAGGTGAAGTGGCTTTCCCAGGGAGTTCTGGTCCCTGGGTCGGGCACTCTGCCCTGCTTGCCCAACCCTCAAGCCTGTGCCTTCCGTGCTGCCCCACAGCACGGGTCCAGCTCCCACATGGGCCTGAGCAGCTGGACAGGTCAGGGAGATGGGCACTTGAGCCCCAGGCACCTCTGTGCCAAGGCACATCCCTCCTGGCTCATCCTCTAGAATTTGTAGGGGGATTCCCACTGTCCCCTGGCTGCCTGCTTCGTGGCAGTGAACACTGTTTGGATCCAGAGCAAATTGGCTCTAATTAGCCACCAGATGACAGCTCAGAGGAGGCAGTGGGAAGGGGTTCTCCCAGGGGAGGGGACATGGCCTGATTAGTGCGGCAGCCAGGCAGCTCCTTCCACTGGCCTCCCCGCTGGCTTTCGCACTGGCGCCTCCTCTACCCCCTGCCCTGAGACAGCAGGGCTGGGGGAGTGGGTGGGCGCCTGCGGCAGGAGGGTAAGGGTGAGGGTGTGTGTCTCTGTGGGAAGCTGCACATCCAGGAAGCATTTGACCAAACCAGACTCCGTCAGATAACGTTGTGCAGCTTGGCATGGATTGGGCCTTCAGCAGGCAGGCCGAGAACCTCCAGGCGGACAGGAGGGGCTCACTGGCTTTGGGCTGTGTTTTGAGGATAGAAGGAAACAGTGTCACTAGCACAATAAAGATCATCAATGTCACTTTGACTGCTTTCATGCCTAGAGTCAACCCTAGGAGTGTCACTGTCACTGCTGTCACCCCATCACCATGGTTACCATAACCCCATTACCAAGGTTACCATCTCATCACCATGGTTACCATTATCTACCATTGCTCTCACCCTATCACCATGGTAATCATCACCCCTCTTCTTCACCATGGTTTCTTCTTCATCACGGTTACCATCACCCCATCACTATGGTTACCTTTTTATCATCATGGTTACCTTTTCATCACCAGGGTTATCATCACCACCATCACCATTACATCACCCCTTCACTATGGTTATCCTTCATCACTGTGGCTGCCATCATCCAATCACCATGGTTACCTCTTCATCATGATTACCATCACCTACCACTGCTGTTACCCCATCACCATGATTACATCGCCCATCACCATGGTTATCACCACCACCACTTCACCATGGTTACCCTTCATCATCATGGCTGCCATCATCCCATCACCATGGTTCCCATCTCATCATCATGGTCACCATCACCTACCACTGCTGTCACCTCATCACCATGGTTACCACCACCCCACTGCTGGTCTCACCATGCCCCCACTGGTTCCCACCAACCCCAGCACCATAGTTACAGCAGCCATCCCCACCCTTGGGTGGGATCATGTCCGTCTGGTGCTCCACACCCACTCTTCCCCACCCTGGGTCTTGGAAGGTGACTTTCATGGCATGTGTCAGTGAGCTACTTCCTTTTAGTTTCTGGTGGGTTCTGCCCATAGGAGTGACCCACAGGAGATGAGGGTGAAAAGAAAGTGGGGGTGAGTGTCCCCAGCTCTCTCTCTCTGCCGCACTCAGCCTTGTCCCCCTGTGGAGGGCACAGCTCCCATGAGAAAGCCCTCTCCATGTGACCACCCCTCCCAGCCCCAGCCCCTTAGCGGGTGTCTCCCAGCTGCTGCTAGCCTCAGGACAAGCCACCGCCCCTTGCTGAGCCTCCCTACCCAGCCCTGCTGCTGTAAACAGTTCCCCATGGAAACTTTCTGTGATGACCCCGAGGACCTGGATGGGGCACCTGCTGTCACCAGTGAGACATTCCCTTCACCAGGTATCCCTGCTGCCCAGGGAAGCCCATTAGAGTCTCCTGTGGGACTTTCTGCTGGAGACATGAGGGAGGCTGTCCCTCCCACAGGGGCTCTCCCAGTTGACAGGAGGTGAGCAGCCAGCAACCACACCACACTCTGCAGGAGGACACATGTGTGACATGAGAACATGTGAAAGACAAGGTGTGGTGGCGGCTGCATTCTGGGTCCAGCTATGCCCCAGCCAGCCCTGGCCTCACATCCCAGATGCACGAAGCAACCCCTCCCACTCTGTGCTCCTGATGGTGGAGTTGGGTTTCCGTCCCTTGCAGCTCAGCCAGCCCTGGTGAATGAGGCAGCCAAAGGCAGGGAAAGACATAGCCTCTCATCACCTGCATGTCTGCTTTTTCCTGACATGGGTGGTCATTGCTCAGGGCAGAAGCAAGAACTGGCAAGGTCGATGCCAGAAGGGGACACTTCACCACCCCTTTCTCTCTCTTGGCTTTATGAAGCCCTGCTGTTCAGGCAGAGGGTCTTGGAAAGTGGACGCTCAACTCGTGATTCAGCAATGAAAGCTGTCCCTGAGCTGGAGGAGGGTCAGCGAGGTGGCGTCTTCTCTCTGGGGTCCCCTCCACGGGGGCCAGGGAGCCGGCCACAGCGCTCCATCATGGGAGTCTGGGCTCTCTTTGGGGTTGTCAGCTGTTATGCCCTTCATTCAGATCTGGTCAGGAGGTTCTGGCTCAGCTTCTGCTGCACTCTCCAGATTCATGGACAAGGTCTTGTGTCCTTATCTGAGCCAGAGGGAAGAAAACCCACATGGAGGACCAGGCCAGAGCAAGCAGGAGGAGGAAACAGGAGGGAAAAGTTCACTTCAGGGAGCAGAAGATTTCCCCCCACTTCCTCTGGGCACTGAAGAAGGGCCTGCCCTTCCAAGGCGAGCCCCGGGTACACCATGGAGGGGCCATCAGGAAGCAACATGACAGCCAAGACAAGCCTCCAAAGCAAGGGACAGAGGCTGAAGTCCAGGAAAAAATAAACAACACAGAGCAAAACCCAAGAAATTAGAGAATCAGTTAAGGAAGCTCAACTTTCAACTTTCTGAAAGAAAGAAAATAGGAAATAGGAAGAATTAAGAGCGAAATCACATGAGATTTCCCAGAATAGGACACAGAGAGAAAAGGCCTTCAGGGTGTCCCCAACAGAGTAGGGAAAGACGGAGCCACAGCACAGAACGAACACAGAACTAGAAAGATACCTCCCCCTCCTCCTGCAGGTTGCTCCCTGGAGGAGCCGCCTGGCCTTTGCTCAGAGCTTCCCTCTGCTCCCTTCTTCAGAGTGGAATCCCGTTTTCCTGAGTACATGTTGTTGGAAACAGTTGCTCAGTGCGACAAAGAGAAATCAGCACTGAGACAAAGGATGTCTCAGTAAGGCCATTTTGCTTTCTCCGGAAAGGATGCTCCTGTTAGCCATCTTGCCACGACAGTACAACCAACAAAGGAAAGTCAGACATATTTATCCTTTACCCATTTGGGGTCGTCTTTACAGCTGTGTCTGATCTCCATCGGTTGGAGCCAGATCTCATAATCTAAAACCGAACCTGATCGGTTAGTAACTTAAAACTTGGTTGAATAGGTAAAGGCAAAGAGGAAGTCCAAATAAGGAAGGGACAGGAAGTTGCTTGCAAAAGGACTTAGAAAAGTAATAGCATAGATATCTTTGTTAAAGTACAAGGACATAGAATGAACTACATGCCTGTGAGCATGTCTAACAGCTACATGGGATAGGGCTTCACAAACAGTTATTAGCCAAAAGCAAGAAGGCTTTAAAGGAAGTCTGTAAAGCAAACTATTCTTTCTAACACTTAGGATTTATTCTTTAACAAGAAAGGAACATTTGAAGAGGCACTTTTCTGCTTCCCACACATGTTCCTCTG
This sequence comes from Saimiri boliviensis, assembly GCF_048565385.1. Lineage (NCBI taxonomy): Eukaryota > Metazoa > Chordata > Mammalia > Primates > Cebidae > Saimiri > Saimiri boliviensis. Next base: position 89,993,244 of record NC_133463.1, on the reverse strand, counting down.
CCATTGTTGATCTCCCTTGTTTTGCTGAAGCACATCCTGTAGGAGCCTTCTGAGAAAGCCTGCATGGAATGCAGTGTCTGAGAGCCGGCATGACCCAGAGTCTCCATTCGGCTCCCTCAGTTTGACAGCATGGTTGGTCCCGTATCCAAGTGAAAGCTCCTTTCCCTCTGAATTCTGAAGACATCATTTTCTAGCTTCTAGAGTTCCCATTCCCATTCCAGGAATCCTTTCTCTTGTGATGCATTTTTCTCTCTCGAAGCTTCTGAGGTTTCTTTACCCGTGGGCCCACTATGGGCTGTGGTTTGATCTTTTCGCCAGCAGGTCCCTTCTATCTGAAGAGCGTACCCTTCCCCTCTGGGAAATTCTCCAGCTCTGGGGCTGCAGGGCTGGGATCCGAACCCTCAGACAAGAGCCAGCCTGTGTCCCTGGCCTGTGTCCCTAATGACCGTCTCCTGTGCATGCATCAGTCTAAGAGGAGAGCCTCCAGGAATAAGGGGGGGCGGGTCACACTCCCACATGTACTTCCTAGCCATTATGGCCTCTGCCTCCTGCGCAGGATAAAACAACGCTCACAAAGCCGGGAACCATGTCGTCTCCCCATTGGTTTAGGCATCACGTTTAAGAACACTTCCTCTCGTATCATCTCTGTTGATCTGGGTGGGGCCATGCTTCGCCTACTCCTCCGAGGCAGGTGAGGGGGTGGGGATAGGAGGACTGAGAAGGGGGGTTCGCTATGGCCATCGGCTCATCAGCTCTCCAGCCTGCAGAAGCTAAGTCTTGGTTTGTGCCCAGTTTTTTTTTGTTTTTTTGTTTTTGACAGAGTCTCCCTCCGTAGCCAGGTGTCAGGCTGGAGTGCAATGGCTCGATCTCGGCTCACCGCAACCTCCGCCTCCCAGGTTCAAGCAGTTCTCCTGCCTCAGCCTCCTGAGTAGCTGGGACTACAGGCGTGCGCCACCACGCCCAGCTGATTTTTGTATTTTTAGTAGAGATGGGGTTTCACCATGTTGGCCAGGATGGTCTCGATCTCTTGACCTCGTGATCCACCCGCCTCGGCCTCCCAAAGTGCTGGGATTACAGTACAGCCGTGAGGTTCGTGCCCGTTTTACATGGAAGAAGCCGAGGCGAGGAGATGCTCACCCCGTGAGCAGCAGACCTTGGTTCTGCTCTGACGCTTCCTTGCACCTTAGGTGATGGGGGCCTCCCTGTCTCTGCCACATCCTGTCACTCTCCCGTAACCTGTCCTCTGTGTCCCTGAACATCCAAATTGCCTCCTTTTCCAGGTGACAAGGCTCAGATCTTCCCGTCTGCCTTGGCGAGCGGGGCCTGGGGAGCTTGGCATTTCTCACCCACGTCCCCGAGCCCAGGATTCCCCTCTTGAAGATTCCTTAAGGAGCCACTTAATATGAGTCCCCGCACCCAGCAACCACAGCGCCTCGGCTTGTTTTACTCTGGCCCGCATAATGCATAAACATTTTAAATCTTCTCGGCTATGTATGAGCGCGTCAAAGACAAGCAAAGAATACACATGATTGGGGCTACGCTGCCGGTGAGCACTGCTCCAGAGAATTTCAATCACGGTCACGTCGGCAACTGTCCCTTCTCCTGTGCCACCCTGAACAGGGCCCTGTCCTGTGTGTGTGGACGTCTGCAGCGGCTGCCCCTGGCCTGGTGTCCGGCCCCTGAGGGAGGTGCTGCGGGGCCCAGGTGTCCTCCCACCAGGCCAGCCCCCCGGTTTGACCCCTTCTCCTGGTACCTTCGCTGTCTCCCTGTGAATTTGACTTCCTGCACAAGGGGCAAAAAGAGCCCAGCTGAGAGTTCTCAGCAGGGTGTTTTTCAGGGTGCGACCAGCATGCGGACTGGCGGGGTGGCCATGGCCTGTTTCGTGTCAGATGCCAGACGCATGCACCTGCACACACTCCCATCTCCCTGGGTGTGGACGGGTGTGCGCCCTTCCCTGCCTGTGCACTCACGGCAGCGGTCAACTGACAGGCACAGTGATGGGCATGTTTCACGGGGAGGTGCCTCTGGTCCAGAGCTCTTTTAACTCGTCCTCAGCTTGGTCCAGCCTCCCAGCTCTGCCTCTGCAGTCATTCTGCCTCCCACCTCAAATCCGGTTGGAATTTCTAGGGGACAGCAGGTCTGCATTCCTTCTAAAAGCTCCCAGGTTGTTCTCAGGGGCAGAGGTGGGGAGCCCCACACAGGTGGGCTTGGGAACTGGAGTTCAGCCCGGGTAGGGACCTGCAGCTTCGCAGCCCTGAAGCCAAGCACCCTCAGTCAGAGGCAGGCAGAGCCTCAGGGCCCAGGGCGTCAGGTCCCACCCCGAGTGCCACCTTCCACAGCTGGGCTCCAAACTCAGCCCTCCAGTTCCAGACCAGAATGTTCATTTCTGAAAGCATCCAGGGACGGAGGTAAACAGAAGAGCAGCAGAAAGCCCCATCAGTCACCACACCCTCCCCACTCCAGGTGTCCTCCTGTGCCCCTGTGGTCTGGCAGCAGCATCCACACAGCCTCCACCTTGGACCGTTCATCCGCCACCCCTTTGCTGCACTGGGCTCCCAGAGTCAGACAGAGAAGGTGGCTGAGGACAGGCAGCTGTGTGTCAGCGAGCACCGGGAAGGTCAAGGGCAGGGAGGGGACGGGACCAGGTGCCACGCAGGTGCTGGGGAGACGCAGCCAGCCTGCCTCTGAAGCCCAGCCCTGTGTCCCTCCCAGCTGCCACCCCACGGGACTTGCAATGAGTTGAATGATGGACCCCTCAAAGGCATGTGATACGGTTTGGCTGTGTCCGGCCCAAATCTCATCTTGCAATTCCCATAATCCCCACGTGTCATGGGAGGGACCTAGTGGGAGGTGACTGAGTCACAGGGCGGTTACCTCCATGCTGCTGTTCTCCTGACAGGGAGTGAGTTCGCATGAGACCTGATGGTTATAAGGAGCTTTCCCCGTCTCACTCAGCACTTCTCTTTCCTGCCGTCATGTGAAGAAGGACATGTTTACTGCCCCTTCCACCATGACTGTAAGTTTCCTGAGGCCTCCCCAGCCATACAGAACTGTGAGTCAATTAAACCTCTTTCCTTTGTAAATTACCCAGTCTTGGGGATGTCTTTACTAACAGCGTGAGAATGGACTCACACAGTATGTCTACCCAGAACCTCAGAACGTGAACTGATTGGGAATAAGGGCTTTTGCAGATGTTATAAGGTAAGGATCTCGACAGGAGCTCATCCTGGTGACCCAGCGATGGGTGTCCCATGAGACAGAGAAGGAGACATAGAAGGAAGGCGGCCGTGGCCGTGTGAAGGCAGAAGCCAAGGCTGGGGTGAGGTAGTTGCAGCCAGGGCACCATGGGAAGGAGGCCAGGAGCAGATTTTCTCCCATAGCCTCCAGGAAGTGCCAGCCCTGCAGACACCTTGATCTTGACTTCCAGCCCCCACATTGGGGGACAGCCTGGATTTGCTGTTTGGGTCCCAGGCAGGGGTCCTTCGTGATGAGGGCCTTCTGCCCTCCTGCCCACCTGCCTTATGTCTTCCACAGAGGCCCTGGCCCTGGTGCTCTGGTCCCCTCTGCTGCTGGAGCCCCAGGCGGTCTCCCCAGCCCTCTGAGTCCTGGGTCCTGGATTTGTAAGTCGGCCCTGAAGTTCCCTCTGGGGGTTCTGTGTTTCCCCAGACACTGCATGAAGACTGAAACTTCGCGGTCAGCCTCCAGTGGGTGGGGTTGGGGCCATTTGGGGCTTTAGGAGAGACAGTCAGCAGCACAGCCCATGGTGAGCTTCGCCTTAGAGGTGGGGGATAGGTGAGGGGTTGTCCCCGGCCAGGTAGAACAAAGCCTCGGGATGAAGGCACCCACAGACCATGGAGTGCTTGGGTTGAGCCCATCTGAATTTTGGAAGGACCCTAACTGGTGGGAGAGCAAGCAAGGTGCATTCAAGAAGTGAGTCCTTGGTGAAGTATTCACTCACGCACTCATTCAGTCTTCCCACTGTCGGCAAACAGTGGCGTCCTTAGCAAGGTGATGTGAGTGCTTCTCTGCCGTCCGTGCGGGAGACGCGGAAGCGCGTGCTGGGAAGAGAGCATGGCCCGGCCTCGAAGCTTAGGTTCCGGCGGAGCAGCTGGGGTGGACGGAGTGCTGAGGACATAGGGCAGGGCCACGGTGGAAAGTGACGACGGGGTGGGGCCCACCTCAGACGGGGAAGGACACGGCTTCCTGCAGGGGCACCTGGGCTGAGTTCTGAGTGATGGGAAGTGAGCCGTGCAGAAGTCTAGGGAGAGGGGCTCAGGAAGCCAGGGCGGCAGGTGCAGAGGCCCCGGGGCAGGGGGCCTTGTGCTAGTTCAGGGCCAGGAGGGAGGAGGGCCACGGTGTGAAGCCATCTGTGACGTGGGGGCTGTGGCAGGCTGAGTCCTGGGCCCGGGGTCTCGTCGTACAGTCCAGGGCGGGTAGCGCTCACGGTGCCATGGGAGGCCGAGTGACTGGGGCAGAGGTGGCCGTGTCTTGTACTAAGGGCAGTGCTGGACCAGGCCCGTGACCTGTGATGGGAGCCAAGGCCCCCTCGGCAGCAAGGGTGCCACAGGAAGGGCAGGAGGGCTGGCACCCCAAGCCTGAGTGGGAGCAGGGCTCTGGTCAGCAGGCCAGCCCTGAAGGCCCCAGGGAAGGCTATGCAGGTGTGGGGAGTAGAGCAGTCCTGCAGGGACGGCAGAGGGGAGGAGAGGCCCCGGGAGGGCCGGGACCCGGGGGAAGCAGGTTGTGGTGGCAGGGCCACAGGGAGGCCGGCCAGCCCTGTGCGGGGGGTCGGGGGGGCTGCCCACCAGCGTTGTCTCTCTGCCTCTGTTTCTGTCTCTGTCTCTGCCTCTCTCTCTGTCTTGTAGCCTGTGCACATGGGCTGTTACGTCTCCCAGACCAGAAGCCCCTGATGTCAGAAACGTTCTAAAGCTTTTCTCCAGGGCTTCTAGTGCCCCTGGGCTTGCCCTGCTGACAGCCCAGGGTTCGTGTGTGTGTGCATGGTGTGTGTGTATCTGTGTGTGTGTCTGTTGCTAGGGTGTATCTGTGTGTGTGGTGTCTGTGTATGTGTCTGCTGTGAGGGTGTGTGGTGTGTGTGTGTGTGTCTGCTTTGAGGGTGTGTGGTGTGTGTGTGTCTGCTGTGAGGATGTGTGTATGTGGTGTGTGTGTGTCTGTGTGTGTGTCTGCTGTTAGAGTGTGTGGGTGGTGTGCCCGTGTGTGTGCCTGCTGCTGGGGTGTGTGTGTGTGTGATGTGTGTGTCTGTGTGTCTGCTGTGAGGGTATGTGTGTGTGGTGTGTGTGTCTGCTGAGAGGGTGTATGTGTGTGCATGTCCGCTGCAAGGGTGTGTGTGTGGTATGTGCATGTCTATGTGTGTTTGCTGCTAGGGTGTATGTGTGTGGTGTGTATGTCTGTGTGTCTGTGGTGAGGGGGTGTGTGTGGTGTGTGTATGTCTGTGTGTGTCTGTTGTGAGGCTGTGTGTGCTGCGAGGGTGTGTGGGTCTGCTGCGAGGATGTGTGTGTGGTGTGTGCATGTTTGTGTGTCTGTCTGCTGAGGGTGTGTGTGTGGTGTGTGTCTGTGTGTGTCTGTGGTGAGGGTGTGTGTGTGGTGTGTGCATGTCTGTGTGTGTGTCTGTTCTGAGGGTGTGTCTGCTGCGAGGGTGTGTGTGTGGTGTGTGTGTCTGTGTGTGTGCTGTGAGGGTGTGTGTGGTGTGTGTGTCTGTATGTGTATCTGCTGCAAGGGTATGTGTGGTGTCCGTGTGTCTGTGGTGAGGGTGAATGTATGTGTGTGTGTGGTGTGTGTGTCTGTTGCAAGGGTGTGTATGTATGTGTGTGTCTGTGTGTGTGTCTGCTGTGAGGTTGTGTGTGTGTGTGTGTCTATGTGTGTCTGCTGCAAGGGTGTGTGTGTGTCTGCTGTGAGAGTGTATGTGTGCCTGTGTGTCTGCTGTGAGGGTGTGTGTGTGTCTGCTGTGAGGGTGTGTGTGTGTCTGTGCGTCTGCTGTGAGGTTGTGTGTGTGTCTGATGTGAGGGCATGTGTGTGTCTGCTGTGAGGGTGTGTGTGTGTCTGTGTGTGCATCTGCCATGAGGGTGTGTGTCTGCTGTGAGGGGGGTGTATGTGTGTGTCTGCTGCAAGGGTGTGTGTGGTGTGTGTGTGTCTGCTGTGAGGGTGTGTGTGTGTGTGTCTGCTGTGAGGGGTGTGTGTGTGTTTGTGTGTCTGCTGTGAGGGGTATGTGTGTGTCTGCTGCGAGAGTGTGTGTGTGTCTGTGTGTGTGTCTGCTGCAAGGGTGTGTGTGGTGTGTGCATGTCTGCTGTGAAGGTATGTGTGTGTGTCTGCTGTGAGGGTGTGTGTGTGTGTGTCTGCTGTGAGGGTGTGTATGTGTGTGTGTGTCTGCTGTGAGGGTATGTGTGTGTGGTGTGTGTGTCTGTGTGTGTCTGCTGTGAGGGTGTGTATGTGTGTGTTTGTCTGCTGTGAGAGTGTGTGTGTGGTGTGTGCGTGTCTGCTTTGAGGGTCGGTGTGTGTCTGTTGTGAGGGTGTGTGTGTGTGTGTGCGTGTCTGTGTCTGCTGTGGGTGTGTGTGTGTGTATGTGTCTGTGTGTGTGTCTGCTGTACTTTGGGAGTCCGAGTCCGCGCCTCCTGCGCGGTTCAAGCTCTAATGATCAGATACCGTTAATTACACAGAGCTGTCACCAATTTGTTTTCCGGGAGCCGGAAACCCAGCGCCTGGGGCCGCGCTGGGCTCCGATGTGCCATCTGCAGTGAAAGCGCTGCGGGCCCTGTGGTTTCTGGCTCGCTTTGGCCAGAACGCGTTAATTCTGGCAGATGCCAAGCCCTCGCCTGGTCCTTCTGGGCATCCCAGCAGAGCCTGCTACATGGGGCCCCTCCGGCTCCTCAGAGGCCCAGCCTCAGGGCGCCTGCGCTGGCTGTCCCCCGTGGCATGGAATGCTCTCCCCTTAGCCCCCGGGGCCCCCTGTAGCCCTGGCTAGAGGTCCCGCGTTCACCGCCCGGCCCGCCTGCCCGCCTCACCTGTAGCCGCTGCGGGTGTCCCGTATCTTACTCACTGACCACCTCCCTCTCTTGCTGGGCAGTGGGCACCATAAGGAAGAGTTGGCGTGGCCTGGGCTGCGCGCTGCAGATGGTCCGCACGCTGAGCCCACCGAGGGAACAGCGGCAGGTGGGGGAAGTGTTCAGGGTGAGACCCCGCCGCCTGTGGAGTTGGGCTTCCGATGGAAACCGAGCCCCGGGGCTGGGAGGACAGGGGCGCCCCATCTAGGAACAGCCCCTCCTGGAGGTCCCCAAATCTAACAATGATGATGAACTTCCGTGATGTGACCAACAGATGGGCGACGACGAACTGGAGGTAAAGGGTGTTTATTTCCTGCTAAAGAGAGACACTGTCACCAAAGCACGCGGTGGCAGGCGTCTGGACTGGCACGGGAAAGCTGCGTTCCCCGGGGTTGGGGAGCTCCAGGCTCGCGGCTCAGGCCGGTTCTGTGCAGAGCCAAATGGCCTGAGCATGCAGGTCCTGGTGGCTTTGGGTGTCTTCTCAGCCTGTACGGCTGCTCAGAGACAGCAGGTGAGCAGAGGAGGTACTGGGGCGAGACCTTAGAACACTCACCACTGAGACGACATGCCCACACCCCACGCCCCACGCCCCACGCCCACGCCCCACACTCCACACCCCATGCTCCATGCCCCATGCCTCAAGCCCCACCCCCACGCCCATGCCCCAACTCCATGCCCCCACACCTCACCCCCATGCCCCATGCCATCCCTCCTTCATTTACATCCAGTCTGCCCACTTCCTCCCAGGCCTCTGTGCCCGGCTGAGTCCCCAGCATGCCCACCCTGGATGGTGGCAGCCGCTTTTGTCTGCACTCCTTGGCCATCACCTGTCCACAGCAGCCAGCGGACACCAGCCAAGCATCAGGCCAGGGCCCTCCTGCTCTGGTCTTGCCATGGGAGCCACAGTCCCTGGCTCAAGCCCCTTCCCATGACCCCGACTTGGCCCCCACCCTTGGCCCCCGAGTCCCTCCGTCTGGGCCATTCCTTAATCGCACAGAGTCTACTCATTCATGACCCTGCATTTTCTCCCCCAGCCCACCTGGCCGGTGCCCTCCCCACCTCCAGTCCTCAAATGCACCCCACGCTGCCCTCTGGGCAGCTCTCTGGCTCTTGGTTCCACACCAGGTGTCCCCTCTGACATACGAGGTGACCTGCCCACATGCTGGGTGTCTTGCTCCGTCTGGCCTTCTGTGGGATGTCACGCGTTTCGGTCTGAGTCTCTGGAAGAGTGTCGTGTGCCACAGGAAGTCCACGTGTGTGGTCCAGGACAGAGCGCTGCCACCCGCAAAGGGTAGACGTGTCTTGTTTCTAGAGAGGGAGGTCGGGAGAGAGTCTCTGCGGCCCCTGGGGGGACTGTTCTAAGTAGGTAGCTGCCAAAGCCACTCCCCTGCTCAAGAACATTCTGTGGATGTCCTGGACTCTCAGATTAAGGCCCGAGTGTTTTTCCCAGGGCTCAAGGCCCTCCCAGAGCCTTCAAGGAACTGCTTAGTCTCGCTGAGCCTCAGCTCTCATCCGTAAAATGGGGACTAACAGCACCCACTACTTAGTGACCCAGCCCCCTTGAGCCCCATCTCTTGCGCTTCTCTCCTCCCGTGCTGCTCCTCAGGCCTTCCCTGCCGGACTGACCGTGCCCCCCACGCGACAGCCACAGACACCTCTGCAAACGCCATTCCCTGCTTCTCCGGCATCTCTGGCATTGTCTCTGTTCTGAGCCTCAGCTGGAGCCCCGACTTTGAGAGGACGCTTCCTGGGACTCCGGCCATCCGTGGGTGGGGCGCTCTCTCCACAGCCCTGCACCTCACCCGGGCCCCTCAGCCATTCTGGGCTGAGCCTGACCTCTGGGCACCACACGGGAACAGGAGGAGCCAGGGTGATGCAGGGTCTGTCCTAACTCCAGGAGCTGACAGTCCCGCAGATGCGGTCAGGCTGACATTCCTCGTGGCTGCGTGCAGTGTGTACCGGGAGCTTCACATACCTGAACACCAAATCCTCACCTTGAGTCTCAGGCACGCCCCGCCTGGTGGATGCTGCCAGTCACCATTTCACAGATGAGAGAGCTGAGGCCCGGGGAGACGAAGCAGTTCCTTGGAACGGTGGCCTTCACTCTCCCGGCCGAGCAGCCCCCGGCCCCCTACACATCCAGCCTGTCACCGGGTCCCTGTCCAGCATCGGGCACTGTCCCGGGCACTCGGGGCAGGCACGTCAGTGTGGAAAACAGGTGGGAAGCCCGGTCTTCATTCAGCGGACGGTTAAGCGTTTCCTATCTCTAGAGCACCATGCCATTGATTGGCCAAACTGGGGCACTTGGAGACTGAACGTTGCTGGCAAGACTTCTGCAGGCCAGAGGCACTGCTGAGAGCCGCCGCCCTCCTGGTCTCCCGGGCAGCATGGAAGCTCCGGGGCCAGGCTGCTGCTGGCCCTCTGGGTCCCTCTCCCAACCCTGCAGCCAGCACCGGGCTGTCCCTGAGTGTCCCCGGCTGCTCGCAGGTGGCCCGGTTCCATCAAACATGGAGTTTTGCAAGGGCTGCCGCGGCTTCAAAGCCCACTTGCCATGGTCGATCCACCGTCCCAGCTGCTCTGCGGAGGGAGCGTTACCCTCCAACATGGAGTGACTTATGTGATGTGTCAACATGCCACCTAGGAGAACAGAGAAACACCCGCCACGCCACTCTAATTACTCCTCTCCGATGAGGTAATGATCGCTAATGTGCACTGGATCTCATTAATTAACTCTCTGTCTTTAATTAACTTCTTGCCTGTTTCACCTGATATAATATATTATCACAAACGTCAACGTCGCCGGACGTTTTCCTCTTGCAGCAAAATAAGACGCATCCCATAAACGTTGCATCCTTGACACCGCACGGGATGGAAGTCTTTGGCGGGAGGCGGACGGCCGCTTGCGGGGCATGGAAATGTCTAGATGGAACGTGGAGGTTTTCAAACATCCAGTAAGAATTCGTCACCGTAATCAAATTTGTTCCTAATTACACTATCGTGACTTTTTCTATCCTTCAAACATGCTGCTAATGATAAACATTGACACCTGAAAAGAGCAGTGCGATTTCTTGAAAGAAAAAAAACAGTGGGATTCCATTTCCACCCCATGGCCGCCTGAGAGCCTGCTGGGCGCGGGAGGGAAGCCGAGGCCGGCCCAGGGAGCTTTCTCTTCTCTCTAGCTTGTGGCTTCTGGGGTTTCCAGCCCCAGCTGCTAACACCAACCTCAGCACAGCCCAGGTCCTCTGTCCCCTCTAGGGAGGAGGGAGGCTCATCACTGTGGTGGCTTCTGGGGACACCCAGAGGCCCCCAGCTACCACCGCTACCCCTGCCATGGCCAGCATGTCCCTGGGCCCCATTCTCGCGGCTCTCCTGACCCTGCTCACCTGCCGGGACTCCTCGTCCTCACTGGGCCCCCCGTCCCCGTCTATCCCGTTTGGCTGCTCATGGTGCACCAGTTACTCAGGGGTGGGCTCAGGTTGTTTTCCCTGAGAGCGAGGCCTGGGGCTTCCATGTCTCTCAGCACCTAATGAGGCCGGGGGCGCTGTCAGGCCTGGATGAATATGGAACTGTGGGCCGGAGCCGTGCCCTGCGCTCAGACTTCTCAGCTATGTGGATGCTTCAGCTGCAGAGTGAGCCACGGAGGGTCCCCACAATGAATTTAACCTTTTGGGGGTCGGGGCAGCAAATTGAACAAGTCCCTGTCCCTTGTGGCTGGAGCACAGGTAATCAGCTGGCTGCGGAGAAGCATACTCAGTGGGCATTCAGAGGGGACACCGGGCTGTCAGGGCAGTGTTTAGCTGGGCCCGGTGCTGCTCCCTTAAATGATCTCTGCAGGGGAGCTTCTGAGTGTCCCCTCACCCTTCTCTCTGCGCAGCCCCTGTGTGTGTGCACACACCACAGACACACATGCACACGCACATCTCACACACAAGCACACATAGCACATAAGCAGACACGCAGACACACACGGGCTCATGCACACGTGGCACACATAGCTGGCACATGCGTCCATGGGCGCACATGCCTGGCGGGATCCTCAAGCCTTGGAAGCCTGAGAGGACAGTCCTGCAAGGAGCCCTGCAGGAGGGGCGGGGCCTCGGGAGCCAGGACGGCTGAGCTGCTGCGTCCATTTGGCCAAAGACCCCTTTTCCGGACTTGGCTTCCTTACTTGCTCTTTATTTGTTCTGTGTTCATGTCTCTAAAACGGAGGGCCTCCTGTGTGCAAGAGTGTGTGGGGTCTGCTGACACCCCCGGTCTATAGGGCTGTGGGGAGCGTCAAGTCCAGAGCTGGCGGGCAAGGCTCTGCTCCCTCTGTCCTTTCCATGGGCACCTCAGGGCATGACCATGGCACCTGAGGCATGGGACCATGGCATCTTAGCCCTGAGATGGGACTGCGAGGCCGAGCCAGAGCTGGGGAGATTGGGAGGAAGGGCCCGAATTCCGCTGCTGGAGGCCTGGAGAGGGCTGGCGCCAGGGGCAGACCTCAGTGTGCTGCTGGCTGCAGGGACTCTTGTGGGGGGTGGCAGGGTGCTCCCTGGAGGCGGTGGGGGTGGCAGGGTGCTCCCTGGAAGCGATGGGGGGTGGCAGGGTGCTCCCTGGAGGTGGTGGGGGTGGCATGGTGCTCCCTGGAGGTGGTGGGGGTGGCAGGGTGCTCCCTGGAGGTGGTGGGGGTGGCAGGGTGCTCCCTGGAAGCCGTAGGGGGTGGCAGGGTGCTCCCTGGAGGCGGTGGGGGTGGCAGGGTGCTCCCTGGAGGCGGTGGGGGTGGCATGGTGCTCCCTGGAGGCGGTGGGGGTGGCAGGGTGCTCCCTGGAGGCTGTGGGGTGGCAGGGTGCTCCCTGGAAGTGATGGGGGGTGGCAGGGTGCTCCCTGGAGGTGGTGGGGGTGGCAGGGTGCTCCCTGGAAGCGGTAGGGGGTGGCAGGGTACTCCTGGAAGTGGTGAGGGTGGCAGGGTGCTCCCTGGAAGCGATGGGGGGTGGCAGGGTGCTCCCTTGAGGTGGTGGGGGTGGCAGGGTGCTCCTTGGAGGTGGTGGGGGTGGCAGGGTGCTCTCTGGAAGCTGGGGGCAGACTTCAAGTCTCAGCCCACTCCCGGCCAAGGAGGAATCTTGGTTGAGAGGAAAACGTGTTCTTGGAGCCGAGTGGACGTGCACCTGCCCTTGGCTGTGTCCTTACCCGGCTAGGCGGTGTCTCGTCCCCAGCCGTTCGCTCCCTCCCTGCGTCTGGACTGCACTCACACTCTGCCCGTGCTTCCTGCCAGAGGCGGCAGAGCACGTTTTCCTGAATCACGAACGCTGGGCTCAGCCTGTGAGTGGCTTTGACCTGGGGTTGGCAGGCATGGCAGGGGCTGTCCCTTGCCCTGGTTGTCAGGCTTGGCCTCCACACTGCTGTCTTCCCTTGTGAGAAGAGCCAGCCCAGGCAGCCGTGGGTCCCAGGACAGAGATGCTGGGGCGGACCTGAGCGCACAGGGCCCCGGAGCGAGGGCCGGGCTCCCCTGCAGACCCTGGGAGAAAGGAAGCCGCGGCTGTGGTAATCACAGTTTGTAGGTTGCTTGTTACAAAGCGCCGTCATAGCGGAAGCCCGACCGGCACCCAGCCTTTTCTGACACTGAGCAGAGAACTTGACTGTTCTGAGCCTGAGCCTCTGCATTCAAAAGGGAAGAGAACAGGCTCCTGGCGGTGCTGCTGGGAGAATTACCGGCAATTCCACGGGAGCCCGGCTCCCAGCCGCAGCTCGGTGACCCCGGGCTCTCATGAGAGCCACAAAGGAACCTTCCACGCACAATGCCGCTCTATCCCTGCAGGTCCTGGGAAGCAGTCACTACTGCAGATGGGGTGTCGAGGCACAGAGAGCGATGGGGGTCCCCAGGGCCGCACGGCTGGTGGGTGGCAGCAATGGGTACCACACACCGGTGTCCCTGTCCCAACTTCCCTCTGCCTTTGGCGTCCCACGTTTCTGTCTGGGCTGTAATGGATGAAGATGTGTGTGGGGCCCGACAGATGAATGCAGCCCCCCAGGGTGCGTCCCCAGGTGAGATTCCCAAAGGGCCAGGGGCTAGACTGAGGCTTCACCCCGGGGCCTCCTGTTGGGCAGCTGAAGGTTGGCTTGGCTGGCAGGCGCCATCTTCTGCAAGGGCCAGGGACTGTGTCCCAGCCAGGGAGCAGGTATTGGCATCCAGTCAGCGGCGAGAGGCTTTGCAGAGGCCAAAACCGGCAGACGGGCTCCTAGGCAGTGCTGCGTCTCCGCGCCGTGACCCCCCGATCTCCTCCCACGGCCACCAGCTCTCTCCACCCTCACGTGCCAATTCAGTGGGGCCCTGGGGTGACTGAGTCAGGGGCCTGCCAGGCTGGTGCTGAGCTAAACGGACGGGGCGTTTTGGACAGGGTCCGGCAGGCATGAGCACGTGTCTCCACCTCAGGCTGGAGCAGGTTCCGCGGGTGTCCTTATTCACCTGGCGACCCTTCAATGTCCACAGGTGGTGTGCCGGGCACTGCACTGGGAATAGCCCTGGCCCTGCCCTCTTGGAGATCCATGTGTGGTGGGAAAGAGAAAATCAACCCCTTGGCCCAGGGCGCACTCACCCCACCTACAACCCTGGCCATGGTTGTAGGTGGGGTGAGCATACGGGCAGCGGGGGAGACATGGCCGCGGGAGGGACGGTGGGGACGGCGGGCTGCGAGATGCTGCTGCTGTGAGTAGGACACAGCTGGCCGCAGGCGAGGGAGGCGGCGCTTCCCACCCAGGCCGTGCCGCCCCAGCTCGTGGGTGTGGGCGGAGCAGATGTAGGTGCTGTGGTGTCTGGGGTTGGGGCAGCCCCGAGATTCTCCTGGCCAAGCCCGCTCACGAGGGGCAGGAGGAGGGGGTAGGTCCCGAGGTGTCTCCTGGCCTCTCAGCACCCGAATGGTCCCAGGTCAGCAGTGACCCGGCCTCCTGCGAGACCCTCCCCGACCTGGATCTCAGCTGCACGGGGAATGCGGAGTGCTGTGGGGTCTCCTCCAAGGCTCCATTTGTGTCTGTACCAGGAATCCAGGCCCCTGTGGCTTGGGGCAGTGGGCACCAGACATGCAGAGTCTTGCTGGAGGCGGGTTCGTGAGGAGTCTCCGACTGCTGCTCTCGGCAACAGGGCTCTGGAATTGAGCAGTGGGTCAGTTGTTCCCAGACACAGGAGCAGCTACGCTGGGCTGGGGCTGGGGGCTCCGGGCTTCTCCTAAGGAACCAGGGCCCTGGAGCCAATGTTCCTTCCTTGGATGTTTGGAGACTTTAGCTGCAAGGCCAGGTGCCCAGCCACCATGTTGGAGGGAGAGCCCTGCCTGGCAGACGCTCCTGGCACGAGGCAGAAGAGAGGGCCCCTGCCTGCCGGTCAGCTGCTGGGGGTGAGCAGGGGAGCTGCATCGCTCCTGGGTGCCTCTGTCCAGACACCAGGCAGGGAATGAGCTTCTCCCAAAGCCCCTGAGAGCCCCTGGGACTGAGGTCTCTCCCTGGAGAGGACCTTGGGCTGTATCCAGGCTCTGCCTCCTTTGGAAGGGACGGTTCACTCCACTGCACTTGTCACAGCTGACCTGCGACCTCGTTGGGCTGTGCTGGGGCCTGAACATCCCCCCAGATTTGTGTGTCAGAACTTACGTGCCAATGAGATACTATTAAGACGTGGGTGTTAAGGAGGCTCTGCCCTCAAAGGCGGGTTTGACTCTTGGGAAGGGCTGGGAGGCCTGGCTGCTGCTTCTGCCCTTGGGTCCCTCCTGCCGTGTGAGATGCCCATTCGCCCCTCAGGAGGACACAGCGGCCTGGCACTGTCTTGCAAGCAGAGGCAGCCCCATCAGACGCCCATCCTGCTAGCACCTTGATCTTGCCCTCCAGCCTCCGGAACAGAGAGAAGCGCATTTCTGTTGCTTCTGAAGGGCCTAGTCTTGGAGGTTTTGTTACAGCAGCAGAAAGGACTAAGACAGGCCTTGAAGAATCATGACAAAGATTGGCCTGGAAAACAGAAAGTGATTCCTCTCTGGCCCTTTGCGGAAAAAAAAATGTGTCCAGCCCTGCTTCTCAGGGCCACAGCTGTTAGGGAGAGCAGCTTCAGGTGAGGGGAGCAGATGGCAGGAGAGAAGGCAGCCGGCCCAGCAGGGCGCTGGGGAGCCGCTGAGGGTGGGAAGGCAAGAGAGCCGCCCTCTGACCTGGGGCTTCCCTCCCACCTGCAGAGGAGCTCTTGGTCCCCGCCCCAGCCCCTGTCCCCTGAGCCACCAGCCTCGGCTGTGTGGTCCCTTGGGTGATCCCAGGTGGAGGGTTCTGGCTGGGCTGGGGTCCTCTGCCAGGTGGCCCCCTTCCTTGTGCTCTGCTCCCCCTCAATGCCTTGCCCTACCTGGGAGGCTTCATGGAGTCCTGAAGCCTGTGAGGTTTGGGGGGTCCAGTGCCCAGACACGAGATGTTCAGGGTCACTGGGGGGACGGGTGGCCCTCCTTCAGCCTGTGAGCATCCCTGGCGTCCCACGAATGCTGCAGACTTGGAGAACAGATGGCCACAGACACAGGCAGGGCCGGGAAGTTGCTCCTAAATCCTGAATAATTGTGTTGAAATGAAGACTTCAGACCGAGAGATGAAGCAGGAATCTTTTGAAACAAAGGAAAAGACCCCTCCTGTGACTGTCGCAGCTGCACCCAGGGGACTGGGTGAGGGAGGCCCCTCCAGCCCCATTTCGGGGGAGGCGGGGAATGGAGCAAGGGGCAGCCCCCTTCTCCCCTGGGTCCTGCTAGGGGTCACTTCAGGACCTTGGGATAGTCGCTTCCCAGGCCAGGGTTTGGGCTACATATGCAGGAAGTGACCCCGTGGCCACCTATCCCCCTTGCAGAGGGATCTGGGCTGTTTCCCACTCCGGGCCCAGCTTGCATCCCCCTGGGCCCCTAGAGGTGGGCAGAGGCCCTGTGGGTCGAGCGCAGGTGCTCAGAGCGTCCGTGGTGACCCTCAGGCCTCCATTTTCCATCTGTACAGTGGGGAGCATAACTGCACCTGCTTCCTGGCTGTGGTGGTGGCTGAATGGTGCCCTGTCCAGCACAGAAGGTGTGGTCAATCTCAGGCAGAGCTACTGAGGTGGTGGAGGGCCCCCAACAGGCCCCAGGGCAGTGGCTCAGAAGCAGGAAGGGGTGCATTCAGGAGACACTAGGAGAGATTAGTTAGGAAGACTCTGGCTTAGGCACGGAGAGCTGTAAATGTCATATGAGCATGTTTGGATTTAATTTGGCCACTAATGGGAAAAGGGGATTCTGAGAGATCAGGGACCACTTCTTGTTAATCTTTCTAATCCCCAGAACCTAACACAGTATCCAGAGCCTGCTGGAGACTCAAAAAAATTCATTTAATGGACGGGTGGGTGGATGGAGGAGGGCGATGAAAGGTCAGCATAGAAATCGACAGATGGGTTGTGGATGGTGGAAGATGAATGGATAAAGGGCTGGAGAAACAGCCAATGGACAGATGGAGGGAGGAAAAACAACAGATAAGGACATGGATTCGGCCAGGGTGAAAGGGTGGGATGCAGTTTGTGGTGGGTGGTGGATGGGTGGATGGTGGATGGTGGATGGTGGATGGGTGGATCAGTGGATGGTGGATGGCTGGATGGTGGATGGTGGGTGGTGGATAGTGGATGGGTGGACGGTGGATGGTGGGTGGTGGCTGGTGGCTGGTGGATGGTGGATAGTGGATGGGTGGATAGTGGATGGTGGATAGTGGATGAGTGGATGGTGGATGGTGGATAGTGGATGGGTGGATGGTGGATAGTAGATGGGTGGATAGTGGATGGTGGATAGTGGATGGGTGGATGGTAGATGCTGGATAGTGGATGGGTGGATGGTGGATGGTGGATGGTGGATGGGTGGATCAGTGGATGGTGGATGGGTGGATAGTGGATGGTGGATGGCTGGATGGTGGATGGTGGGTGGTGGATAGTGGATGGGTGGATGGTGGATGGTGGGTGGTGGATGGTGGATGGTGGGTGGTGGATAGTGGATGGGTGGATAGTGGATGGTGGATAGTGGATGAGTGGATGGTGGATGGTGGATAGTGGATGGGTGGATGGTGGATAGTAGATGGGTGGATAGTGGATGGTGGATAGTGGATGGGTGGATGGTAGATGCTGGATAGTGGATGGGTGGATGGTGGATGGTGGATGGTGGATAGTGGATGGTGGGTGGTGGATGGTGGAAGGTGGATGGTGGATGGGTAGATGGTGGATGGTGGATGATGGATGGGTGGATGGGTGGATGGTGGATGGGTGGGTGGTGGATGGGTGGATGGGTGGGTGGTGAATGGGTGGATGGGTGGATGGTGGATTGGTGGATGGGTGGATGGTGGATGGGTGGATGGTGGATGGTGGATGGTGGATGGGTGCATGGGTGGATGGTGGATGGTGGATGGTGGATGGTGGATGGGTGGATGGTGGATGGTGGATGGGTGGATGGGTGGATGGTGGATGGTGGATGGTGGATGGGTGGATAGGTGAGATGATGGATGGGGTAGACAGTGAGGACACCCAGTCAGCCCCCCAGGTCATGGCACTTGCTGTGGCAGCCCCATGAGCCTATGGCACCCTCAGTGCCCTGCCAAGCATGCCAGTCCTGCCAGAGCCCAGGGCCACATGACTCCTGGCTCCCGCTGCCTGGCCAGCCACTGTCCCACGGTGCCTACTCCACAGCCCCCACCGCCATCCCTCTTCCTCTCCTGCTCACTGACTGCTCACTCTGTGCCGGCTTCCTGCCTGTGCTGGGGCTCCTTCTGTCTCACCAAACCCCTGAAGCAGCTTCTGAGAGAGGAGCAGTGTCTGACTCTCTGCTCATCTGCCACCATGTTGGCTGGTCAAAAGGGTGTCAGAGGCCACCTAGACCACTGTCTGTCCTGTTCCCCATCTACCCTCTGCCCCCAGGAGATCCCCTGCCCTGGGCTGAGATGGGGGTGGAAGGATGCTCCTGGGCCTCCTGTTTGTATGGGCACTTGTGTTGGTGGGGCAGATACGTGCCAGGATCTGACAGCACAGTGTCACTGCGCCAGCGGCACCCTCAGATGCCCAGACATGCTGTCGGGGTCCCCAGTCTCTTGCTCTCCAGCTTTATGTCGCCGTAAGAGTGAAGATGCAGTTGGTAACGACCCGTGACAGCTGCTATATTGATATTCCCAGTCTTGGGGAGAGAGAGAGGAAAAAAAACTCAAACACTTGATAAAAGTCTGATTGAAGATTAATAGTTGTCTGGTGACGATTCACAATGAAACAGGCCATAAAGAGATTACTCGTCTGCAGAGCCAAATGGCTCCCAGCGCCAGTCTGCGGAGACGCTTCTGCTCCCGAGCTGCAGAGCTGGGTGCCCAGCAGGGCCTGGCTCCCTTGGTTCAGGGCTGAGGGGCACCCGGGCAAGGGCAACCATTCCAGGTGCCGTGGACCAGGGTGCTTGAAAGACTCCCAGCTTGAGGAGGGCGGGTGGAAATCACTTTGGAGCTATTTATTTATTTATACTTCACGGTGTTCCAGGAAGGATTTAAAAGGCTTAGAAATTGCTTTGTGTCAGAAGCCCCCGTAATCTTCCCGGATCTTCCCCAGCTGGAAGCGGGGATTCTAGACCATCAGTGTCGGCGGGGGAGGCCCAGGTGGTCTGCTGATGTGCAGGAACCTGGGTCCCTCTGAGTTTAAGCAACATGCCCAGTGGGTCAGGGGTAATTGAATGGGAAAGCGGGGTTTGAAAACCATTCACTCATTTGCTTGTAATCTTGCACCTTATGTGAACTTTGTTCATCAGAAGAAAGTGAGAAGACCAGTTACAAGCTGGGAGATGTTTACTGCAAACGTAACGAAGAAAGATCCACTCCTCAGGGCACAGACAGCGTCACACTGAGGGCCCCATGGAAGGAAGGGCAGGAAGGGGCAGGAAGGGGCAGGAAGGGGCAGGAAGGACAGGAAGGGGCAGGAAGGGCAGGAAGGGGCAGGAAGGGGCAGGAAGAGGCAGGAAGGGCAGGAAGGGGCAGGAAGGGCAGGAAGGGGCAGGAAGGACAGGAAGGGGCAGGAAGGGCAGGAAGGGGCAGGAAGGGGCAGGAAGAGGCAGGAAGGGCAGGAAGGGGCAGGAAGGGCAGGAAGGGGCAGGAAGGGGCAGGAAGGGCAGGAAGAGGCAGGAAGAGGCTGACCGCTCCACAGGGAAGATGCGTCTGTGAAGGTGCAGGACATACCCCCACCACCAGCGGCCAGGAAGGGTGCATCAAAGTCACGGGAGATGCAATTACATCCCTTTAATTGGCAGAAACGAGGAACTGGAATGCAGATGACCTTGGGTGGGGGAGCAGGAGAGCAGAAAGTGGGAGCCGGTTCCGTGTGGGCGCACACAGCGCAGTGCCGGCGGGCTTGTGCGTGCTCAGTACTTTACAGATAACATGCTAAGGATGCCTGTGAGTCCCTGTGGCTGCCCTAACACATGATGACAAAATAGGTGGCTTCAAACAGCAGCAACGCATTCCCTTCTGATTCGGGGGTGAGAAGTCTGAGGAGAAGCTGTGGGCGGGACCTTGCTGCCTCTGAGGCTCCGGGAGGCTCCTGGTGGCCCCTCCGACCTCGGGGGCCCAGGGCTTCTTGGCACTGGCCGCCTCCTCCACCATTTCTACTCCTGTCCTTGAGCTGGGCGTCTTCCCTCTGCAAAGCTGTGTCTTCTCCGTCTCCCATAATGACACTTGCCATTGGATTCAAGGCCATCCTGAATTCAGCGTAATGTCACCTTGAGATCCTTCTCTTAAGTACATCTGAAAAGATGCCTTTTCTAAAGACAGTCACATTCACAGGCTCCAGGGTGTAGGACGTGGCCATGTCCTCTCGGGGCACTGCTCAAGCCGCTGCAGCAAGGAGGGAGTGGGTTAGCAGAAGTGGGCCTGGCGTGAGGGCGACGGGCATCTGTTCATCCCGAGGACTGGCGTGCGTCTGGGGCCCTGTGGATAAGAACACCAGTGGAGTGTCGATGGGGCCTAGAGCTGCCCTCTGCAGCTGGCAGGGCTAAGTGAGGGGATGGTGTCCTTCTCCTGAGGGGCTTGTGATGGAGCACTGTGCTCGAGACCACCCAACCAGCAAGATCCCCGAAGCCAGGTGGGCAGGACCCCTAAGCAGGGGGCTTTCCAATCATAGCTGGTGCCTCTGTGCCTTAACACCCCGGCCCCAGCGGCGGCCCCTTTGCTGGTGGCGTGTGTGGGGCTGTGCACGCATGTGTATGCCTGTGTGCGTGCATGTGTGTGCACAGATAACGCATGAGAATTCTGAGCAACCAAGAAGTCCCAGCTGCGGAACAAAGGTCCCTGGCAGTGCGCTCAGAGAGGCTGAGGGTGGCCGTGAGTCCCTGCGGGCTTCACAGCTCCCAGGGTGGCGGGGGCCCTGGCCTGTGGGCAGCACCTGCTGGCCGCCAGCCATTCCTTGCTGCTCTTGTCTTCAGCCTCCCTCCGCTTCTCATCCACATTTCTTTGTTCTTTATGTGTCTTCATAAGCTGCCTTAAATCCTGTTTGAACAAGGCAGGGCGCAAATAGATAAATAAATAAAAATCCCTTTGCTGCAGATTGTAAACCGTCTTCCTGAGGCCACCGCTGGCTCCAAAGACGCTGGTTCATCACTCCTCTGACAGCTCCTGCCCAGTCCCCGGTACTGGATGCAGAAAAATCAGCTGGCTGCGGAGTCGGTTCCATTCTCTACCAACATTTATAGAGCGCCGGCTGCGTCCTCTCTCAATGCACCTGCAAGGGAGGCAGCGGGAGCCCTGTCCCCCTCTGGCAGTTGGGGTGAGGCCGGCGGGGTTTCGGGGGCTGACCAGCATCCCTGGACCGTGTGCTCTGCCCAAACTGATGTGTGGGGAGGCGTTGGAGGCGGCGGCCCCTTGGCCACTCTCCCGTGCAAAAGAGATTCCAGATGCCCCCAACACAAACCATCCGTTGATTGTGTCCCTGTGACATGGGTGCCACTAAAACATTTGCTCTGACCTGGGATCCTGAAGAGCGGGGACCCCATGTTGCACTCTGGGGCCGTAGGGTTCCCAGTACAGAGAAGATGCCCATCGGTGCTCACTATGGATTAACTGATCAAAAACAGTCACACTGCTGAGTAGAGGCTGGACTCAAAGATGAGCAAGTTTCCTTTACCATCAAATGTACCAGGACCACAGTGTGTGTGAGTGCATGTGTGCACACGGGGTGTGAGTCTGGGCAGGCAAGGTGGAATTGCCTAGTCACATCTGTGTGGCATCGTTTTCGTCCTTACACAAAGTTCTGCTTTTGTCAGTGACTCAGACGCAAATCAGTAGCCGGCTCTGAGTGGGAGTGTGCAAGTGTGTGTGTGTGTCCTGGGGCGGGTGACATGGAGTCATCCAAGTGCTGCCGTGATTGCAGGGAACTCCGTCTGCCCGCTGTCTTCCCACCTTCCAGAGGCGGGCCACATTTCAGAGGCAGGAGGAATCCGAAAACAATCGTGTTGCCCAGGGTCCTTTCCTGTGATGAATGGCGCCTCTTCTGTGCAGGCTCTCAGCCCTCTGCCTCCCCGTCCTACACTTTCAGTGTCACGTCAGAGTTCGGATATTCTTGCTTCGAGTGAGTGACAGGGAGAGGCCATCAGGGGCGCAGGAGCAGCCAGAGCTCGGCCGCCGTATTTCCCATGAAACGACACAATTTATTTCAGGGAATGCACATGTGTTTTATGGGCTGGGGTCACGGCTGTCCTCCGCATTGGCCTGGACACACACACGGGTTGTGCTTGGCTGGAGGTGTGGGACTGGAGAGGTTAGATTCCTGCACGTGCCTGGCGCAGCCAGAGCGCAGGTCAGTGGGGGCCACGGGAGAAGTCACTGGGAAGGTGCATGTGTGGGTGGCCGTGGGCCTGGCTTTGGGGCCAGTCGTGCTGCCCGTGGACTGGTTTTGGTGAGGAAGGACCGTGGGTGTGGGGTGGACCCTGGCTCTTTGCCTATGACAGTGTCACTGATGCCTCTGCCCCTCGGGTTTCTCGCCTGTTAAATGGGATGGTGACGCCGGCTCTGGCCTTGCCCACCCAGTGAAGCCGCTGTGGGGACTCAGGCTCACGTGCTGCAGAGCGCTCAGTGCTGTGGGAAGCCGAGTGATTAACACGAGGTCATTTCCTCCACAGATATTTTTAATCATTTTTATGCAGAATGAGGAATAATTGATGACAATTTAAAAACCCACACACATTCATCATATCAGCGCGTGAGATAAATTAATGACGGGAATGGGAGCCGGGATTCTGGGGACTGGGGTTCCGTGGAGTGCCCTGCCGGTCCCCAAGTGGATGGCCCGTAAAACTCCCGTGGGCCGCAGCTTCCTGGCCTGGGAGACGAGCGTGAAGCTCAGCTGCCCGTGGTTCAGGCCCATTGACGTCATGTGGATAGGGCTTCGGTGTTCGTCTCGGGGGACGGTCTGCAATTCTTCCGCTCAAATAGAAAGACCTGGGGGTCAGGTCAGGCCCCATCTGCCTCTGCAGGCTCCGCTCCAATGACTCGCCATCCTCACCTCCCCACGGGGTCTCCGAGGCTGGTCTCCACTGCTGTGTCCCTGCAGGGCGGTTCCAAGGATGACCCACAGGCAGGGAGGACGCCGGGGGCAGTGGCCGACAGGCTGGGGGGTCGCCGCTGCAGGTGGAGGCCCTGCTCACCTCGCCGGCATCCAGGACAGAACGCCAAGCTGTGGAGGATGGTCCGGAGGTTGGGTTCCCCCGAGAAGCCAGAAAGGGCATAGGTAAGGGTGCGGGCAGTGGGCAAGGCCGGGATGGGGTCCAGGCGAGGCCGCTGGTGAGGGGCGCAGCTCCGGGGAAATCTCCTAGGCTCCGAGCCTTTGCTCTTCAGTCTCCAAGATGGAGGGTGAGGGTTGAATTGTGCTTCCCCAGGAGACGTCCACATCCCGGCCCCCGGCCCCCGGCCCCCGGCCCCCGGCCCCCGGCCCCCGCCTTTGTGGATGTAAGTAGGTTAAGATGCGGTCATGCTGCCTCAGGGTGGCCCCTAGCCCAGTGCCACTGTCCGTATGCAAAGAGCGAGGTGTGGGCGCGGGGGCACACAGGGAAGGGAGAAGGTCTGTGAGGATGGAGGCAGAGATCAGAGCCGGGCATCTACCGCCCAGGGTGCCGAAGGCGGCTGGCAGGCACCGAAGCCAGGAGAGAGGCCTGGATGCTGTCAGACCCCCGCCAGGGGCCCTGCCCTGTGGACACCTCCCTGTGGGACTTCTAGACTCCAGAGCTGCAAGAGAATCCATCTGCTGTCTCAAGCCATCCAATTCGTGGCACTCTGATACGCAGCCCTAGAGGTCTAATACACGGGGTGTGAACCCCAAGCTCAGGGGATCCCCCAAAGGCTGAATGAGACGGCATAGGCGAAGCACTCATCCAGGGCCCCACTCACGGTGTCACTCAATCTGGGGGGCTTTGGCTGTGATTAGAGGCCATCATCGGAAGCTCAGCCTCCCCAGGGTGGGGGTGGAGCATCTCCTGGCACTGAGAGCCCCTGGGGACGTTGGAGGACGGGGCTGCTCTGAAGCCTTCCCCCCTGGTGCTGTCTTCAAAATGCTGGCTGTGCAGCCTGTGCTCTAGAAGACTGGACGCCAGACGGGGCCTGCCCCTCTTGCTTTCATGTATCTTATTGGCACTTATCCGCAATTACTCATCACTCAGAAATGTACTCTGGGTCAGACATGATAGCAGGAACGAGGAGAGAAAAGTGCTACAGAGCGCGCTGGCCGTCCAGCGGGGTCACGGAGATGGAAGCAGGCGACCTTTTCATTACATGCCAAGTGCGGTCCATGAAATATACATGAGATGTCACAGAAGCTGGAGGGGGCTCCAGAGCACCCTCGAGCAGCAGGGGAAGAGTGTGGGGGAGAGCGGGGACCAGCGCTGCAAGGCCAGCCTCCTTCCAGCCAGGCCCGGATGCAGCAGCTTTGGGCTGAGTGCTGGGTGCAGGTTAGGGGCAGCTCACACGGAGCCTCCCCGTCGGCAGGGAGCCAGGCTGCACTCTATCCGTCAGTAGGGCCCCACCCGGCCGCCCAGCAGAGCTGTGCAGCACAGATTGCCAGCCCTGCCCTGTAGCTTCCCAACCCGTGGCGCCCGGCATCAGCCGGGTGGGAGGGCCACTGGTGGAAGACACCAGGAGGATGTCAGGCTTTGAAGCATTTTACATGGTGGCGTCGAGGGCTTGGGATGCGTCCCTGTTTGCATTTTAGAAAGAAACCTTTGGGGCATTAAGTAGAGTGGAGGAGACCAGAATGGAAGCCGTCGCTCTGCGAGGTGGAGTCTCGGGGTCCTGGATGAAAAGGGGAGCGCACAAGGCCTGAGCGAGAGGTGACGGGGACGAGGTGACCGGCGAGGAACGGTCCTGCCTTTCTTCGCTTGCACAGCAGCTTGAGGGACAGACACAGAGAGGAGCACACTGTCTCCTCGGAATGGCACCAGGAGAGGCTCAGATGACAGGCGGCGTCACTGGGGTTGAGGGGCCATCTCACTGCCAAGGGGCCCACATGGGAAGCTCCTGCCCCTCCTTGCCCAGGGGTGGGAGGAGAGGGGAGGTCCAGGCCTGGGAAGCACCGTGCCAGCGTCACGGACAGAGCCCAGCCAAGGCCCTGATGAGGGGGCCTCGGAATGGCGGTGTCTGGACCAGGAGTGCAGACGTGTGTGTGAGTGTGGCCGGCCTGGGTTCCAGCCCTTGGCTGAAGCTCCCGGCGGAACCAGCCATTCTCCCGCCATGCACCAGGCCCAGCATCAGGCCATGTGGGAGGCCGGCCGAGTAGAACCTTCGAGAGTTCCTGGCAGTGGGCCTGGAATATCACACAGGATTCTGGCCTGGAGCTGAACTCCTCGGCTCCTAGAGGTCAGAAGCCCACACACCGGGACATAGAGATGGTTATCTGGGCAGGCAGATGGCGCCGTGGTGGTGGACAGTGTGGACCGGCGGAGGCCAGTCACGGAGGAATTGCACAGCTCGTGCTTCTAGCGTGGGGGGCTGGGAAACCGGGACCACGGGCGTGTTCTGAGTGACTGTGCTGGCCACACAGGCAGTGGCCAAGGAGAAGGGTGAGGGCCGCGCTAAGGAGGAGAGCAGGCCGTGAGAGCAGCGTGGCATGAGGGGCCTGGGGACGTCAGGTGCCGCCTGGCAGGTGAGTTGGAAAATGGACAGGTCAGGGCTGACCTCTGCAGCAGGCACTCAGGATGGAGCAACCCCGGGCCGTCTCATGGGTGGGAATGGCCTTTGGTGTGCGTGTCACCCTGTTCGTTTCTGTGGCTGCCGTAATGAATGACCATGAACTCACAGTCACACAGACGTGCTATTCTGTCTCCTGGTTCCAGAGGTCAGAAGCCCACACACCGGTGAGGGTGCAGAGGAGACTCTGCCCGGGGCCCTCCCGCCTCTGGAGGCTGCCCGCTTTCCCTGGCTGAGGCCCCTTCCTGCGTGGCCCTGACCTCTGTCTTCTGTCAACACAGCCCCTACTCCTCTCTCTGTCTGCCCCCTTGTAAGGACCCTGGTGATGACACCGGATATAAGCCCCCTCTCTGGGCCATTGTTTGCTGGGGCCGTCCTGTGCATTATAGAAAGCTCAGCAGCCACCCTGGCTTCTGCCCGCAGGATTCTCTGAGCCCTCCCTCCAGTCGTGACTATCAAAACTGTCACCAGAACTTGCCTACTGTCCCCTGGGGCCAAAAGGGACCCTAGGCTAAGAACAACTGACTCAGACCAGTAACTTGAGTGAAGGGACCCGCTGAGGCCACGCCCCCTTTGAACCGCTCTCCTGTGCCTCCGTGGCCTGACGAGTGTCCACAGAACTGCGGCTGCTGATGCTCTAGCCCAGGCGTTCCCAAACTATGGCCCGTGGGCCGCATGTGGCCCCCTGAGGCCATTTATCCGGCCCCCCGCCGCACTTCAGGAAGGGGCACCTCTTTCACTGGTGGTCAGTGAGAGGAGCACAGCGTGTGGCGGCCCTCCAACGGTCTGAGGGACAGTGAACTGGCCCCCTGTGTAAGAAGTTTGGGGACGCCTGTTCTAGCCCACCCTGTCTCTGCCCACCTGGGTCCCGCCTGGGTCCCGCCTGCCGTGAGCTGTGGAGTAGCTGTGGCCTCAAGATGTGTCTGAAGAATCTGGAAGGCCCCGAAGGAGACACCTCTTCCTTCCTCAGTCCCCCTGCGGGGCCTCCCACGCCTTCTGTTAAAGCGTTTCTTGCCTGTTTTCTTTATTGCCAGGCTTTAGAGTTTAGCCCTGCACCGGGTCTAGCCTCTCCCACTGTTTGACCCTCCTGTTGTCTGACCGTGGACACGGGCCTTGTGGAAATTGGAAAAGCACACGGAGTAAGAATGACTGGCATGTGTCTGAGGACCGTGTCAGTGAGCCCGCCACCCTCCCACTTCGAGGCTTGGACCTTGTCACCTCCTCCTGGTTCCCAGGTGCGCTGGGTTGGGAGAGGCACACAAAGGCGTGGCCCCTGGGGAAGAAACTCGTGAACAAATATCCTGATCATCCATAGCTACACCCGGATACTTGACAGTGATGCCCTGAGGCACAGCGCCCACGCCTCCCGAGGGTCCTTTGAAATTCCTGGTGGAGCAAAGGCATGCCCAGCTTTCCCTCTTTTCAGGAAGAGCAGCTGGGGGAACAGGTGGAGGTTGCTTCCCGCGAGACAGATGCCGGTTCTCCAGCGCTGGGGTGACATTCACAGAAGTGGGAAAACTGCCGTAAGGGAATTCTTTTTTTCCATTCCCTAAGCAGAGGGGAACATTTGCTCATTCTGCTCAGGTTAAATTACCATATTAATTATTCAAAAGACTTAATGCTATCAAACCAGAATCCGTGTACCGGATTCAAGGGGGAACCAGAAACAAAATCAATGGGTCCAAAGGCCTTGGCCGCTCATGAATAATTAACTCTCCACCCGCTTGAAGCTTAACAGGAAAAGAACAAACAGTTTACATGATATGGAGAAAAGACAGATGATCGAGAGAAGGACAGACAGACACATAGAAAGATAGATAGGTAGGGGAATAGGTGGATGGATGGATAGGTAGATAGATGTATAGATGGATGGATAGATAGACAATTGGATGGATGGATACATGAATAGATGGGTGGATGGATGGGTGAATAGATGGATGAGGGATGCATGGATAGGTGAATGGCTGGATGGGCAGTGAGTGGACAGATGGATAGATGGACGATAGATAGACATAGATCTATGGATTCACGGAAGGACAGAAGATGGATAGATGGATGGATATGCATAGATAGATAGATAGATAGATGATTGACAGACAGAGAGGACCTGGCTTGAGTCCAGCTGCATCTCTCTTTGTCCTGAGACCCCTTAGCTGTGCCCAACTGTGCCAGGAGTCCCAGCGCTACTTGGGTTAAAAGTGAACACAATTTCACGCGTCTTTCAGCGTGACCCTGAGGGGAGGGGCTGGGCCCCGCAGTGTGCCAAGATGGGTTTCGTGCCATCTATTTATATCCAAATCAATTCTAAGTTGGTTGCAGGACTGCCTAATCGAATCTGTTGTCCTTCATACACGCAGATGAGACGCCTGACCCCGTCCTCGTCCAGGCTTCCTGGGGCAGTGCAGACCCTTCTCCTGTGGCAGGAGAGCTGCAGGGAAGGCAGCGTGGCGCTCCGGCCTGCTCAGTCTGTGGCCGGCTGGTCGTGGTGCCTCTGTCCCCTTCTGACTGCCCCTGGAGGTCGAGGGGAGCGAGGTGGGGCTGGCCTTGCTGGGAAGGCTTTATCTTGTCTGCTCAGAGACCAGGCGGAAAACCCACTGGGCTCACAGCAACCGGCCCTGGGGCCCTCTCAGGGGACCCTCCTCTCTAGGACCCAGAAGCCGCAGGAGGCTCTGTCTCCGGCTCACCCAAACCTCGGGGTGCCCTGTCCCCTGGGGCTTACTCTGCCCTGATTCTGCCCTGAAGCTGCCACTCCCACCTGGGAAGCAATGGAGTGCAGGGTGTGGGGGCACTCAGGGGTCAGAACGGTGCCCAGCATGGCCTGGGCAAGGCGGATGTCGCCCCGGCTCAAAGCCGGAGCTGAGCACAGTGCCGGGTAGCAGCCATGCCCAGCCCCCTCCGTCTGTCTTCCTCCTCCTCCCAAGCTGCAGGTGGGTGGAGCAGGCGGTGATGGAGCTGGAGCGGGAGGGGCGGCCCCCTGCGTGGCCTCGGACACCGTCCTTCAGCCTCTGCTTTTGCTCCAGGAGCCCGGCCTCTGCACGTGCACTCGTGTTCATGTCCTCTGCTTCCCCCCGCTCCGTCCCGCCCTCCTTCTTCTCTCAAAGCTTTCTGAGCATGTGCTGAGCACCGGCCGGGATGGTCACTGGGAGGAGATGATGGAATGTCTCGGGCATGGTGGGCACAGGCACCTGGACGGGGGACCCTGCAGGCCACAGCTCCAGGACGGCTGGGCCCCCATCCTCCGTGGGCCTTTCTCCCCCCTTGGCTCCGCCAGGCCTTCCCTCCTCCCTCCTTTCTTGTTCCTCCCTGCAGCCCTCCCTGGGGCACTGCATTGGAGCTGGGAGGACAGACCAGAGAGCTGTAGCCTGTGGAATCCTTGAGGACAGCTGGGGATCAGCGGGCAGGGGTTCGAATCCTGTGTCTGCCAAGACCACCTGGGTGGCCTTCTGGCTCACCTTCTCTGGCCCTCAGTCTCTGCAGCCGTGAAGTGGGAATAATTACTGTGCTGGTATCCGGAGCCTCTGGGGCACAGTAACCACAGCGATAGTAACAGCCTCATGACATTAGAGTCCTGTGGGCCTGCGTCCCCCGCCGGCCCGGGGAAAGCCCCCTGGAGAGCTGACAGTGGCGGTCCTTGTTTTCGCAGATAATGCGTCATGGACAGGGTGGATCCACAGGTGTCCTTGGACAGCCCCGACAGCACCAGCAGACAAGGGGCCTCAAGGCGGGTGGCGATCACAGTCCTGGGGAAGGGGGCCAGCCCAGGCCTGAAAAGCAGAGGTGGCTTCTCCTCCCCTGCCTGGTAGCAGCAGGCACGCTCTGGTCGTCACCGTGAGCCTAGGTGATCGGCAGCTCCCATCCCTTAGTGAGGCCCTGGTGTGTGGAGAGGAAAGGTTTAGGGAGGGATTGGCCTCCCCAGGTGACGGGGTGTAGGTGGTGGGGCTGGGAGGTGTCGGACCCGTAGACCCCCTGGTTAGCAATAGGCCTGTTTTTGAATCAGGCCTGACGTGGGGGACCTGGTCACAGCGGGCCGGCAGGACGGCCAGGGCATTGTCTGTTGCTTTCTGTTGGGCGCCCAGAGGCCCGGGGCAGGCCATGGGCTCCACGCCCCAAAGGTGTTGGAGACAGCCAAGGTGGCATTGCGGAAGGCGAGGGCTGCCCGGGGCTGAAGGACGGCAGAGCCTGCCACTGCCCTGCTGGGAGCTGGGAATCGGCCATTCCTTCCCCAGTTCTGGCCACGGACAGTAGCCCTCAGCCCCAGCGGAGCTGCGGAATCCCGCCTCGCTCACGGGGAGGCTGTCATTTCCATCTGGATTTGAAACAATGGACCACACCCTTACACCCTTCACCCAGCCCTCCTCCTCTCCCAGCTCAGGACTTTAAATAGCGTGCCCACGGAACGGGTGCCCTCAGGGCCTTGCCGAGTGGCACAGTCCACTCACTCCCTCGCCCAGTGCCTAGGGCTGCCCAGCGGCAGTGTAAAGGTGCCGGGAGCGAATGGCGGCCCTGGGGAGGCGCAGGAAGCCGGACAGCGGGAGCGGGCACTGTGTGGCCCTGTGAGGGTGTGCTGCACTTCCCACCCCCACACCCCCAAGTCCCCAGGAATGTCCCACGGGGACCACATGGAAAAGGCCCCCTTGTTTTGGGGAGCGCGTGCTCTGAATCCCCTGCCTTAGGGCAGGCCCCGGTCTGTGCGCCTTGGAGGGAAACCTGTGGATCCCAGTTCTGTTTCCCCAGCGCTGGCGGCGTGAGAAGCCAGTCAAGGACACCCCACGTGGCAGAGGCTGCCTCACTCTCACCGAGACCGTTTCCTCTTCTGGGCTCACAGCGAGGCCACATCTGCCAATCCCTGCTGTCGGTGGGTGTGGCTGTGCTCGGGGCATCGGGGTGGGGGCAGGAGGGGAGGGGGCACACGCTGGGGTCTGAGAATAGAGGGGCACAGGGACAGGGGCCTGGCGCACAGGGGAGAAGTGGGGGTGAGAGCATGGGGACTCACGGCGGGCCGAGGGGAGGACAGCGTGGTGGCCTCCTCCCTGCCACCAGTGCCCCGTGGAGCCCGCCTCCTCCAGGCCCTGAGCCCCATGTCTGAGCTCCTACCTCCTGATGAGTCAGGGTGCTGGAGTGCGAGGAGAAAGCCAGCTGGGGGTACAGGCTGGGACAGCTCCGAGTGGCCCACACGGGCCAGCCCTCCCCGCCGCGAAGCAGCCATGTACCCACAGGCACGACCAGCGAGGCCTGAAGTCAGCTCGGTCTGAAGCCGGCTCTGCTGCGTGCTAGGCAGCAGAAGCCCTGCGTGGTCCGGAGCTGCCGCAGCCGCCCAGCCACCGTGAGGCCTCTCCACGTGCCCTAGGGGCTTTCGTGGGGCCCCCTGGGTGGCATCTGGGAAGCACTCAGCTGGTGCCGTCCTCCGGGCCCGCCCTTCTCCGGAGAGGACCTGCGCTCCTGCAGGAGGACAGTCAATGACCCCAGTAATTGCTCTCCAGCCCCGGGCAGTGATGAATGGACAGGAGCCGAGCGGTGCCGGGAATCGATACCGTAATAGCTTTATATCAGCGGCAGAGGATGAGGTGAGGAAACGGCCCGGCCTTGGAACCTCCCTCGCCGTCTGTGGACGCCTCCCGTCAAGCTTGGGCGGGAACTGCAGGAACCTGTGGACGTGGATGACAGGAAGCCTCCTGGAGCGCAGAGGCCGCCTTGCCGTCCCTCTGTGTCTTTGGGCCTTGGTCTTCACGAAAGCTGTGACAGGCTCTGCAGTGTGGCCTGCCACAGGAGCATGTTACAGGGGGACTGGGCAGCTGAAAGTCGGGGGGCCCAAAAGTGCCCCCAGTGGTGGTCAGGGTGTGTGCCCCAGCACCCGGGGCTTCAGACAGAACGGTGGGACTCAGGCCTCTGACCTGGCCTCGTTCTGAGAGGGGCAACGCGGCTGATTCCCAGGAGACTCTGGTGCACACTTAAGGTCACACCTCTGTGTGGCGTGGGAGCCATCTCTCAGGACGGGGGCTCCCAGCCATGCTTCGCTACCGAGAGGGTGGGGGTGTGGGCAGCCATGCCCGTCTCTCGGGTGCAGTGGTGGCTAAGGTGGTTCTGACTGTGCCTCCCGGGGCGCGCTGTGCGGAGGACTGAGAGGGCCGTGCGTGGGCACCTGGACAGTGGGCCTCTGCCCCAGGACCCGTCCGTCCTTTGAGAGGAAAGCCAGAATACTCCCTGCTGCGGCAAAGCATCCCTCCCGAAGCTCTTTTATCTTTCAGCGCACCTCTGGGGGGAAATCAACTGCTTCGCCATGGCTCGGAGACGAAAACAAATGCCGCGATTTCCCGGCTCATCTTGTGAGCAATGTCTCCTTTTTTCAGAAAGAAGCATCACTGTCTCCTCCTGTTGGCTCAGCTGCGGTGGCCACTCGCTGGTTCAGATAAGTCATCCATGATCAGACGTTGGCGGGCTCTCCTGGCCCACAGAGCTGGCAGGGGCCTGCCCCCTCTCTGTCTGCGGGCCAGCGGCGCACTCGCTGACACCCTCTGTGGTCAGAGTCTAGGCTCGGAGCAGAAGTGTGGGGTGCCCTCCGTGGAGAAGGCAGTGCCTGGCTTGAGGGCAACGACATAGCCCCTGACCTCCAGACCCATCCAGGCTGATGGGAAAAATAGCCCTGATCTGCTAGTCTGAGGGAGGAGACGCAGTGCCGGGTCTGCTGGTCAGAGGGAGGAGACGCAGTGCCGGGTCTGCTGGTCAGAGGGAGGAGACGCAGTGCCGGGTCTGCTGGTCGGAGGGAAGAGACATAGTGCTGGGAATGCTGGTCAGAGGGAGGAGACAAAATGCCGGGTCTGCTTGTCAGTTGGAGGAGACACATTGCCGGATCTCCTGCAGATGGAGGAGACATAGTGCCAGGTCTGCTGGTCAGATGAAGGAGACACAGCACTGGGTCTGCTGGTCAGATGAGGGTCAGACAGCCCCACTCAACCTGCTGATCAGCTGGGGGAGATGACACTCAGTTCTGCATGGGTCCTGAATTGGATAAAGAAGCCCAGAGTATTTCCTCAGGGAGTCCCTGGTCTCCCAGGGAAGCTACAGCCTTCGTGGAGGGTGGTGCTTAGCCAGGGATTGGAGACTTGTGGTCCCTGCCCTCCCGGCATCCTGGGGTCAGATGGGAAGGTCAGTCCCTGTCCAAGGAGCAGGGATGGCACCAAACATAGGGTCAATTGCTGCTTCAAAGGCAACCGCCACGTGCTGGGTGCAGGGAGGCAGCTGGCTGTGTGTGCTGGCCCCGGGAGAGCTGGGAGTCACTTGGCCAGCTGGCGGGAGTGGGAATGAAGAGTCTGGCCCCAGGTGTCTGTCCTGTCACTCGTGCTGAGCAGCCGCACACCAGATGCAGGGTGGTGACTCGGTGTCCAGGTTCTTCATCCTGGCTCTGGCCCAGCTGCCTGGGGACCAGGAGGAGCCCTGCAAGAGCAACGTGAGAAGCTGGGAGTGGGAGGGGGTGGAGTCTGGGGGAGACCCAGGTTGTATCTGCAACAAGCATTCAGGTCCGGCCTACCAAGGGCACCCAAGAACTAGATGTCCCCTCTAGAGACCCCAGGAGACCCCATCCTTGGGAGCACAGGCTGAGGCCACGGGCACCGAGATCCCTCCAGGATGCGGGCAGGAGACAGGGTCTGTTCTGCACTGAGGCCTGGAACTCTACCGGAACCCTGCCGGTCTTGGACCTCCAAGGGCCGTGGAGCAGAAAGAGGCACCAGGTGTTCTGAGAGGCCCTGACGCCAGAACAAAGGTCGCCTCTGCTGCAAAAAGTTTCTCATGGTGCGTTCTGGGTGCCAAAGCCATCATTCCTGACACCGAGTGTCTGTGTGGCCACGCGCTCTGGCCCACGGCTGCCGTGGCCTCAGCTGCAGTGAGCAGCTGGTCTGCCTGTGCCTGTGGTGTGCTGGGCTTGCAGGCTGTGACACGAAGGACCCTCCTCCCCGTCACAAAGTCCATCCCTGGGGTGCAGGTGGCTGTGCCCTAGAGTGCAAGGTCACTGGGCCCAGGACCGTGGCCTGTTTCTCTGTGCCCTGCACAGATGCCTAGCAAACTTTTCCGGATGAGTAGGGAGAGATTACAGAGACCCCAGCAGGGCCAGCCTCGGGCCCAGTTCACTTCCCAGCCCAGGGGAGAGGGCTGAGGGGAAAATTCTGGAATAAACCAGCACAAAATACAAGGGGACTCATGGTGTTCCCCACAGTTTAGGTCTACTCGTCACTCAGTCTATTCTTCCAAGAGAATAACTCTGACCCTTGTGACGGTCAGAGCCCTCACCCCTCCCGAGTGTGGACTAAGGTCCTCCGGGACCGATGTGACCTTCCTGGGACCTTCCTCCCAAGGGCGCTGCTAGCAGTCAATAGCAGGCATCAAGAACCCTCCCCCCCTCCCCAAGCGAGGGTCGGGTTGCGAGCGCCAGCTCAAGTATCCGAATGCTCGCTGTGCTT
Organism: Saimiri boliviensis; assembly: GCF_048565385.1. Taxonomy (NCBI): domain Eukaryota; kingdom Metazoa; phylum Chordata; class Mammalia; order Primates; family Cebidae; genus Saimiri; species Saimiri boliviensis. The sequence goes on along the minus strand of NC_133463.1, from coordinate 89,959,562 downwards.
TTTGGCCCGCGCTCACGGTCAATAAACCTCCAGACGCCTTCCCCGGGAACGGGAGCCGCGGCATCTCGGCTTCCGGTGCATGTGGACCGGCAGGTGCTTTCGTGTTTATTCTGTCCTCTAGTTTCCCGAGCAAGCATCTTCCTGCAGGTTCAACGTCAGGCTCATCTTCATGTGGCTGTGACACCGGCACAAGGCCTGACCTTTCAGGGAGCCGTTGAATGAAGGAGGAACTCCTGTCAGTTCTGCTCCCGATAGGACTGAGGCTGGCGGGCTGGCGGGGCACTGCTCCAAGTCCGCAGAGCTGGGCACGCTTCCGTGTGCGCTCTTGACAACGGGCCGTGACTAGGCACATGGCCGCTATTACTGTGCTCGGCTGGCGTGCAAGGCACGTATGTGAAGCCGTGGGGCCTTGCTGAGGTCACACAGCGCCAGCCCGAGAGCCTGCCCTTACTGAAAAGAAACCAACTGGCCACGTGTGTACCTATGCAACAATCTTGCATGTTCTTCACATGGACCCCCAAACCTAAAATGCAATAAAAAAAAAAAAGAAAGAAACAAACTGAACCCAGTCCAAGTGAGCTGGTTTTGTGGGCTTAGGTGTCTGTAGCAGAAAGAAAAAAGTCAGCTGCGTTCTCCTTAGAATAACAGAATCTCATGGACATACAAGGCGTCAGAGGGAGGGATTTCCTGAGGAGCCAACAGAGGTCTTCAGCGGACGAGGGGAGGGGCCACACCCTGTTCCGCTGTGAGGTGGACCCCCGGACTCCTCCCGCCTGACCTGTGCCACCCGGGTGGCCGAGGAGACGAGGACCTGAAGGTGCACAGGGCCTTATGCCAAGCCAAGCTGCGTTAACCACCCTGCGCGCGTTTCTACGATGACCCGTCCTACTGGGCGTTGGAGCAGATTTGTAAACGGGGCGGGCTTCTGCAATTCGGGAGAAGGAACGCAGGCAGCAGGCTCTGGGCTGTGTGACGGTGTGTGACAGATGACCCAAATACTCGTGGCCTCGCTGACCTGTCACCTGCCGTCCCTCCCTCCTGCCAGGCTCGGGTCGGGGGTTTCTCACGGTCTCCTTGGCAGCCCCAGTCGTGGCCTCTGCCAGCGAGGGGGTGGTAAGCCTGAAGAGGGACAGTGGAGGCCTGATCACCGCTCTGTGCTCTCTACGGGGGCCCTGCTCGTAACTGACCATCGGTGACGGAAGGACGTGGGTGACCTCAGCTTCCTGTCCTTGCAGGGAAACTGCGGTTGGTTTCTGAGGTCCGGATCTCACCACCCCAGGATGTTCTCTGGCCTCACGTGGGGTTAATTGCACTCCCACCCTATACCGCCACACCCGTGTCCCCGCACCGCCACGCCTCTGTGCCTCTGTCCCTGCACCTCGATGTCTGTGCCCCGCTCTCCCTGAACAGCCACGCCTGTGTCCCTCTGTCCCTGTGTCTGTCCACGTCCCTCTGTCCCTGCACGGCCATGCCTGTGTCTCTCCAGCTACAGGACAGAGCCCGGCCTGAGGAAGACTTTCAGGTTCGACCCGGGACAGGAGGGAGTGCACAGATGACTAGGGGAATTGAAGAGTCCCCGGCCTGGAGTGACCTGGGATTCCATCCAACAGGCCCAGAAGGGACTTCCCACACCCGCTGTGGAGTTTCTTGTCTCTGCTCTGAGACTTCTCCCCAAGGGCCAGCCCTGGAGCACCCGGGCTCAGCTCCCGTTCTGTGTCTGGCTGGTGGCGGCCTCCATCCATTCATGCCCCTTCTCAGAGACACGCTATTCCCATGAGAGAAAGGAGGACTCCACAAAATCGTCTCTTAGACCTTCTGAGGTGTGCAGGCCCTTCCCCGCTGGAATGGCCACTGTGTGGCCCAGATGGGGCAGGTGGGCTGCAGCCTGTAGAGGGGCCGGGGTCCGTCTCCCACAGCTGCTTGCAGGGTCCCCCCACCCGCTGTCGGTGTGAGAGCCTGGCGGTGGTGGTGAGTGCTGGGGTGAGGGCCTGCAGGCACACTGTGCGTGCGGGAGCCGCCTGCCCCGTCAATTCCTGGTGCACGGGTCTGTATTAGAAGCAGGGCCAGGCTGGGAGAGGAATGGGAATTTCAGAGTTCGAGCCCTTCCAGGTGCTCTGGCCCCTTGGAGACCTGAGGCCAGTGAGGTGGGGAGGCCGGCCTGTGTCCAGGGAAGCGGGGCTGAGGATCAGGGGTGTGGGAGCTCTGGAGATCCTGAGTGCACATCGCCAGGACCGCGTGGCTTTGATGCCCTGTCTGTTTCTGAAGATCTGTTAGCTATGATCCATCCTAAATGCTGAGAGTTCTCTGCGCTCGGTTCCCTGTGGCTCTCGGCTCGCCTGGCCTCCGTGCCTTTCCTCGGGGGACAAAGCTGAGTCCGCCATGCTTAGCCACAAGACTGGGCTTGGGGGATCGAGCTGCTGGATTCCACAGAGCATGGCCCCCGCTTGGGCTGTGGGGCTTGGGATCACCAGTGCTCCCCTGGCGAAGAATCCCTGGCACAGCCAGGGGCAGACACTCTAAAGTCCTATCAGCTGCTATTTTGGCTGCGTCTTCTCATGCCATTCTGTTCTGCTCAACGCAACAAGGAAATCTTGTTTTCGAGAGAAATTTCTGTTATCAGAGGACAGCAAACCAACATAAACTTGGCTGTGTTTCCATCGCATCGTGACGCAGCTGTCAGGAGGGAGTAGGTGTCCCTCAGCCACAGCCCCGACACGCTGCGTCTGGGGGCTATGAGCTGGCACTCACCTGGCTCCTCCTGGCAGCAGCGCAGCTGAGGGTGACGGTCGCCTCACCCTCCTAGAGTGCGTCCGTCCTGCAGGGCCCACTGCCTGTGCTGCCCGGGGCTTCCCCGGGACTGATCTCACCCAGTTTTGCTGAGGCCAGGACGCAGGCTCTAGGCCTGGGGTTTGGGGAGTCTCCCCAAGGGCCCCCTCCCTGCTCAGGCTTGATGGGTGCTTTTCACCCCAGAATTGCACCCTCATTTACTGAGCCGGCACCCAGATGCCCACACTGCAGCAGGTCTGTGCCGCATCAGGAGGCAGCCTGCTCACCTCTGTGTCCTCGGCAGACCAGCAAGGAGGGGCCTGAGAGAGAGCCAAGCAGGGCAGGGAGGACGACGCTGGGAGGGCAGTGCTGGGGTGGTGCAGGGAGGCACCAGCGCTTCCCAGGGAGGCCAGGAGGGTCCTTGGAAGGCTGGGAGGTATTTGGGGAAGTCTGGGGACGACAGGGGCTTGTGTTGGGATGGCGCCGGGGGTGTCCTCCTGATGGGGGACATCGATTGTGGGTCTGTCCAGGGTATAGGCCTTGTGGTCAGGAGAGACACGCTCCCAGATGGGCCGAGCTCTGAGCCTGGCCCCTCCGTTGGCTGCCCCTTGAGCCCTGGGGCAGGCAGGTGACTGAAGCTCTGGGATCCTCAGTTTCTCCATCTGCGAGAGAAGCCAAGGGTGGCACCTGCCTCGGAAGGAGGCTGTGTGGCTCCTGCAGGAGACGCGGGGCCAGCAGAGCTCAGGCAGTTGAAGGAATCTTTTGGGAGCTTTTTTGTCATGTTTGGCAACTGAAGTGGATTGTCACTGCCCTGGAGCTGTATTTCATACGCTGGGTTTTCTTTTTCTTTTGAGGCTGGTGTGAGGCGAGATCTCAGCTCACTGCAGCCTCTGCTTTCACGCTCAAGCAATTCTTGTGTCTCAGCCTCCCCTGTAGCTGGAATTACAGGCGCACACCGCCACACTCAGCTAACGTTTATTTTCAGTAGAGATGAGATTTCACCATGTTGGCCAGGCTGATCTCAAACTCCCGACCTCAAGTGATCCTCCTGTCTCTACCTTCTGAAGTGCTGGGATTACAGGCAGGAGCCACTATGCCTGGCCTACTTGGTTTTCTTAAAATTGAGCTCAGACACAGCTGGATGGGGGTCCCAGGTCACTGGTCCAGCATCACCCTGCTGGAAGATCAAGCCGTTTGCTGGCCAATGGCAGTGGCCAGGACCAGGCGGGCACGGCCCACGGGTTGGGGCCACGTGGTGGGCACGTGAAGACGGTCACAGCAGCATCTAGGCGTCAGAGAGGGGCCCATCTGCCCCAGCCTGCTGGGCCACTGGGTTCACCCCTTCAACCGCCATGAACCCTTCAGACTTGGAAATCAGAGGTGCATGTTAGTGGCGTGGCAATAGCCAGAGCGTGCAGACACAGGTGGACGCAGGCTGAGCACACGTGCACGGCTGTGCTGGCTTCACCCTGTGCTGCGTGTGGTGGACGAGTCGGGGGTATGGGTTCGAGTCCTGCCTGCTCCTCCCTCCACCCAGTGCTGTCTCCCCATGTGCTTTGCTCCTGTTTCCTGGGCTCGGGTCCTTTCCTTCCTGGTCTGTGTGTCAGACTCATTCTTTGAGACCCATCGCAAAGACTTTCTCCTCCAGGAAGCCCTCCTTGACTCCAGGAAGAAGCAGCCCCTTCCTGCTTTCCGCTGCTTCCCCTCAGGCAGGGCCCCGAGGGCCAAGTCCCATCTGCAGCTTATCACGGTTCCAAATTCAGCTCAGGGGGCATCCCCCAAGGCTGGCCGGGAGCCGCTGGTTGCCTGGACAGGCAGAGACAGCAGCTGTGGGTGATGGACATGAGGGCCCAGCGTGCTCCCATCTGCCTGGAAGGAGGAGTGTCTGATGGACCCAGACCTGGGATTCTCAAGGTCGATCTTTAAGGAGGTGGGGCAGCAGGCCAGGCGTGGGGTGGTGCAGCCAGGGCGGCAGTGAAAGGTGCCTGCCGCCTGCCACAGTTGGCCGACACCTCGCTGCTTACAGAGCATGTTCCTGCACGCCCACACACCTGTGCACCCACACACCTGTGCACCCACACACCCGTGCACCCACACACCCGTGCAACCACGCACCCGTGCAACCACGCACCCGTGCAACCATGCACCCACACACCCATTCACCCGCGCACCTGTGTACCCACACACCCACGCACCCACGCACTAGACTCTCAGGAACGGTCGTGAACCTGGCCCCAGTCTACTGCGAGTTCTAGCAAACACTCTGAGGCTTGATCACCCATGAGCTGCTTCTGTTCCAGCTATTCCTGGCACTTCTATCCCAGGGAGGAGGTGCCTGTGCCTCTGAAGTGACCTACCCCCACACCCTGGGAAAGGGCTCTGCCCTGTGGGACAGGAGAGAGGCCCACCCATCCAGAGGCTGGGACGGGATCTGACAGCTCTGGGTTTGTTCTGGGAACTAGTGCCTTGTTGCTTTGTCTGCGAGGCCTCATTTCTGACGGGAGCCCTGCCAGACCACAGGCATGCTGCCACTTAATTACAAACGGGAGGCGCTGCCTTCTGGAGCCAGGGGAAATGTTTATTGGAAAGGGCGCGGAGGCCGATGTGGGTTCCAATCCCAGCTCTGTGCTGGAAGCAACCAGGTGGCCTAGAGCCGGCGCCGCCACCCCGCCAAGCCTCGCCAGGCAGCCGCGTTTGGGGATGGGGTTAATATCCGTGCTTGGCATGGCAGCCAGGGGCCTGGAGCTGCCTAGCTCCAAGTGGGCGCCCAGCATATGTGTGCAATCGTGCCACTGCGCCAGCTTCCCGGGAGAGTGCTGCAGGCCACGTGCACAGTTAAGGGAGGGGTGCCTGCCCAGTTAGGGGACAGTGGAACACGAGCTCGGAACTGGTGTGAGATGTTCCTACAGCCAGTGAGGACTGAGTTACTCGAAAGCAGGCCAGCTGCGGCTCGCGTCTGTTTCTCCTGCACCTCTCCGGCCGCACCTGTGTGCCCAGGAGGCCTCCCTGTCTGCCCCAGAGGCACCTGCCCCAGAGGCTCTGCCTAGGACTGTTGGCTCCAGTGCGGGCACGCCTCCACATTCTGCACAGCGGCCTCTGCCCAGGGGCACCTTCTGGTCCGGGCTGCACCAGCTCCATTTCCCAAGTGAGAACACACACATCCGTGCTTGATCAGGGAACCGCCATCACATCACTGGACCCCCGCCCCTGGGCTGTCCCTGCAGCCCCTGAGCCCTGCTGCCTCGGATCAGGATCAGGTGACTTAGATCCTAGGCTCCTGAGCTGGAAGGAGGCTCAACGTCTTCCAGGAATGTCAAGCCCACTCCAGGAGTCCAATTGCCAGAAAACTGCCAGCGACCGTGAGTGCACCTGCCTGAGGGCTGCAGGTTCTGAGGAAGTGTTTGCTCTGGGAGGTGGCACTGTCTCCCTGGGATCCCTGTCCCTCCCCCACCACTGGACTTGGGCAGTGTGGGCCCTGCATGGACAGGGATGTGGGTGTGGGGACAGCTCTGGAGGCCCTGGGTTGCTCTTCCCCTCTGGAGAACCTGGAAGCGGGACTGTGCACACTGTCCCCAGGGCTCTCTGGGTGGGACACAATGTACTGGGCCCAACAAAAAGAGCCCAAGCTCCAGACGGCCCCTGGGGACCTGACCCTCTAGCCCTCAGAGCCGCCCGCAGCTCTGATACATGCCCTGTGGACACAACCCCCTTACCTCCAGGCCCTCCCCCTCCCAGCACTGATGCACGGCAGTCCTACTACGTGCCAGGCACTTTACCCCACGGCTTACTAGGGTTTCCTGGCAGCCTAGAGGCACCCGGGACGGTTCTCCTTCACAGAGAGGGCGAAGCCGCCCCCTCGACAGCTTGCCCCACAGCCATGATGGCGGGGGCTTGGGGGGACTCCGGGACCCAGCTCTTTTCTCTCCCCTGCCCTTGAAATCATCATGCAGATGACACTTTGCAGCCTCCTTGTGGGTACCAGACCAAAGACGTGGCATTTGATTTGCTCCTGCAGCAGCCTTTGGAAGGGGGTCCTGCCATCCCCGCGACTTTGCTGGGGAGGAGCTGCGGCTGTGCAGTGAGGTGACCGGCCCGAGGTCCTGCAGCTGCAGACGCCACAGCCAGGACTCAGCCCAGGTCAGCCAGCCCAAAGCCTGGCCACCAGCCGCCAGGGCCCTGATGCTCTGGAGCCTCCACAGCCGAGGTGGGACTCACTCCAGACCCCGTGGGCCGAGAGGCCGAGAGGCATCTGTTCCTCACCTGTCTTTTGCCACTGGTGTTTTTCAGCTTTTAGAAAAGAAAGACGCTGCTGGTTCCCTAACACCTCAGATCTGGAACCCATGAACGTTTCTGCAGCAAAGCCCGTGCCAGCGAACTCTACAGAGCGATGTTAAAGCCCGGGAGAGTGCTGCTGGCCATGTGCACAGTTAAGGGAGGGGCGCCTGCCCAGTGAGGGAGACAGTGGAACACGAGTTCCACTGACCCGTCAGCAGCCTTGGGTCAGTTCAAGAAGACTTTGTCCCCAGATGAGCTGATCTTTGGAGACGCTGGCCTGTCACAGAGGCAGTGGGGCTCAGCCCGCCTGACAGCGAGATCCATCCAGGTCCCTGAGACCCCCGAGGGAGCTGCCTGTGCCGCAGGATGGGAGCCTTGCTCTTTGGCCACTTCACCTCTTTCTCATGTTGTGCCAAGTGCATTTTAACTACTGAATATGAATTAAGATAATTTAAAATATTTGATTCACTGGGCAAAGTCTGCAGACTCTGGCAGAGCTGAACCCAAGGGCTGGCTGGGGCTGCGTCTCCTGGCCATCCACACCTCGCAGCGTGGGAAGGAGGCAGTCCCCTCTGTTGGTGGCCCGCAGATGGCCCTGGTGTGCTGAGCACCTCCTGGCCCTGCCCCTCCGCCTGGTCACTGTGGGCACAGTGACTGTACCTTGCGATGGTTCAGTTTCCTCATCTGAAACATGGGAATATCGTATAGGGCTGGTGTGAGGATTAAACACTCCATGGTTAGAGACACCAGCAGGAGCGGGGCCATCTGTGCCTCAACCCAAGTGGGCAGGAGGGACTCAGAGGGAGACCTGAGCCCAGGGGCTCCAGGGTGCCTGGGGCTGGGACCCTGACTCTGTGTCTCTCCCAGGACCATTTCTGCAGGATGTGGTGCTGAGGCCGGAGACAGGTGGGTGTCAGGGTTCATTCCCCCAGACTCCCCCAGCCTCATGGGCTCTGCCCCGCACACAGCCTGCTTATCCCCTGGCTGGGGCCCCAGGAAGGTCAGAGGTGCTGGTGGCTATATAGGGGCCCATCAAGTCAGGTGTCTCCAAGGTCTGGTGCGCACGAGGCTGGACAGTTATTCCTGTTTCATTAAGTGCCACTTAATTATTAAAATAAATTAACGAGCTTTTACAACTGTGTTAAGACACGTCTGATTACACAGACACTTGAAGTCAATAAGTATCTTTAGAGAACTAATTACCGCTTAATTAAGGGATGCTATTGATGACAGTAGGCTGCGGCTTCTGTGGGTCAGATGCCCAGGGGTGGTGGCAGTCTTGGGTAGGAGTGTGGGCAGCATGTGCGGCCATGGTGACTGCCTCCCACCTCCCCGTCCCCAAGGGCTGCCGGCCGCCCCTTTCCTCCTGAGGCCTGTGGCAAATGGATGGAATAGTTAAGACCCCTCCCAGTGGCGCCGGGACTTGGAAATCACTGTCTCCTCTGTACAGTCAACAGTCAACTTCAGTGATGTGTACTTGACACGCCACCATGGCAGTTTGCTGAGTTTTGACAAATCTGTAACATAACCACCAGCACAATCAAGACAACACATTTCCATCACCTCCAAAAGCTCACCTGGAGTGGGGGCCAGCCTCCCTCCCCACTCGCCCACCCCAGCCTCTAGCCGTCGATCTGCGGCGTCCGCAGCTCTGGCCTTTCTGTGAAGGGCACCAGCTGTGCCGCCTGCAGGCCTCTGCCATGTCCGTCTGTCTTTCTGCTGACGGGCCTTGGGTAGTTTCTGTTTCTGACCCTTACTCTGTGGGGCCGGGGCTGGGATGTGAACCAGAGGCCGAGAGGCAGGGTCTGGTCAGAGTCACGCAGCGGGGAGGGGCAATGCCAGAGTCCAGCCGAGCCTGTGGCTTCAGGGCTCTGCTCTTCCCAAATCAGCCCGGCGTCCAGTGGGGTGTCCCCTTAGCACTGAGGACACACTGGGCAAGCCCCTGTTCCCGTGTGAGATTTCGGCGGGGGAGAACTCAGGCCAGGTGGCTCAGAGACACAGGCAGGCGGATTCCAGGTGGAGAAGGCACCTGCTGCGTTTCTAATCCATGTGACGGTCCACACGGGCGTGCACGTGCACCGGGAGCATATAGACTCCTGCTGGGCCTCCCCACACATGCGGCCCACACATGCCAGGCCAATCCCCTCGCTGAGGCCCCCAGATGCCCCTCCAGGCACTCGTCACTTCAGTTATGATCCTGGGATAAAACAAAAACATTAATTACACGATACAGAAAACTAAAGTACAATTGCATTTTCTTTCGAAATGTCCAGGAATTGCAGCTCACCCAGGCACCATGGCCGCCCATCGCCAGCCATCGCAGGGCCCTGCCGGGAGGGTTTCCATTAGGGTCTCTGGCATGATTGGAGCTCACGCGCTGGCTGTGTCGAGAGAAGGATGGGGTGAAGCTAAGAAGCTGGATGGTGTCGGGTGGGTAGACTGTGGTCTGGAGGTGCCACTGATCCAGGTGGCCTGCGCCTGCCGTCTGCTGCCTTGGGTGACGGCCCCAGCGCGTTCTCCTTCCTGGAGGGGAAGTGCCAGGTGTGTGTTTATGGCATGGGAGTTTGCGGATGCCCAGGGCCTGCTGTGGGAAGGTGCACCGTGGCACACTTGGCCGGAGGCAGAAGGAAAGCACTAGATGACCCGAGGGCAGCAAGGAGGGAACAGGGCAAGAGCCCGGTGGGGTCATTTACGGAAACTGGAAACAGCACAGGGCCCAGAGAGCATTTGGCCAAAACATAATAGAGCAAAACATCCACCTGAGCCCGTTAGATTCGTGGATTTTTGGGTTGAGTTGGGTCAAGGAGACAGAAAGGGACAAGCAGCTAAAGCAAAGAGAGAGAGGGCCCTGCCTGGATCCCACCTCACCCGTCAGGGTTGGCAGAGCGAACGAGGAAGGCGAGGTGGTGGTGGCAGCCCCGGCTGTGTGCCAGGGAATCCCGGGCTGCCTGCGAACGGCCCCGCCTGTTGGGTGTCCTGCGCTTGGGACTTTGGGTCTTCTCGGGGGGCAGGAGCCGTGTGATGTGTGCTCCCCGCAAGTCGTTCCTTGTGCTGCCCCTGAGCCAGGCCTGAGCTGTGGGCTTCAGCCCGGAGAGGCAGGAGGTCTCTGATCCCCCAAGGAAGCTGAGAGGCTCCCGAGCAGGCTGGGGCACCTGCAGAGGCTGCCTGGAGAGGGCGGCGCTGAGCAGCGCAGCGACGGGGAGCCAGGCCGGGTTCGGTGCCGGGCCAGGACACAGCGTCCCTCTGTGCTTCCTGAGGACTTCCTAACTCTTCCTTCCTTCTGGGACTCACGGAACACACCGTCGTCTCCTCCCCGCTGCCCCAGGGGCTTAAACCTCACCTGGAGTGGGGTCAGCCTCTAGTCACAGAAGCCTGCGGGCTGCACAGCAGGTGCCCCGCTGGGGTGGGCGAGTGGGGAGCAGGAGGCTGACCCCCACTCCAGGTGAGCTTTTGGAGGAGGAACCAGAGAGGGCTTTGCTCAGCGCCCGGCACGCGGCGGCCACTGCTGGTGACCGTGACCCTCCCCGGCGTGCTGCCCTGGGTAGGGGGTGGTAACAGAGCCCCTCGCCCCGGCTCCCCCACCCTCTCCGCAGCAGCCCCCACGCTCCGTCATCTGCAGCACACCCAACCTGCCCCCACACCCTGCCGTCCCGCGGCCAGCTCCTGTTCGGGGCCCGGTCTCTGGAGATAGGCCGGCCCACTTGAACTGCAGTCTGGAGGCCTGGGCCTCTCTCAGCCCCGCATCCGCAGGCTGCAGGTCCGGGTGGGTCAGCCCGGCTGGCCCGCGCGTCGGCCAGGTGCCTGTCAGTCTGGACTGGACCAGCCCAGCAGCCTCCTCCATGGGCGCCTTGACTCCTGCCCGTTCCCTTCCGACCCTCCTCAGTTAGGGTGGTCAGTGGCTCTGAGCCCACAGAGTAGAGGCCGAGCTCATGCCCGTGTCGTGCGAGGGCTTCCCGGGCTGGGCCTCATGCTTCTGCAGCTGGCACCTGCCCCTCCCTCCTCCGTGCCCCACCCTCTCCAAGGAGCCTTCAGACAGGATCAAATTCTCACCCTTATGCCCAACGGCTTCTTTCATGCCCATCATTTATCTGATATCCTGATGATTTGTTTGCTTGCTGCTTCCTCTAACAGATCAGGAGCATCTAGAAAGCAAAGCCTGACGCCCACACTCCTCCATTTGCTCAGCTGAGATCAGCCCCTGACCCCTACTCAGCTCACACATGCCCTGAATGGACAAGTGGAGGGGGCATGGTGCCCTCGGGGCTTTGCATGGGGTTTGTCCTGTGTCCCCACGCAGGCAAGGCGATCATGCCAGGCCTGGGGTCATACTGACACTTCCAGAGAGCATGACGGTGGCTGGGCATTGCGGCCGGGACCAGGCAGGATGGCTGCTCAGACCAAGTCAGGACCCCGGCTGGCCTCTCACTCTGGGAAGGAAGCAGTGTGATCGGGGAAGGGTTAAGCTCGCGTGATTCTCCATTTGGCTAATTAGACTTTAACAAACCATTTCACTGCAGTTGGCAGCAGCGCTGCGAGAGGGATTTAAGTGGCTCCACCGGCAAGCCTCGCTGGCCTTGCGAACTGGCCAGGGGTGGAGGTGTGGGAGCAGAGGAGGGTGGTGGCACGAGCTGCGGGGCTTTGCCAGGCCCACCAGCCCCCAGTCCTCTACCCTGGCACCGCTGGGCCAGCCTTCCTTCCCATTTGCATCCTTGCTCCCTTCCCTGGGCGGTCACTACCTTGTGCTGGCGCCAAAGACAGCAGGGAGGGGCCATCCAGACCCTGCCCTGCGTGGCTCCGGGTCCAGGGCTGGGGGAGGCCCTGATGATGAGCCCGTGACCCTCGTGCTGGAGCTCGCCGGTACCCGCTTTCAGAGCACGTGCCGCATCCACGCAGGTGGATGTGCTATCGTCCCCATTCCGAGCATCAGAGACACAGGTGCAGAGGGGCTAAGCTACTGTCCCAAGGTCACGCAGCTGCAGGCGGAGGGGCCGCGTCTCCAGAGAGGTTACCTCCCTTGTCTTCCACGGTGCAGGGAGCCACCGAGCCTTCTGAGAGGAGCCAGCAGTGGGGCAGGGCTCCGGGGCACATTTGGGCCAAGAGTCAAAGGTGACTAAGGGTTGGTGGAGGAAAAAGGTGCAAAGCCCCGAGGCAGGCAGGTCTTTGGTGGGATGGAGAAGGTAAGTGAAAGGCAACGTAGGCTGGGGAGGCGGAGGGCGTCAGACCACGGGAGGCGGAGGGCGTCAGACCACGGGAGGCGGAGGGCGTCAGACCACACAGAGCCTACAGTCAGGGCATGAGTGTCTGGGAAGCCAGGAGCCGTTGCACACTGACAGACAGTCCCCAGTACCATCTCCTTGCCTTGCTCAGAAGACCAGGATGAGGCCTGGCTCAGCTTCCCCCTCCAGGAAGCCCTCCCAGGTCTCTCTCTTTTCAAAAAAGGGCAGATGGCTTGCCCAGGTGGCCTTTGTGGCCTTGCTCTCCCCGTCTACCCCATTCCCTCTCTGGCCACCTTCCTGCTGCTGCCGGGCTTTGGAGGAGTTTTCCGGATGACAGCAGGTCAGATGTCCTGGGTGCGGATCCATGCCTGCCCCCGTCAGCCATGACAGGGAGGGGAGAGTTCACCCCCAAGGCATAAAGGGCCATTCGTGGTGCCCAGCACGCGGCAGAGCCCTGACAGGCAGGAGCTCGGCTCCCGCCCCGCCTGCTTCCCGGCGCAGACCCTCCAGGACCCGCTTCTGCCTCCCTTGGAGTCAAAACCCAGGAATGCCCCGTGTGCAGTGGCAGCAGAGGGGACACCCCAGCCTGGGCGGGGCGGGCTCTGGGAGGGTTTCTCGGCCACTGCACAGCACTGCGCCGGGCGGCCCAGAGCCCACCCCCGGGCCCCTCGCACTCACGTGGAGGGCGGCGACCCCTCGGAGCCAGCTGCCCCCGCAGCCCCAGCCTTTCCTTCCCTCCGGTCCAAGTGGACGCAAAACCCTTCTGTGCACTTGACCTCCGCACAGCTGCGAAGCATTGGCATTGTCAAAAGAACCTTTCAATGAGGACTGAAAGCCAAGTGAGAACAAAAATACAAGTAAATTCAAGAGCTAACACCAGTCATGACTTCAAAGTCTACGTGTCACGCCCCAGGAAACCCGGGGGCACTTGGGAAGAGCAAGGCCTTCCTTCTCACATCGGAGGGTGGGGATGAGGAGGAGGAGCCTCTACCAGGGCCTGGGCCTTGTGAGAGGCACTGTTTACCTGCTTTATTTCATTCGAAACAATCCATGAGTAATAGATATTCCAGAACAAAGCCAGGCACAGAGAGGTTAAGACACATGCCCAAGGTCACACAGCATCAGAGCTTTGTTCATGGATAATCATGGTTTTGTCTCAAATAATGGGTCTGACTTCTCAAGCCCCTTGCCTAGTGACCGTCCAAAGACAGAAGCTCCACACCCCTGGCTCACACCAGGCACCCCCAGAGTCCTACCTGGGGGTCATGGCCAGGCTGAGAGAATAGGCAGAGGGCCCACTGACAACCTTGGGCTTCAAGGTTCCTGCAGCCTCCCTGCCGGGACGGAGTCCCCTGAGGAGCCCCTGAGAAATACAGGAGCTTCCTCATCACTCAGACACCCAGCGAGCCCAAGGTAGGCCCTGGTCCAGGGCGGGCTGGGGGCGCAGAGGCCCCTTGGGGTATACAAGGAACTGGTTGCTAAGGCCAGCGATAGACAGTCCCTTTGGGTCCTGCCCTGCTGGGGGTGTGGAGGGGGGACACCTCCCTGCCTGTGCAGTCGGGGCCCTGGGCCTTCCAGGCTGAGGAGGCTAGAGGGCGGCGGGGCTGCGGCGCGTGTGCTGCGGGAGTCGGGGCTACGGTTAGGCCGGGGACCGGGGGGCCCCCGTGGGAAACGTGGGCTGCTCTCAAGAGCACCGGGGCCTAAGACCCCTCCCTGCACTCAGGCTCCTGGCTCAGCACTGAGGGGAAGGGGCCTCCCTCGTCTGGTTGCCCGGCAGGGGGTTTCCATGCCCGTCTCGGGTCACAGACGGGACTCATCCTGTGCTGGGGCGGGGGGTGGGGGCATAAGAGAAGCCCTGATTTGTCGCATTTGCCAATTCCTGTGTCATAAGGATGCCTACCTGGCCTCCCTGGGCACTCATGAGCCCGTGCGGGCCATCTCCTGCTCGCCGTTAGGTAGGCTGGGAAGGCCGCGTTTCAGACGTGGAACTCGGAGCAGCAGAGAGGCCTGATGCAGGCAGCATACCCTGGCCGCCGGGTACCGGCCGGGGACTCACTGGGTGCCCTGGGGAAGAGGAGTGTGTGGGTGGGGTCCAGCAGGGGCCTCAGCCCAGGCTCACCCTGAATCCCCAGCCTGCTTCAGGGTCCCAATCACAGCCTGGACCCCCAGGGTCCACAGGGGGCCTCTCCCCTCCCGGCTCGCTCAATTGCTGCCTCTTAGACAGGGGCGCCACCATGGTGCCTGGCCCTCATCACCTTTTTCAGCTCCTGGCTTGAAATTCCCCTGTCCTTTTGGAGAATAGAGATAAGAAAAACACCTCGCAGACGCAGCCTCTCCTGGATCACAGAGCACCTCATTCTGTGTGACTGTCCTGGACAGGACTCAGACATTCCCACGGTGATAATGACAGAAAACCACAGTCCCAGCAGGTAGGCCTGGCACCTCCTGACAGCTGAGAGCCCCCCTCGAGAATTCAGAACCCGAACGCCCCCTCCCTGCTGTCTCCATCCCAACAGCAGCGCCAGGCTGGCTGTGGCAGGGCCTTCGACACCACCAGTCGATCAAGGACGAGGTTTTGGGTTCCTGGAAGACACCCAGGAGAGGGCGGCCGTGTCCTCGCAGGGGGGAGGGCCTTCTCATGCCTGCTTCTGCTCATCAGCAATTGACGTGGCCCTGAGTGCCTCACCTAGCCATGGCTAATTGGGAGGCTGAAATCAAACAGCAGCAGAAATGAAGCCTCCCGCTTCCCCGCCTGGGGATCCTGGGTTGTCCCTGGCTTTGAAGGTGTGTTTTATGGCCCAGCACGGGGTCCGTTGGGTTGACTTTTCCACGTGTGCCTGAGAAGAACGGCACTCTGCAGTTGTCGATGGAGTGTTCTGTCAATGTCAATTCGGTCTCGACGGCTGATAGCGTTGTTTGGTCTTGTGTATCCTTACTGATTTTCTGTCGGCTCGTTCTATTGGTTCCATGCAGAGGAGCCTTGACGTCTCCAGCCTGAACGGTGGGTCTCTCCCTTTGGTCCTCTCCGGCTCAGCCTCATGATTTCGAAGCTCTGTCTTCCACACACCCGTGGGAAGGGCTCTTTGTTCACGCGTGATGTCCCCTTTATCTCTGACGATATTCCTTGTTCTGAACTCCACTTTGTGTGATGTTCATTTAGCTCCTTCAGCTTCCTTTTGATGAGTGTGGGCAAGGCCCCTTTTTTCCTTCTTTTAGCTTATCTGTATCTTTATATTAAAAGTTCGTTTCTTCTAGGCAGCACACGCCGCATTCCGGCTTTTTCTGAGATCAATCTAACAAACGTGATTTAACCACAACGGTGCACCACATGGTGGCATTTGGTCACGGCTGGGCTGCGTATAAGATGGTCATCCCGCAAGGCTGTCACCCCACTTTTCTGTGGGGTAGGAGACGGAGTTTCAGTGCTGTTGCCCAGGCTGGAGTGCAGTGGTGCCATCTCGGCTCACTGCAGTCTCTACCTCCTGGGCTCCAGCGACTCTCCTGCCTCAGCCTCCCAAGCAGCTGGGATGGCAGGTGTGTGCCACCATGCCTGGCTAATTTTTGTATTTTTAGTAGAGATGGGGTTTCACCATGTTGGCCAGGATGGTCTTAAACTCCTGACTTCAGGTGATCCACACTCCTCGGCCTCCCAAAGTGCTGGGATGACAGGCGTGAGCAGCCACGTCCAGATGCAATCCCACATTTTTACTGTATCTTTTAGAATTTGGATATGTTTAGATGCAGACACCCACCCTTGGGTTATGGTTGCCCACAGGATGCGGTACTGTCCCATGCTGTGTGGATGTGCCGCCCAGGAGCAGGAGGCTCCGCTGTGCAGCCCAGCCCAGGTGACCGTGCAGCCCAGCCCAGGTGACCGTGCAGCCCAGGTGAGCGGAGGCTTCCCCGCCTCGGCTTGAGCACCCTTTGCAGAGGGACGAAATCACCTTACGACTCACTTCTCAGAACGGACGTCCATCGTTAAGCGACAGGTGTCTGATTAGACTGTTCACAGAGGGATGGCCGAGGCAGCTGCCTGAAAGTCTGTCGTCTTGTTCACTGTTTTCTGTTTGTTCCACTAGCGTTTTGTTTTTTTTTTCCTCTCTTCCTATCTTTTCTGGGTTTAATTGAACATGTTTTATAATCCCCTTTTATCCTCTCTATTGACTTACTATTTTTATCTCTTTAAAAAATATTAGCAGTTGTCCCAGAATGTATAATATACATTTTTAAGTAATCTGAGTGTACCTTCAAATCACGTGACACCACGTCCATGTAAGGAGCTGGCAGTGTATTTCCAGACAGGCCCCGCCCCTGCCAGTTTTTGTGCCATTGGTGTACACTTTTGTTTTACCTGTGCCATAAACGTAAGACAGTGCTACTATTTTCTCTTAGACAGTTATCTTAAGAGCTGTCTGCGAGTAGAGGTCAGCAAACTATGGCCCACAGCCTGTTTTGTCAATAAAGCTTTATTGGCACGCAGCCACACCTATTTGTTTAAGGACCGCCTGTGGCTGCTTTTGTGCTGTGATGGCAAAGTTGAGTGTGGAGCTGGGTAGCTATGACAGAGACCATCTGGCCCACAAAACCGAAAACCCTTACTACCTGTGACTTTAGCAGAAAGCCTGCTGGCCCTCATTTTGACGAATTAAAACTAAAGAAAACATTTATTTTGGCTTCATCAATTTTATTTCCAAAGCTGTTTGTTTCTTCCTGTGGTGGCATGTTACCGACTGGTGTACTCTTCCTGCCCAGACAAAGTTTTTTTTTAACATTTCTTGGAGAGCAGGTCTGTGAGCGGTGACTCCCTCAGGTTTTGTCTGTCTGAGAAAGTCTCGATTTCTCCATTTTTCTTTTACAAACTATTATACTTTATTATCAAATGTTTTTATCACGTTTAAAAATTAGAGGGTGTGTGTAATGAGCCTCCATCTAACCCTAACCATCACTCCCCAACATTAGCAACGATTGGTACCAGGTCCATCTCCCTCCCTCCCTCCTCTCCCTCCCTCTCTCCTCTCTCTCCCTCTCTCTCTTTCCCTTCCTCCCTCCTCTTTCTTTCTTTTGAGTTTTTACTCTTGTTGCTGGGGCTGGAGTGCAATGGCGTGATCTCAGCTCACCGCAACCTCCACCTCCTGGGTTCAAGCTATTCTCCTGCCTCAGCCTCCTGAGTAGCTAAAATTACAGGTGCCCACCACCACACCCAGCTAATTTTTGTATTTTTAGTAGATACGGGGTTTTATCATGTTGGCCAGGCTGATCTCAAACCCCTGACCTCAGGGGATCCACCTGCCTCAGCCTCCCAAAGTGCTGGGATTACAGGAGGTGAGCCACTGCTCCTGGACCCCATCTCCTTTCATTCACATTCTCCCACTGCATCCCACAAATCAGATCGTCTCACACATAAAATCTTAATGTGTGGCTGTAAAAGATCACGACTACTTTAAAATCATACAATAGTTAACAGTATCACACATCAACAATTAATGATATGTTTGATATGATCAAATACCCAGGCTAGGTTCACGTTTCTCTATTATTGCATAAATGTTTACCCCAATTTTGAAGAATTTTTAAAAGAATATGGGGTTGACAGGTTTTTAAAAAATATCTTTAAACATGCCACTCCATTGTCTTATTACATGCATGATTTCTGATGAAAATCTGAGGTAACTCTTATCTTTGCTCCACAGGTAATGTGTCTTTCTCCACCTTTGTCTGCCTTAAAAATTTCCATTTTGGGGGTTCCAACAATCAACAATGAGGTATACAAAAAGATAAGACATGAACACTGAATATTAGTGAAGTCTGAATATTTTGGGGGTGTGGCAGGAGGGTAGTTGATTCTGCTTGGTGTTACCTGAGTTTCTTGGATCTGTGGTTTGGTGTCTTTCATGAATGAAAACCAGATACTGGCCATTATTTCCTCACATACTTCTTCTGTCTCATTCTTTCTTCCCTTTATGGGACTCCAACTATCCATATGTTAGACCATTCGATGGGGTTGCACAACTCTTGGGTGCTCTGTTCTGTCTCTTCCCACCCCCTTTTTAATTCTTTTTGTGTTTCA
This sequence comes from Saimiri boliviensis, assembly GCF_048565385.1. NCBI lineage: Eukaryota > Metazoa > Chordata > Mammalia > Primates > Cebidae > Saimiri > Saimiri boliviensis. The sequence continues at coordinate 89,941,238 of NC_133463.1, read as the reverse complement.
GTTTGCATAATTTCTGTAGACATGCTTTCAAATTCACGAATTCTTTCCTTGGCTGTGTCAAGTCCGCTGGCGAGTCCATCAGACGCATTCTTCATGCTTGTTATGGCTTTCCTATTCTAGCATTCTTACTGGAATTTCCTCTGTCTGCTCAAATTACCCATCTGGTTTCACATGCTGTATGTATGGCTTCCTTATTCGAAACTTTGACACATTAGTCATAGTTATTTTAAATTCCATGACTGATTGTTGCAATGTCTGTGTCATATCTGAGTGTGGCCCTGACCATACTTCTGTCTTTGAGGCATGTGCTTTGTTTTACCTTTCTGTGTGCCCCCCAGGGCATTGCTCAGGACAGTGGAAGCAAAGGTGAGTATTTTCCAAGCCTGGGGTGGAGCAGGCCTTTGCTTCTGACAGGACTTTCACGTGAAGGTTGGTGTGAACATGGTCAGGAACTGGGTTTGCTTTGGGCTTTTCTGTTATATGGCCAGTCTCAGCGTACCACAGACTTCCTATCCTCCCATGAGGTGCCTCATGCTGTGGGGTGGCATTGTTTCCCAGAGGCTGCTTTCCCCATGTCGCTGTGCCCTTGGCTGCCACCAACCTTGATGCTAGACCCTCAATGAGACTTCATCTTGCCTCTCCTGCTTTATTCCTGCTGGGCCCTGGGACAGTCCGCATCCTGACTCCTGCTTTATTCCTGCTGGGCCCTGGGAGAGCCTGCATCCCACCTCTCTCTTGCCTCAGTCCATGCTGGTATCTAGAGAGCCCAAACGCCGCCTCTTTCATGCTTTATTCCACACTGAACCCTGCGGAGCCTGCATCCCGCCTCTCTCTGCCTTAGTTCATACTGGACCCTGGGAGAGCCCACCTCCTGCCTCTTGCCTGCTTTTTTCCACTCTTATTTGACTGGATATTTGTTTGCCTGGTGGTAGAGGTGGGGAAGGGCTTCTCTGAGTGTCTGATTGAGCCTCCTCTGTGTCCCAGGATGTGTGTGTGAGATGTGTGTGTGCCTGGGGTGTGTGTGTGGGGATGTATGTGTGGAATGTGTGTCTGGGATGTGTTTGGGTCCTGGAATGTGTGTCTGGGATGTGTGTGTGGGATGTGTGTGTCTGGGATGTGTCTGGGATGTGTGTGTGGGGGATGTGTCTGGAGTGTGTGTGTGGGTTGTGTGTGTGGGATGTGTGTCTGGGATGTGTGTGTCTGGGATGTGTCTGGGATGTGTATGTGTGTGTGATATGTGTGTGTCTGGGATGTGTCTGGGGTGTGTGTGTGGGATGTGTGTGTATCTGGGTGTATGTGGGATGTGTGCATGGGATGTGTGTGCATATGGAGTGTGTGTCTGAAATGTGTGTGTGTCTGGGATGTGTGTATGTCTGGGGTGTGTGTGTGTGTCTGGAATGTGTGTGTGTCTGGGATGTGTGTGTGTGATGTGTGTGTGTCTGGGGTGTGTGTGTATCTGGGGTGTGTGCATGTCTGGGATGTGTGTGTGGGATGTGTGTATGTCTGGGGGATGTGTATGTCTGGGATGTGTGTGTGTGTGGGATGTGTGTGTGTGGGAAGTGTGTGTTGGGATGTGTGTGTGTGGGGGGTGTGTATGTGGGGTGTGTGGGGGGGCATGTGTGTGTGTCTGGGGTGTGTGTGCGTCTGGGGTGTGTGTGTATCTGGAATGTGTGTGGGTCCGGGATGTGTGTGTCTGGGGTGTGTGTGTGTGTGGGACGTGTGTGTGGGGGGGATGTGTGTATGGGATGTGTGTGTGTCGGGTGTGTATGTGGGGTGTGTGTGTGGGGGATATGTATGTGTCTGGGGTGTGTGCGTGGGATGTGTGTGTGCCTGGGATGTTGTGTGTGTGTCTGGGTTGTGTCCGGGATGTGTGTGTGTCTGGGGTGTATGTGTGTCTGGGGTGTGTGTCTGGGATGTGTGTGGGGGGCGTGTGTATGTGTCTGATATGTGTGTGTGTCTGATGTGTGTGTGTGTGTGTCTGGGGTGTGTGTGTGTGTCTGAGGTGTGTGTGTGTGTCTGGAGTGTGTGTGTGTCTGGGGTGTGTGTGTGTGTCTGAGGTGTGTGTGTGTGTCTGGAGTGTGTGTGCGTCTGGGGTGTGTGTGTGTCTGAGGTGTGTGTGTGTGTCTGGAGTGTGTGTGTGTCTGGGGTGTGTGTGTGTGCCTGGGGTGTGTATGCGGGGGATGTGTGTATCTGGGGCCTGCTCCTCACAGCCGTGCTCCCCTGGCTCTAGCTCCGGTCACACCCTGTGGTCCCGCGCCGCCCCCAGGCCTGGGTGTTTGGTGTCTTCTCTTCTCTCTCGCAGCTGTGGGGGTTTCCATCCGTGCCCTAGGGGACCACTTTTGTGGCTGCTCCTCTTACAGATGACAGCGATTTTCTCCGTCGGGAGCTGGAACAGATGGACTCGAGCAGCTTTTTAGCAGTAGCCGGGGTTGTCTTTGTCCAATCAGACCCTGGGGAAGGTTTTCAGGAAAATCCTGCATCTTCCCTGTAAGCACATGGTGGTACTGATGGGAAAGTCTGCTGGAAGGTACAGCCCTCCTCCCTATGCCTCGGCCCCGAAGTCTCTTGACCGGCTCCGCAGTGCCTGCCGCGGGGAGGTCACCCTGCGTGTCCTCATTCCCTGCGGCCACTTGCCTTCCTCGGGTCAGGTTAGGGGCTGCTCCGTGGTGCCCAGGCTCTGACGGGTCCACAGAAGCGGGGCTTTCCAGCTCTCCAGCTTTGCTCCCTCTGTAAGAGAGGCAGACATGGGCTTCCCGCTCTGTGCCTCTCAGCTGAGGCAGGAAGTCATGGAGTGTCACTCAGCAAGGAAACAACCCGGAAAAACAGACGCCAAGAGAAAGGCTTCTTTACGGCTGCAGCGACGCCCACCAGAAGGCTTCCCACTGAGAGCTGCAGTGATGCCCGCTGGCAGAGCAAATCCTGAGGTGGCTGAAAGTGGCTGTGTGTGTGTGTGTGTGTGTGTGTGTGTGATGTGTGTGTGTGATGTGTGTGTGTGATGTGTGTGCGTGAAGTGTGTGCGTGAAGTGTGTGTGTGAGATGTGTGTATGTGAGGGATGTGTGTGTGTCTGGGTTGTTTGTGTGTGTCTGGAATGTGTGTGTGTGTGAGATGTGTGTGTTTGGGAGCTGTGTATGTGGGATGTGCATGTGTGGGAGGTGTGTGTCTGGGATGTGTGTGGGGGGATGTGTCTGTGTCTGGGTTGTGTATGTGTGTCTGGGATGTGTGGTGGGATGTGTGTTTGTGGGATGTGTGTGTCTGGGATGTGTGTGTGTCTGGGACTTGTGTGTATGGGATGCGTGTGTGTCTGTGATGCATGTGTGTGTGAGATGTGTGGAAATACTTCGAGGGCTGTCTGGGTTGGGGAGGATGGTCTCTTTCCATGTTGTATCTTTTTGTGTTTTTCTACTAAAAAGAAATTACACACGCGTGTTGGTTTGCCCAATAACCACCCAAACACACACACACAGGCACACACACACACACACACGCACACACATGTCCAAAGAAGTGGTCAGAAAAGCGGTGGGTGGATGGCGAGGGCCGCGTGGTGGTCTTAAAGGAGGGTGGGCTTCAGAGGGACAGGCGTTCTCACGAGCTCTGCCGCCTGGAAGTTTGAAGTCACCGATGGAGCTACTGATTCTGGTTTGTAACAGATGATATTCAATTCAGGGAGGAACTCACGGCGCTGGGTCTTCCAGTAGCTCGTGAAGTGGCTTGGTAGTAAGCTTCCTAATGGGATCCACCACGCGGGCACCAGCATGAGGCCCTGGGATGTGTGTGACTGAGAAGGGCAGCTCTGTGGCCAATCAAAGTGAAAGGCTGGCTGAAAAAGTTAGATAGGCTTGTTGGCTGCAGGACTTTTCAGAGCCTTGAATCAGCTCTCTCTGCTGCCGTTCTCCAAGGGACCACACGGTATATGTGATTTATCAAGCCTGTTTGCCCTGAGACCCTTCTCACCTGGGCTGTCTCCTGGAGTTAGAGATCCACGAAAGACTCACTTTCAGAAAACTGAGGAAGAGAGAGGACCGTGTGCGTGTGTGCCAATCCTGGCACCCCTGACGTCCTCGCTTGGAGCTTCGTCTTGTTACTCATCAGGTGGGTGCAGAAGGGCTTGGTGAGGGTCGTGACCATGCTCAGGGCAGGGAGGAGAGGGGAGCCTGGGGCGCTGTCCTTCTGCCCATTCTCCAGTCACTGTCCTGGCTGGCAGAGTGGGGGGTGCCGCAGACTTTCTCATCAGGCAGAGGGCTCCTGAAAGGACCCCCGGAAGCCAGCATGCCACACCGCACCCCACCTGAAGGCTGCTGGCGCCTCCCATGAGCTGGTGGGCAAAGTTACGTCTGCAATCACCAGCAAATCGCCGTCCTGGGTATCCAGGTCCACGCCTGACTTCCCCCCACCGAGGTGGTAGGGGCAGATGTCAGTGCTGAGGAAATGAGCTCTGAGTGTGGATGCCCAGTGCCCAGCCAAGGGCATTGCCTGACAGCTTTCGAATGTGCCCCCTGCTCTCAGGAGCAGATGAACCCCTGTTCTTCACCCCCGTGGTCCTGTGGGGCTGCCATCCACATGAATGAGCAGTGGAGCCCAGGGTGCCAGGCCTGCCCATCACACCCGCCTTGCCGTGTGCCCTCCATACCTGCAGCACAAATACCAGCTGCTCCAGAGCCAGCCTGGGCTGTGAGGGACCCAGGGTGGCCAAGGGGCACAAGACGGGGCAGATGGAGGGGCTCAGGACCCAGAGGCAAGGTGTCTGCGGCCCCTCCCTTGCAGCCCCAACCTCCAGAGAGTGACTTGGTCCCTGCAGAGAGGAGGGGGGTGGGGGAAGCTGAGAGCAGAACTGTGCAGAGTGGGATCAGACGCAGGACACTGTGACAGCCTTCAGCTCCGTGAGGACCTTTCAGGGCAGACGCCGCTGGCACCCCCTTCTTAGAGAAGGAAGCTTCGGGAAGGTCCTTTGAAGCCTGGCGTCCCACAATGGCAGGCTCGGAGCGAGGCTCTGACCTGAAACCCCACGCTGCTGCTTCCGCCTGCCCCTCCGGTGCTGCCTGGAAGAGGCGGCTGGTTCCAGGACGCCTGGTGGGCCAGAGTGTGGCTGACTGGGGGGCAGGAGAGAGGACAGCTTGGAAATTGGTAAACTCCTGTCTCAGCGGTGCGGCTGGGGGGGCCTCAATCCCTCGGGGTGCCCACGGCCGAGACTCGGGATCTGGTGGAATACAGACAGAGCCCGCCATGCTGGTTAGGTCAGGAGGACCCCGTGGGGCTCCACCAAAGTCCCAGCTAAGGTCGGATTGTTCTCGACCTGCTGTGCCCACCCCATCCTGTTGATGTGTTCCCTCTGAAAGAGAGTGGTCAGTGAGTATTCCAGATCAGGACTGGGGACTGCCGGGTTTTCCTGGCCCACACGCTGCCTTGATAGCACCATAACAGCAGCCCTTAATGGTGCACTGAAACGTTGCTAAAGCAACATCTGATTCAGGGCCTCGCGTGCTGGACTAAGGTTTGTGGGCTGTTTTATGGCAGCAGGGAGTCGTTGATAGTCATAGAGTAAGGGAGTGACCATTCCGATGGCTGGCATTTTATAGGCATAACCAATAAGGAGGGAAGCCAGAAAAGGGGGAGTGAGTAGATGGGTGGCAACAGAGAGAGAGAGAGGAGGGGGAGCGGGAAGAGGAGGGGAGAGCATCTGGGACGCAGGGTTTCCCTTGAGGGCCTCGCACGGGAAGCCCCAGGACACGTGAGTCCTGCAGCGCTTGGATCTGCAGGCCGAGGGGCTGACCGGCCTTTTCCAAATGTAGTTAAGGGCAGCCCTTCTTAGAGGAATTAGCCTTTCTTCAGAGGAAGAATATTCTCCGTGGTTTCCTGTGTGGAGTTTGAAGTTCGCTGCCCCGGCGAGAGCCCCCCCCGTGGGAACCAGCTCGGGAAATTCCGTGGATCTGGGGAAGGAAGAGCGGAGGGGCTGCGAGGGGCTGCGGAGCCGGAGGGCAAGGAGCTGAGCAGCACCACCTGGAAGGGGCAGCGCCTCGCCTCGGCCTGCTGTGACATTCTCCGCGGGTCAGATGGGATTCACGCCTCACACCTGTGGGAAGGGGCGGTGGTCGTAAAAGTGACACTCAGTGGTAAACGGAACGGAACCATTCGATCCCAGCTCTAGAAAAGTCTTTAGAATAACGTGGCCCCAACCCCTCATTGTACTGATGAGACACGGAGCCCGAAGGTTCATGGGGACGGAGCATGTCTCCAGGGCCTAGGGTTGGTTGGACATGGGGCTGCAGAGTCCCCGTGGGGTCAGGCAGGAGCCGTGCGAGGCCTGCCTGAAGGTCTGCTCGTGGGGACCTGCCCTGAGACAGTGGCCACGGGGATGGGTCCCTTTTTCCAGGTCTGCAGTCGGTGGGAAAGAAGCCCTGCTTTCCACCCGTTCTGAGTCTCAGCGGGATTCCGGCTCAGCTCCGCGGGACCCCCACGCCTCCGGGCTTCGGCCTTGCCACTTCCTCTCCATTTCTTCAGTCAACTTCTTATTTTGGGATAATTTTAGTTTGCAGAAAAGTTGAAAAGATACTTCAGAGAGTTCTGAGATACCCCTCACCTAGATTCCCCTAATGTCGGGGGCTGGCAGGCGTTTTCTGTAAAGGTTGGGTGCTTCATAGCGTCGGCTTTGTGGCTGGCCAGCGTCTGTGGGAGCAGCTCGCCTCCGTCACCGTTGGGGGGGCATCCACAGAAGTACTGTGAAGGAAGGGCGTGGTGGCACCCACGGAGCCATGCTTACGTGAGCAGGCGGCCACGGGATCTTCACTGATCCCTGCCCGAATGCTCACGTCTCACGTAACCGCAGACACGCGTCAAAACCAAGGCATTCACGTTGGAGCAATACTCGTGATGAAACGATGCAGGCTGGATTTGGACGATCCGTTTCCCACAGGTGTCCCCTGCTCTGGGATTGAACCCGGACACGCGGCATTGGCTGACGTCCCTCCCCAGCCTCCCTAGACTGGTGCGGTTTCTCACGCAGTCTTGTGTTTTCATGGCTGTGGCTCCTTGGAGGTCAGCATCCTCTCGGGAGAGCGGAACTCAGCCCTGTCTCCTGGAGGGATTGTATCATGTGGGTGGGCGTCTACTCAAACAGCCACGGTGCGGACGCCGTGTTGGGAGAGACGCCGTGGGCTGTGCGTGCCTGAGTCCCCCTCCACGTCCGCTTCCCGTCTCCGCAGGTGTCTTGGAGCCTCCCCAGAGTCGTGATCCCCGTGAGGCTGCAGTGGCGGCTTTGAGTCTCTCCTCTGCTGGTTCTCCAGAATCTTCCTGAACAAAACATTTGTTTCTTCTCACCCCACTTATTTACTTGTTCAGCCACTGGTTTATGTCAGCAGGGACTCGGGCACAGTTCAACTTTACCCTTTGGGTTTTCAGCCACAGCTACACTGGTGATTGTGTTGCGCTCATGGCTTTGGCTTCGGGTTTGGGAGCCCCTTCACACTGCCTGGGTTTAGTGTTCATCTGGCATGGCTCATTTTTCTTTCTTTTTTTCTGGTATTTCCTTACTTCCTGGCACGACCACAAGCTCCAGGTGCGTCTTACCCTCTAGAAGCAGCCATTTCTCCAGGGGTTCTGCAAGGGTGTCCAGACACTGAGGTCTGGGTCCCGGGGTGCCTGCTGTACTGGGATGCCCCTGCTCCCGGGGCACTGCCAGAGATCACACGTGTGAGTGTGTGTGTGTGTGCTACACACACTTCTATATTTATTCTGCACCAATCCACTACTGTATGTGTGAAAAGAAGTCTGAGCCCATACTATCTATACCATCTGTCTATATTAGCTATCTATGCTGTCTAACCATGTGTCTATACCATCTGCCTATACCATCTGTCTATACTATCTGTCTATACTATCTATACCATCTGCCTATACCATCTGTCTATGCCATCTGTCTATACCATCTATACCATCTGTCTATGCCATCTGTCTATACCATTTGTCTATGCCATCTGTCTATACCATCTATACCATCTGTCTATGCCATCTGTCTATACCGTCTGTCTATGCCATCCGTCTATACCATCCATCACTCCACACCAGCCCCGCAGGGATTTCTGGGACTTCCTCTCTTGCTCATTGATGACTTTTGTCACTAACATTGAGAAACCAAGCTCCATATCTACATTTATTTATTTTTTATTTTTATTTTAGTTTTTGATATGGAGTCTTGCTCTGTTGCCCAGGCTGTAGTGGAGTGGAGTGATCTCAGCTCACTGCAGCCTCCACTTCCCAGGTTCTAGTGATTCTCCTGCATCAGCCTCCCGAGTAGCTGGGATTACAGGCATGCGTCGCCATGCCCGGCTAATTTTTGTGTTTTTAGTAGAGATGGGGTTTCACCATGTTAGCCAGGCTGGTCTCAAACTCCTGACCTCAGGTGATCCACCCGCCTCGGCCTCCCAAAGTGCTAGGATTACAGGCGTGAGCCACCGCGCTCGACCTATTTATTTATTTATTTGTTCAACTCCAGCACAAGTCTGCTTTCAGAATTGCTAACCCATATCCCTGTGTGAGACAAGTTTACCCCCCAGAGAATGGCTAAGTGCGTGGTTTTCCTTCCTGCTTCCCAGGGTCTAGCCACACTCAATTTTCCAAAGTTACCCAGGTCAGCTGCTTCCCACCCACAAGGTGTAATGCCGTGGGAGGCAGCTCTCACGGCTCAACCCATCCTGGGGCACCAGACACCTCCTTAGATCTAAAAACACAAAACAGATGCAGTGAAGTTGACCTTGGGAATACACATTTCCGTGGGATTTGCCAAGGACGCAGAGTCACACATCCACACTCACAGACCCACAGGGAGCCACCCCTCCTCTCACCCTGAATGTCCCCTGCATGGTTCTCCGTGAACTACCCTTCTCTCCCTCAGTCCCAATAAATGAAAGCCAATGGCTTGCTTTTCATTCCTGCAGTTTTATCTTTTCCAGAATGCCATGTAAGTGGAAGCAGAAGATTAGAGCCTCTGGCATCTGACTTCCTTCACCTGAACAAATGCACCTCCGATCACGCGGTGGCTGCACGATGACCCGCGGGTCCTCTGGCTGCCAGCGTGCTGGCCCACTCACTTGTTGAAGGGCCCCTGGCTGCCTCCAGCTCGGGTGTGTAGGAACACGGCTTTCGTCAACACTCACGCTCGCCTTTTTCTGTGGGAATGCAGATTTTCAGTTCACTTCGGTGAACACCTAGAACGGAAGGGGGCTTGCCTGGGCTTAGAGCAGTGTGTGTTTGCCTTTATGAGAAAGCGTCAACCGTCTTCCAAAGCAGGGGAAGCATGTTGCGTGCATGCAAGCAGCAATATGGGCTTCTGTGGCTTCACATCCTCACCAGCGGTTGGCATGCTTAGCTTTTGAAAAAATGTTTGTGGCCCTTCTACTAGGCTCGTAGTGATAACCATTCCACCAGGCGTACAGCGCTGTCTCACCGTGAGTTTAATTCACACTTCTGTGATGACCGAGGATGTTGAGCGTCTTTTCTTGTTCTTATTTGTTAGTGATGTGTCTTTTTTGTGTGTGTGTGTGACAGAGTCTCCATCTGTTGCCCAGGCTGGAGTGCAGTGGTGTGATCTCAGCTCACTGCAACCTCCACCTCCCAGGTTCAAGCGATTCTCCCACCTCAGCCTCCCCAGTAGCTGGGATGACAGGCATGCACCGTCACATCCAGATAATTTTTATATTTTTAGTAGAGATGGCATTTCACCATGTTGGCCAGGCTGGTCTTGAACTCCTGACCTCAAGTTGTATGCCATCTTTGGTAACGTACCTGCTCACATTTTTTTGCCTTTTTTTTTTGTTTTTAATCTTGGACTTTATTTTCTTGTCGCTGTGGTTTATGAGTTCTTTCGTTAGTTTGAATATTTGTCCTTTACTGGAAACAGAATTTTTAAATACTTTTTCTCAGTCTGTGAGTTGTCTATTTTCTTAGAAATGTCTTTTGCAGAGCAAAAGTTTTAAACGTATCTTATTATCAGTGGAAATTTATGTTTTTCTCTGGCTGAGTTTGGGGTTTTCTGCGATGGGGAGGCCGGCTGGGACAGGCACTGCTCTGGCTTTTCGTTTTCCGGGCACCTTTTCCTCTGATCCTCCTGCAAAGTGATTTCTCTGGCCTTGGCAGGTTTCTTCACACGTCCATGCAGCTGTCTGCAAACGGCACTCTCTGCACACCCGGAATCCCCGGAACAGCTTTTTCTACTCAGCGAACCCCCTGGTCTCTCCAGACTCTACCTCCTCAACCCAGGGCTCTGCCTGGGTCTTCCCTCCCTGAGCTGCAGCCTGGAAACTCACTCAAGGTGGTAGGCTGAGTCCATTGCAGTGCTTACCTTGTTCATTTCCCACCCACGGCGGTCACTGTCCCTGCTGTCCGGTACTTTAACGACACACGTCCTGCCTGTTTTTGCATTGTTTTAGGTGGTAGGGTAGATTCCGTTTCCGCTACTCCATGCCGGCCAGTCCTGGGCACCATGTTTATTGTCTTACGATTTATAAAGTATTTCCACATGCACCATTCCCATTTCAGCATCAGAAAATAAAAACCCAGTTGACAGAGGTTACTTACTAAAAGTTCAGAGGTCGGAGTTCATGGCCCAGGTAGTCAGGGTCAGGGCCATGGCAGGAATTCTGGTTTCTGGCTGCCAGGGTCGGTGATTCTCCCAACAAACCTGGCTGACCAAGCACAGGTGAGGTGATGGCTGAGGAGGAGGGGTGGTGAGAAGGGCCCGGCGGGGGGCAGGTGTGGCCAGCAAGGGCTCACAGAAGAGGTGGAGCATGAGGCCAGAATGGGTGATCTTGGGGTTCAAGAAGAGCAGGGGCTCACCTGTGGAGGCCTAGAGGACCGTGCAGCGCGTGAGGTCAGGAGGAAGGGGCCGTCATTGCTCTCAGAACCTGCGACCACTGGCCTAGAGAGGGTGGAGCTGGAAGGGTCCACGGTTGTGTCCTCCTTTTGCCCTCCCTCCCACTGGGCACGGTGGGGAAACTGAGTCCAGAGCACAGCTGCTGTGTGCGGAGCAGGGGTGGGACTGCAAAGTGTCTCTCTCCTGCCTTCACACCCACAGCTTTTCACGGTGTTTTCCTTTGCACCGGCTCCTTCCTGACATGCCCCCAGTGTGTGCATTTTTGTGCTATTAATACAGCATTAGATACAGTTTCGGATTTCTTCCTTTATCTTCAGGGCACATGTTTATTTTAAACCCTAAAACGGCAAGCAGAAAGGGAATATTTGAAGTGGGGAAACACCATGCGAGTTTAGCCATGGGTTGAGGAATCTATTAACTCTAAATGTGGAGAAGCAGAGAGGAACGTGGAGAAGCAGAGAGAAAGATGGAGAAGCAGAGAGGAATGTGGAGAAGCTGAGAGGAACACGGAGAAGCAGAGAGGAACGCGGAGAAGCAGAGAGGAACACGGAGAAGCTGAGAGGAACGTGGAGAAGCTGAGAGGAACGTGGAGAAGATGAGAGGAACGTGGAGAAGCTGAGAGGAATGCAGAGAAGCAGAGAGGAACGTGGAGAAGCTGAGAGGAATGTGGAGAGGCTGAGAGGAACGCAGAGAAGCTGAGAGGAATGTGGAGAAGCTGAGAGGAACGCGGAGAAGCAGAGAGGAACACGGAGAAGCTGAGAGGAACACAGAGAAGCTGAGAGGAATGTGGAGAAGCTGAGAGGAACGTGGAGAAGATGAGAGGAACACGGAGAAGCTAAGAGGAACATGGAGAAGCTGAGATGAACGTGGAGAAGCTGAGAGGAACACGGAGAAGCAGAGAGGAATGTGGAGAAGCTGAGAGGAACACGGAGAAGCAGAGAGGAACATGGAGAAGCTAAGAGGAATGCAGAGAAGCTGAGAGGAATGTGGAGAAGCTGAGAGGAATGTGGAGAGGCTGAGAGGAACGCAGAGAAGCTGAGAGGAATGTGGAGAAGCTGAGAGGAACGCGGAGAAGCAGAGAGGAACACGGAGAAGCTGAGAGGAACACAGAGAAGCTGAGAGGAATGTGGAGAAGCTGAGAGGAACGTGGAGAAGATGAGAGGAACACGGAGAAGCTAAGAGGAACATGGAGAAGCTGAGATGAACGTGGAGAAGCTGAGAGGAACACGGAGAAGCAGAGAGGAATGTGGAGAAGCTGAGAGGAACACGGAGAAGCAGAGAGGAACATGGAGAAGCTAAGAGGAATGCAGAGAAGCTGAGAGGAATGTGGAGAAGCTGAGAGGAAAGTGGAGAAGATGAGAGGAATGTGGAGAAGCTGAGAGGAACATGGAGAAGCTGAGAGGATGTGGAGGAGCTGAGAGGAACATGGAGAAGCTGAGAGGAACGCGGAGAAGCTGAGAGGAACGCAGAGAAACTGAGAGGAATGCGGAGAAGCTGAAAGGAACGCGGAGAAGCTGAGAGGAACGCGGAGAAGCAGAGAGGAACGAGGAGAAGCTGAGAGGAACGTGGAGAAGCTGAGAGGAATGTGGAGAAGCAGAGAGGAATGCGGAGAAGCTGAGAGGAACGTGGAGAAGCTGAGAGGAACGTGGAGAAGCAGAGAGGAACGCAGAGAAGCTGAGAGGAACGGGGAGAAGCTGAGACGAACGTGGAGAAGCTGAGAGGAACGCGGAGAAGATGAGAGGAACGTGGAGAAGCTGAGAGGAACGCGGAGAAGCTGAGAGGAACGTGGAGAAGCTGAGAGGAACGCGGAGAAGCTGAGAGGAATGTGGAGAAGCTGAGAGGAATGCAGAGAAGCTGAGAGGAACATGGAGGCCTTCAGTGCTGGGGGCGACTGTGTAACTGCCCCCACACCAGAGGCCACCATGGTCGTTCTTCGAGACCGTTATCCTGAGGTCGTCCCTGATGGTCTCAGTGGCGAGGGCTGTGCTTTTTACCCTTGTGTCCCACGCCTGCCCCCGGTGTGACCAGCTCCCTATGGCATTTCTGGTCGCCCCTGCCCTCGGCCCCCGCCCCAGCTTCCGCATGCACTGCTGTGGGCTTTTCCGTCGGTAACATGCTCGAGCTGGACGAAGCAGTCCCTGAGGGCCTCACAGCGGCAGCGTTCCGGGGACGTCTCCCTCCTTCAGCTCCGGAACTCTTATTCTCCTTCAGGACCTGAGCCCGGGCATCCTTCTGTCCCTGTATCTGTCAGCCGTGGTGCCGCTGGGCTGTGTGACACACCCCCAGATCCAGGCAGGAAGAAAGAGAGGTTCAAGGGGCAGAGAGAGGAAAGCGCCTGGAGGTCTGCTCTTTTGAAGACCTTCCTCTGGAGGCCCCGTGGCTGATTTTCCGTGTCGGGTGGCTGGGCTGTCACCCGCAGTCGTTTGATTGCACAGGAGCCTGCGTGTGGCTGTGAGGGAGTTTTTTAGATGCAATTAGTATTTACGATCAGCTGACTTTAAGGAAAGCACAGGACCCTCTGTAATGTGGAGGTGGGGGCTTAATCAGTTGAAGGCTCTGAGCAAAAGACTAAGGGTCCCCAGAGAAGGAATTCTCCTTCAGGCCACAGCAGAGGAATTCCATCTGTGGATTTCCGACTTAAGACGGCAACGCCAACCCTTCGCTGAGTGTCCTGCCCGTTCCTGAAAGTCTCCTTCTCCACGTGTGCACATCTCCGACTGATCTGGTTCTGTTTCCCTGGAGAACCTGACTATTAACACATGCACCTAGCAATGCCCCCGGATGTGTTCTTTTTTTTTTTGAGACAGGCTCTTGCTCTGTCACCCAGGCTGGAGTGCTGTCATGCCATCACAGCTCACTGCAGCCTCGACCTCCCCAGCTCAAGCAATCCTCCTGCCTCCGCCTCCTGAGTAGCTGGAACCATAGGTGTGTGCCACCATGCCTGGCTAATTTTTGTATTTTGGGTAGAGACGGGGTCTCACGATGTTGCCCAGGCTGGCCTTGAATTCCTGGGCTCAAGCGATCCTCCCACCTTGGCCTCCCAAAGTTCTGGGATTACAGGCATGGGTCACCACACTCAGCTCCGTGACATATTCTTGAACGGGACTGTCACATGGTACTCTATTTGCAAGGGAGGCTGAGTCATTTTCAAAACTCAGTGTATCACCACCCCAACCAAACTGCAATTGCATTCCTAAGAAAGAATCGGGGTGGAGATCTATTAGGTTGATGTCTGCCAAAATACGGAAAACTCTGGAGAGCAAAATCAAGATAGGACCTGGATAACCTCCACTGAGCTTCAGTCAGGGGAAACACTTACTATGCTTCCTTCACACACATTTCTTAAAGAACCGACCTGCAGATCCAGAGGCCGCCCCGGCACCCGCCCGCTCCCGTGGCCCCTCTCTGTGCAGAGGACGTGGTGTTGCCTCCGGGAGCATCTCAGCTTCATATAATGCACATTGCACAGAGCTCCGAATCGCATTTCCATGCAATATTGTTCTGCACCTTCAAAGCCATCTTCAGTTTCAAGTGAGCAGCATCGTGCTGTGCCCAGCCTTTCCCTTCAACATGCTGCTTTCTGTTTTTTTCCCGTGGGATCTGAGGCTCTTCCCTCGGCAGAGCCGCCCCATCCCGGGCGGCTGCACAAAGACCTCTCCGTCACAGCTCAGCGAGGGCACGCTCTCCCGCTGCTGGTTGGTGGTTTCCATTTTTCGCCGATACCCGCTTTTGCTATCCACGCTCCCATAGATGCCCTTGTGCGTCACTGTGGACTCTGCGGTGACTTTCTCTGGGCACTTGGCCGAGGTGGAATCAACCTGGGGTGGGGAGGATGTGTACTGAGCATCTGGAACCACATTTGCCTTCACCAAACGGCTTTCCAGCACGGCCGCCCTGACTCACCTCCGCCAGCCAGGTGAGCTGCTGCGCCTGCAGGTCCTCACTGACGGCGGCATCGGCAGGCCTTCCGCTTCTGCTCAGTTCGTGGGCGTGAAAGGGCATGTTCGTGTTGTTTTGATTGCATTGCCCTAATTGGCGGCTGAACTGAACATGGAAGACTCCATGTATGGGTCATTCGCATGTCTCCACTGTCCCTTATGATTGCCTTTGGCCCTCCCTCTGCCTCCTGGACTGAGCGGCTTCCAGATGATTTGTAGAGTCCACGGCACGCTGTCCTCGCTGGCCGCCTCTCAGCTGCAGGTGCGCAGATCTTCCCCCGGCCACCAGCCTGCATTTTTCCTTTGCGGAGTTTTTGTTGTATAAGACGCTTTATTTTTATTGTAGTCAAAATAACCCATTTTTGAAGGTCACGGGCTTTTTATATCTTGTTAAATTAATTAATCCTTTCATAAACCTCAGGTTTATGAAGATATGATCTAATATTTCCTTCTTAAAGTCTTGTTCTTTACATTTAGGGATTTACTCTGCCTGGGATTTATTTTTGTGTTTGGCAGGAAGTAAAAATCTAATCTTATTTCATTATGGAGATCCAGTTGCTACCGTAACACCATTTAAGGCATGGTTAAAATAGTTCACGCTGAATCCAACCGCTCCTCTGAAGTTTCTCCAGCTCTCCAGGAGTGAGCAGACCCGTTTCTGGGATGCTTTGACTCCTTGGGTCAGTTTCCCCCTGAGCACCACAGACCCCCACACGTGGCTGCTCTCATTTCACGTCATCACACCCGGCTAATTTTTATATTTTTAGTAGAGATGGCGTTTCACCGTGTTGGCCAGGATGGTCTCAATCTCTTGACCTTGTGATCCGCCCACCTCAGCCTCACAAAGTAATGGGATTACAGGTGCTTTCTTGCTAATTTCTAATGAAAAATAGTATGTTTTGTGAAAAGCCCTGTTGAAATCTGATTGGAACATAAGGACAATCTTGAGGAAACTGACATCTCAGGGAACTGAGCTTCCTGTGCCTGGATGCGGGGTGCGTGGTCCTCACCTGCCGCTGCCAGGGAGGGCAGTCCAGTCTCTCTCACCTTCCAGAACCAGGCACACTGCACTTCCTGCCCTGAGGCAAACTGGGGCCACAGGACGGGTTGGGAGCAGCAGTGGCATGGTGTGTGGCACATTAGGGCACAGTGCGTCTTCACACAGCTCTGTGGGCCCTCTGACACGGTGACTGCCAGCACAGGAGACAATGGCTCTGCCAGCTGCACCCTCCCGCAACCTGCAGCAGACAGGAAACGTGAGCGAGGAACATGCTGTGGGGTCTGAGAAGGGCTGGCACTGGCCCTCAAAAGCCTGGTGGTCCATTTTCTGGAATTTTGCAAGCTGGTTTAATTCATGTCGTTTGCTTGAAATCTGCTGTGGTGAGAAAATTCAAATGGTAGAAATCTGCAAATGCAATCATCTGTACCTTTCCCCCCGAAAATGGGGCTTTAATTTATAATTTTCTCTTTTTTTGTCTTGAAATTTCCTATTTATTATAAAATTAATACACGCTTATTGCATGCAATTGAAGCAATCTAGAGGTATGTAATTCTAGTCTGCACAGGTAACCATTGTCTACAGCTTAGCGTGTATTGTTCTGCACAGAAAAAACCCCAACATTACTGGGATTATGTGATTGAAATACACAAAGTTGTAGCTATTGATTGATTGATTGATTGATTGAGGCAGAGTTTTGCTCTTGTCACTCAGGCCGGAGTGCAATGGCGCAATCTTGGCTCACTGCAACCCTCACCTCCTGGTTCAAGCAATTGTCTTGCGTCAGCCTCCTGAGTAGCCGGGATTATAGGCACCTGCCACCATGCCCAGCTAATTTTTGTATTATTAGTAGAGACAGGGTTTCACCATGTTGGCGAGGCTGGTCTCAAACTCCTAACCTCAGGTAATCCATCTGCCTTGGCCTCCTAAAGTGCTGGGATTACAGGCGTGAGCCATTGCGCCCGACCTGTAGCTATTTTAGGTACACAACTTGACCAGTTTGGAGTTAAGTACGTACCCGTGAAGGCATCACCACCCTATGCCATAAACCTATTCATCTCCTCTAAAAGTTTCCTCAGGCTTTCTTACTGCTTCTTCTTTTATTTATTTATTTTTGAGATGGGGTCTCTCTCTGTGGTCCAGGCTGGAGTGCAGTGGGGTGATCTCGGCCCACTGCACCCTCCGCCTCCTGGATTCAAGAGATTCTCCTGCCTCAGCCTCTGGAAAAGTGTCTGTGCTGCTCCTTTCCCCATTTGTAATTGGATTGCCTGTCTTTTTGCTATTGACTTGCAGGAATTCCTTAGACATTTTGGATCTTAACCACTTTTCAGGGACATCATTGGCAAATATTTTCTCCCACTCTACAAGTGAGTTGCCTTTTTATTTTGCTGATTGCTTCCTCTGCTGTGAAGAGCAGGGATTGTTATCTTATTTAAAATTTTTATTTTGGGTTTGCAGAGCCAGCTGTTAAACATTTCCCAGCAAGCCACAGACCACTCCATTGCTGGCTGAAGCTGCTGAGACCCTGAGGTTGTGGCTTATATCTTATATTTCCCGAAACAGTACAGCCCCCAGAGGATCCAGACCTCCGCATTCTTCTGTAAAACTGTGATGATTTTCACAGAAAACTTGTACATGCTTCTTAGTGTTCTTCCCACAGACTTCATATTTCTTACTGCTCTAGATATTTAAAAACCACATTTTCAAATCGATCATCTCTACTGCACAGCAATGCCTTTAATGTCTGGATATTAATATTGAGTCCAGCATTGGGGCTGGGGTTCCTGACAGGCTCCCTGGCTGGGTGAGACAATCCTATCGCTACAAACAAGGACGGCTGGATCTGTTTCTTTTCAAATCTCATCCTGCAGTGTGCTTTCTTCTCCCCATGGCATCAGCAAGTGCTTGCCTTGCCCTGAGTTCAAGGAGAAGTTTCACCATTCAATATGATGGTTGCGTCGGTAAGGGACTTCCTCCAGCATTAAAAGGACATTCTCTTCTATTACTCATTTTTTGGGAGTTTAAAAAAATGAACAATGAAAGTAAAATTTTACGGAAGGGTGTTTTTTTGCCCCTGGAGGATGACTCACTGGTGTTTTTGTTTTGATATTTTTGGTGCGTGATTTTTTATTAGTAGAATTTCTTATTTAGAATTATCTTTGTGTCGCTGTAATAAATCCTATTACGTCAGATTAAATAAATCTCCAAAAATTTACTCACACAACGTCTCCCTCTTCTTCCTTCTCCTGGGAACAGTGCGTAGAACGCAGGGTTGTCTCTGAAGGATTCAACGAGGCAATACTGGTTCAGACGATTTCACTACGACGTGTTCATTCAGGTTATGTATTTTTTTGGTGAGGTCTTGTCATTTGTATGGTGAGTGTGTTATTTTTTAAGGCTACTGTAACACATTACCACACACTGGTGGCTGAAAATGGCAGGAATGGATTCTCCCATGGTTCTGGAGGCAGAAGGCTGAAATGGAGGTGGGCAGGGAGGTTCTGTCTGGCCGTCCTGAAGGAGGAGCTGCCCCAGCCTGGCACCCACTGCCCATTCCTGCTGCTGGTGGTGGCATCATCTTTGGTTCCTCGGCTTGTAGGGGCATCACCCCGTCTCTGCCTGTCTCCAGGTGGTGGCCCCCCTTCGGGGCATCTTTTCCTCTTCTTCGGACACAGGTCATTGGGTCTAGCGCTCACCCTAACCCAATATGACCTCATCTTAACTAACATCTTCCGGGACCCTATTTGCAAATAAGGTGACCTTCTGAGGCTCAGGGTGGGCATGGCTTTGGGGGCACTTTGACCCACTGTGGTACCTATGGGACCCCCGGCCGCTGCCCTTCATCAGGTCTGGGTCCCCATGGCCTGCTCCAGCTCAATTTCAGTTTGCTTCCTTGGAGCGGTCCTGGTGCCCGCCATCCTAAGAAGGCTTCCGGGGCAGGCAGGGGTGTGTGTGCAGAGGCTGGCCTGGAGGGCTCTCGAGATCGAGGCCTGGGGTGGGAGAGAGGGAGGCAGAAATGGGCAGAGGGAGAAGCCCCGCTGGGATGTGGCGTCAACACAGGCCCCTGCCCTGCCGCGGAGTGCCCTGGGCCCAGGATGGCCCTCTAGTGTGGCTCCGAATTGAAGCCATGGGGCAATGCCTGGGCTGTGGTCTCCGGCCCCCGACCCCGGTCACTGAGTGAGAACCACGCCCGAGGAAGGGCATGGCCTGGGGTGAAGCAGCTTTCCCTGTCCGAGGGCAGTTCCTGGGAGAGGCTCAGCTGTGTGCTCTTCACCGATTATGGGACACCTTGGTCCTGAGGGGACATCTGGCAGCCACGTCGGCCTGGGGCCAGTGTCACCAGGAAGTGCTTGTACTTGGCTTGGAAACATCCCTACCATGTGGGTCCCCACAGACCCTTGTTCCAGCCAATCCCCTTTCCCGCTGAAACCTTGATCAAGCACCTGCCAGCTGCCTGGTGCCAAAGAGGGCCCACTGGGCAGGTGCCAGCCTGATGGAGTGGGCAGGGTGGCTGCATGCAGACGGTGCCTGCTCTGTGCCCGAGGCTGTTCTCTGTGCCCTCTCTTGCTCCTGTGCCAGTGACCGCACTTACTGAGTGCCACTGTGCCCTTGGCTCACACGTTGACTGGGCAGAATTATGTACTCTCAAATTCATGTGTTAAGTCCTAACCCCCAGGACTGCAACGTGGGGTCTTATCCGGAGATGGAGTCTTTCCGGCGGTGATCTGGTTAAATGAGGGCATGAGGGTGGGCTCTAATCCAGGGTGGCTGGTGTCCTTAAATACAGGAAATGTGGGCACAGGCAGACACGCGCTCAGAAGACCATGTGTGGACACAGGGAGAGGGCAGCCGTTCACACACCGAGGAGCGAGGCCTCAGGAGAAACCACCCTGTGACGCCTTGATCTCAGACCCTCAGCCTCCAGGGCTGCAAGGTAGTGAAGGTCCTTGGCCTGGGACTCACCTCAGTGGCAGGCGCCCAAGCTGCCCTCAGCCCTAATGAGCTGACTGTCCCTTGGGGCCTGAGAGCCAAGTGAGCAGGAATGAGCTGGAAGCAGGCCCTCCGTGCTTGGGCTGGCAGGCGCAGCACTGGGTGGGGCGGAGGCCCTTTCCGGCTTGTGACAGGGGAGCCACCTGGCCAAAGACCCCAGGGAAAATGTGCATTCTCCTCCAGAGCCTCCACCGAGACAGCCGCACGGACGCTGGGTTTCCTCTGCCGGCTCCGCCCGCACGTCATGCTTCAGTCTGAAGTGGAATCTTCCTGCCTTGAGTGTTCCTAAAGGGATAGTCAGGACGCATTGATTTCTTTCTCCAGCTTGTTGTAAGGGATGTCGGAGATCGGGGGATACCCGTTAGTCCTGTTTCAAAGCTGCTCAGACACGCGCAGGTGGGGGGCCAGGCTGGGTCCCTCCCCACTGGGGGTGCAACTCTGCCCCTGGTGGTCAGGCCAGAGCACCGTGCCCCTAACTTGGCCCAAAGCAATTTATCTCAACCGAAGTTCAGCCTCAGAGGAGTATTGGGAAGAAAACAAATGTCCACCCCTGATTAGATGGCATAAATAAACCACGATAGACCAAAAGGAAAAACTCGGTGTTTGGTTTGTAAGAAAAATCCTCCCTTTCTACCCAACGTGTCTGGGAGGAGCCATCATCGTTCAGCGGCTGTCTTCACAAGGGTTAAACACGGCGTCAGGTTCTTTATTCTTTGCCAATATTTTGTTTAATACAGAAGCACCAACAGCTTGCCTAAAAGGAAATTCGAAATAAAGTGATAAGATTATGGGAACCATTAGATAAGATTATGGTTTTGGCGGGGCATGGTGGCTCACGCCTGTAATCCCAGCACTTAGGGAGGTGGAGGCAGGTGGACCACTTGAAGCCAGGAGTTCAAGACCAGCCTGGCCAACATGACGAAACCCTGTCTCTACTAAATATACAAAAATACACACGCACACACACACACACACGTGCAGACACGCGTGCACGCACACGCACACACACACACACAATGATTATGGTCTACTATTACCAGTATTAAAAAACTGGTTATGGTTCTCCACTTTTTCTCAGGCACACACAGGAGACAGTAGGAGGGCTGAGTTCCAAGGAACTGGGAATGAAGACCATGGTGGGCCCGGGCCACGCGGCCGCCTCACCAACGATCACAGAACTGACACTCCGCACACGCGACGGCACACCCTCACAGTCAGCAACAGCAGAGCCTTTTTTCCTTTGAGACAAGGCCTTGCTTTGTCTCCCAGGCTGGAGTGCAGTGGGGCCCCATCTTGGCTCACTGAGACCTCAAACTCCTGGGCTCAAGCGATTTTCCTACCCCAACCTCCCAAGTAGCTGGGACTGCAAGTGTGCACCACATCTGGCTGATTTTTAAACTTGTTGTTTTTTAGTAGAGGTGGGGTCTTGCTTTGCTGCCCAGGCTGGTCTTGAGCTCCTGGGCTCAAGTGACAGCCCTGCCTCAGCCTCCCCAAGTGCTGGAGTCACGGGTGTGAGCCACCACACCAGCTTTGCAAAGAGTCATTTCTAACCAAATGGCCTTTGACGTACCGCTAAGGTTGTTACCTTGTTTTCAGCCACATTTTATTTGGCCACTTTCTTTTTTAGCTAATTGTTCTTGGCCACAGAACTGGCCACATCTCACTCCTATCATCGGAAACCCAGCTTGCAGAGTCCCAGATCCACCAGGGCCTTGATGCTCCGTGATTCTATCGGGGAACGAACTCACCCACCCTCATGACCAGAGACGCAGGGGATTTCAACAAGCCACGTAACAGCGTGGACAACTGGGGGCCTCCGTGGCCCCCCTGAACTGGGTGTGGTCAGCTCGGGCTCCGTGACAAATGCCACAGGTGTTCACCATCCCACAGCTCTGGAGGCTGCAGTCCGAGACCAAGGTGAGGGCAGGGCTGGCTTCTCCCGAGGCCCCTCTCCTTGGCACGTAGACAGCATGTTCTCCTGCATCCTCACACGGTCACCCTCTGCGCGTCTGTGCCCTCATCTCCTCTCCTCATATGAATGCCAGGCATCCTGGATCAGGGCCCACCGCAGTGACCGTGTTTAACCCTAGTCCCCTGTTGAAGGCCGTGACGCAGAGCACAGCCCCGTTCTGAGGTCCTGGGTTGAGGCCTCAGCGTAGAACTTTGAGGAGGCACAACTCAGCCCAGAGCTGGGTCTCAGCCCAGAACTCTACGGAGTCCTCTGCGTCAGCAGATGCTGCTGAGCTCCACTCCAGGTTGGGTCGGTCCCGGGGCAGCAAAGGAGCCTTAGCAGGTGCCGGCCCCAGGACAGGCAGCTGCAGAGACACATGAAACATACATGAAACACACAGAGCCCCAGGAGCTTGCACATGCAGCCAGCTGCCAGGAGACACTGGGCTCAGGGAGAGGCCAGGTGTGGGTCCCGTGGCTGCCTAACTTGCTATTTGAGGTTGATGTGTCTGTCCGACTTCGTATGCCTCAGTTTCCTTATCTGTAATACTGGATGAGACGGGCCATTTCCCAGTTCCCAGACTGCCTAAGCCTGTGCCTCTCCCTGCGGAGGCTGGAAGGGCCTGGGAGGCTGGGTTCCAGAGGGAGATCCCAGGCTCAGGTGGGTGGGAGCCACAGCCCTGGTGCCTTCTCGGCCATCTGGGGCCAGGGCTGTGAGCGACATTGCCCTGGGCGTGAGAAGTTCTTTAAATCAAGTCCTCGTCCAGCTGCTGAAGTTAGTAGCTTACGTTCTGCAGAGAGGAAACCACCTTGCCTCCACTGCTGCAGCCTGGCACAGAGTTCCGGCGTTCTCACCCAAGCATTGACGACACATGTGATGCGTCCAGGTGAGGGTCCTATAAAGCAGGAGATGGGCAGGGGGAACAGCGTGAGTTGCAAACTGCGGGAGGGTGCAGGGTCACTGCCTCTTGCTGCCTTCACAGGCTGGCCCCAGGAAAGTGCCGTGGGAAGGGCCCTCTGCCTGGCTGGGAGGGCAGGAGGCCACTGGTGGCTGCTCACCTCCTCAGACTTGCACCAAATCCAGTGCTTTTCCTCACCAGCACTCCACCCCAGGCCCACAGGCCTCGAGGTTTCAAAGGTGGCTGCCCCTGCCACATGCCCCAGGAACAAATGAAGGCCAGAGAGATTCAGCGCCTTTCTGAGCCTGTGCAGAGGTGGAACCGTTCACAGCCTGCACCTGGTACCCAGAGGCTGGAGGCAGCACGTGCCTGGCCTCTGCTCCTTAGCCAGCTGCCTGACCTCGGGTGGCGGCTGGCCCTTCTGTGGCACAGGGTCCTTCCCATGAGGCTGGGTCAGTGTCTTGGAGATCATTCACAGGCAGGTGGTGTCCTTGCTGTGTTTGCTGGAGGACCCTCTGGGATGGGGCCCTGGTGTGGTGAGGTGGAGGGAGTTGGGAGAGAAGTGGGGCGGGGCAGGGTATAAAGGCGGCTGCAGGATGGATGATAGACCTTGGAAGCGAGAGGGTGAGGAACGTGGACTCACCATGTCCCCACTCGGGGACGCCAGCTGGCCCCAGGAAGCGGCTTCAGCATTTCCGGGGAGCTGTTAGGAGTGCAGAGTGTCAGGCCCCGCTGCCTCTGGGCGTGCGTTACCAGCGGCACCCAGAGAAGTCTGTGCGTGTCTGCCTCGGAGGCCCTGATTCAGGGGTGTCTCCCGCTCCAGCCCGACTGCACAGTGGGAGGCATTCGGCGGAATTTAACCGCAGCCAGTCAAAGCCCCCTCCTGGTTCCCCCTCGTCATCCCTCCTGCCGCCTGGCCTCCTCCCTGCACCCTGCAGTGTGGTATGGGTACCGGCCAATGGGCGTCCGCTGTGGCGGCTCCTCAACGGCTCTGATGCCCGGGAAGGGCCGCCATGGTACTTACACTTGCCTGGACTCGGAGAGGAAGGACTTGCACTGGGAACAATCACTGCACGTGTGGAGGCAGGCGGGCTCTTCCCTAAAGGGCAACAGAGTCATTCACCCGGGGCTGCTGGTGGCACGGAGAGGACAGCCATCCTGAGCTGAGGCAGCTGGGATACCCGGTACCTCGGCACTCCACGGTGATGGTGCTAGGTCGGCTGGCTGGAGCCGCCAGGGCAGTGTTGAGAAGGACACTGGGGTCCTCTGCAGACAGTGAGCGAGGACGTCATGGGCCCTCAGTCACGAGCAGAGGCTGGGGCAGGCCCCTGTGCCAAGCATCCATCCTTTGATTTAGGTGAAAACCGCCGGTGTTGAACAGACTGGATCGAGTCCTGGGCTCAGCAGTTGCGTACTGCGTGGCCTGGGCACAGATGTGCTGTGACTCTCCCAGGAACGGGTGGAGCTGGGCAGTGGAATCTGAGCAGGAAGGGGGACTTGTCAGGTGGAGCAGGGTTGCTGCGAGTGCAGGGGCCTGGGGGTGACACCATGGCAGCCCCATATGCCTGCAGAGTGAGGCACCGTGTTGGGGGGCAGGAAAGGAAGGCCGCTTGCAGGAAGTCTTCCAGGATTGCTCCAGTGCATGCTCAGGTGAAGCCAGCCTCCTGGGTCATGTGCTCACACTTTGAATTTCCGACGTACAACCCTCCAGCTCTGTTATCTTGGACAATGGTTCTGCTGTAAGGCCTGCAGGGTAGGGACCACAGCGCTGTCTCCTCCAACGAGGGAACGTGAGAGTCAAGAGCACGCTCCTTGGCAAGCTCTGCCGATGGTGACTGGCAGAGCCAGGCTGCAGACACGCAGTTGGCATCATCTGTTCTGGGAACGCCTTGTCCCTCGATCCCATTCTGGGGTCAGGGATTCAAGCTTCTTCTTCCATATTGTCCCGAAGGCCCAGCCCAGAACTGGGTACAACGCAAGGGCATCTGGGTTCCTGCCCCCGACGGCTGTTCAAGGCCACGCCCTTCAAGGGCACTGTTCTCCCTGAAAACTCAACGCAGCTCCTGCTCCGGGGGCGACCATGGCCTCGCCTTCTTCCTCCTCCCCCCCGGCCTCCCTCTTCCCCTTTCTCACCTCCTCCGTTCCCTCCTCCTCCGTCTCCTCTTTCTTGTTTTCACTACCTTTGAAATTGCTTTCTAAATCATCCTTAAAAATAATATTAATTTTCATTATCACAGCATTAAAAAACTCATAAAGAATATAAAAAATAAAAATAAAATCCAAGCTGTTAAATTCAGATGTGTTAATTACCATTTTATTTTCTGAGCATAGATTTTTTTTAAAAAATTGAAGTTATATTTAAAGTTTGATTCTTACCTTTCTCAGTGATTATTACAAGAAAATATTGATGTCTATACCATTTTCATGAACGTCACTCTAAAGAGTTAAAATTCTCCAGAATATTTGAGTTATGGCTTTTTTAACCACTTCCTCTGTTGAATAAACAGCTCCTTTCTGTCTTCTCTGGCATAAATCCTGTTTCTTTGAGCATATTTGTATATCAGCCTAATTTAAAAACTGATTTTTTTCAGGACAGTTTCTATAGACAGAATTAATGAGCATAAGCACATATACCTCTTAAAGTCTTTTTTGTTTTACGGTTTTATTTCATTATAATTTTAAAAATTTTATTGTGGTGAAATACACCCAGTAATGTGCAATCTACCGTCTACCCGCCGTTAAGTGCAGAGTTCCGTGAGATTCAGCTCATTCCCACTGCTGTGCGGACACCACTACCATCCATCCCGCTAGACCAGTGCGTCTTCCCAAACGGAGACTGTACGTCAGACACGAATGCTGCTGCGTCTGCTCCCCGCACGCCCATCTTCTTGTTCAGTAACACACTCTCTGTCTCTGTCTCTGTCTCTGTCTCTGTCTCTCTCTCTCTCTGTCTCTCTGTCTCTTCTCTCTCTCTCTCTCTCACACACACACACACACACACACACACACACACACACGTCTGTGTGCCACTTCCCAAGCCTCTCCTTCTAGGAGCTCTAGACTTGTAGCTGGAGAGGAGACAGGCAGGTACCCAGGTAATCAGGAAGTTGCAGGCCAGATGACAGGCTGTACAGAAGAGCCCCCCGCCCCCAGAGGCTGGAGAGGGGCGGCAGGAAAGCCTGAGACTGGAGCCTGAGGGGGCGGGGGCACGATCGGGTGCAGGGAGGAGGTGAGGTCAGCTGAAGGTCGGTCTGGAGGGAAAGGAGCTCTTTGAGGTCAGAGAACACCCAGTGGCCCAGGGAGGAGAGACGGTGAGCAGAGGACCCGGGGGTGGGGAGGGAAGGCGTCGGGGGCAGGCTCAAAGGGCCTGTGCTTAACCAAGAGCACAGACTTCACTCTTCAGGACAGGGGAGTCCTGGGAGGTTTTTGGCAGGAGACAGGGATGTGATTAGTCTGCCTTTTGAGGAACTCAGTCTGGCTGAGTGGATACAGGTGGAGCTGGGGGCTGTTGCAGGGGCTGGGAGGAGAGGAGGGTGGGGGCAGTGGGGACAACAGAAGGTGCCCGTCCGAGAGACACAGAGCAGGTGAGCTGGCTGGGGCTGTCGGAGGCTTCAGTGTGACCTGGGAGCAGCCCTGGAGTAGACCCCGTGGGCTGTCACTTGAACATCATGGCAGGAGGGAGGCAGGGAGGGCGGCTGGTGGTGCCACCCAGGGAGAGCAGTGCCCTGCAGGAGCCCAGAGGGTGTGGGCAAAGGGGCCCTCTGTGAGCCTGCCCCTCCCATTGCAGCTCCCCTGGCCACGCCTCTGCCTCTGCTCATGCCACGCCCCTTCCTGCTGTCCCTCTGTGTGATGTCCACTGGTCAGCATTCAGAGCTGACCCCTCTCTGTCCACCCCATCCTTCAGCACTGGCCACGGTGGCATTAGAGGTGGGGGTGCACACTCGGCTGGCACTAACTGGTGCCTCAGTCTCCTCTGTGTGCCCAGGCTGGCTCCCAGCTCTGAACACAGTGTGGACTGAATTCACTTCTTCCCCGCGGCAGGGGCCTGAACACCCAATACCCAAATATCAGGGGTCTACAGACTCCACAGGCCACTGGGTCCTGCCCAGGATGCTGGGGTGGTCCAACTCCAATCCCTGCTCTGGGCAAACTTCAGATTCACCCAGGGAGGCCCTGTCAGTGGGAGTCTGGCTGAAGCTGGTGAGGGGGACCAGGAAGGGAATCCCTGACGTGGCAGGGGCTATGGAGGCAGTGCCCTTAGGGACTTTGGGAATGTGGAAGATACTGACTGTCGATTGCTACACGACACATTTTCATAAACGTGGCTCATTTATAAAGTCAGCGCTCATTTATGAAGTCACAGTGACTGCATCTTGTCAGCTGCTGTCACAAAATACTGCAGACTGGGAGTCTCATAAACAACAGACTTTATTTCCTATGCTCCTAGAGGCTGGAGATCTGAGACCAGCATGGCAGCTTGCTTGGGCTCTGCAGAGGGCCCTCTTCCAGTTGCTGATGGCTGACTCCTCCTCAAATCTTTACACGGCAGAGAAAGAGTGAGCTGGCCAGGCGCAGTGGCTCACGCCTGTAATTCTGGCACTTTGGAAGGCCAAGGTGGATGGATCACCAGGTCAAGAGATCGAGACCATCCTGGCCAACATGGTGAAAACCCGTCTCTACTAAAAATAGAAAAATTAGCTGGGCATGGTGGCCTGTGCCTGTAGTCCCAGCTACTCAGGAGGCTGAGGCAGGAGAATTGCTTGAACCCAGGAGATGGAGGTTGCAGTGACCTGAGGTCCTGCCACTGCACTCCAGCCTGGCACCTGGTGATGGAGTGAGACTCTGTCTCAAAAAAAAAAAAAAAAGAAAAAAAAAAAAGGGTGAACTAGCTCTCTGGGCCTCTCCTTAGACAGGGACTAATCCCATTCGCATGAGCTCCACTCTCATGACCTAATTGCCTTCCAAAGGTCCCACCTCCAAATACCATTACAATTGAGGTTAGAATTTCCACATAAAAATTTTGTGAGAACACGCTCAGTCCACTGCCCTGTGGATCGGAAGTCCAGGCATGGGGAAGCTGGGTCTTCTGCTCAGGGTCTCGCAAGGCTACAGTCAAGGTGTCATTTGGACTGTGTTCTCATCTGGAGTCTCAACTGGGGAGAATCCACTTCCAAATGTACTCAGGTTGTTGGCAAAAGTTACTTATTTGTGGTTACAAGACCAATAACTGCAGCTTCTTACTGACCATTAACTAGATGTCACCCACAGCTTCTTCACACGGGAAGTCCCCAGCATGGCTGCTCACTTTGTCAAGCCAGCAAGGAGAGTCACTAGAGAGAGCCTGCTAGCACGACGGAGTCTAATCTAACATAATATAATCACAGGAGTGACAGCATCACCTTTGTTCTATTCTGTTGGTCAAAAGCAAGTGGACATCAGAGAAGATGAAATTGATGTACGTTTCTCTGTTTCTCTCATTAAATACAGCCAACAACCCAAAACATTATACACAAAACAAGCATCAGAACACTCTGAAAGGTGGAGGAAAGAAGGTAGAATGTTGAGGGGACTTAGGACCTGAGGAAGAGGGCAGCAGTGTGTTCCTAGGGTTTCATTTTGGCCTCATATGTCCCAGCCTTGGAGTTGCATAAGCTGGCAAACTTCAGGGACCAACAGATGAGGCTCAACAAAACCTTTTTCTCTTTAGCCAAATGACCAGGAAAAAGGCAGTTCACAAGACAGAAAATGTGCAGATAATAATAGCTCTACTTCGTGGCCCCACACGAGTTTTTGATTAATTCATCAGCAAATGATGCATGGGGAACCTTTACTTCCACCCATGGGAGGCTGTAACGAGGTATCCAACACCCTCATCAGGGTGGTGCTAAAGAAACAGGACTATGACTCCCACTACCCAGTAATGAGGCCTCCAGCAGTATCAGTAGAGACCACATGGAAAGCCTGGGCCTCCATCCGCACATGGTAACAGTGAGGTGCTTTTTCCTTGCTGGGGTGGGGTCTGAGGAGGCCTCCTGGAGAGTCAGGTGCTCCCTGTCACCCACTGTGATGGCAAGGGAGGGAGACCATGGAAGATGCCAGAGTTCTCATCCTTTTCCAGCAGCAACAGAAGGCCTGCCCTTTAGATGTCAACAAAAAAAAAATTCACTTTAAATATAATGGTATATATTGGTTAAAAATTTAAAAAGTATGAAAAATAATATTAATAAAAATAAATTGATTGGCTACATTAATAACAGATAAAGTAAACTTCAGAGTAAAGAAATTTGCCAAGGACAGAGAGGAACATATTATGATAAAACAGTCAATCTACCAAAAAAAACATAGCAATCCTAAATGTGTATGTACCAAACAACAAAGCTGCAAACTATGTGAAGCAACAACTGATAGAGCTGAAAAGAGAAATGGACAAATCCACAATTATGGCTGGCAACTTCAACACATCTCTCTCAACAGTTGGGTAGAACAACCAAACGCAAAATCAGCAGGAATGTAGAACTCACCCACATCATCAAGCAGCAGGATCTAATCAACCTTCACAAACACTTCACTAACCAATAGCAAAAATTTGCATGTTCTTTTCAAGTGCCCATAAACATATATTTAGGTAGACCATATATTGAGCCATATAACAAACCTCAACAAATGTGAAAGAATTAAAATCACGCAGAGTGTTCTCTAACTACAGTGGAATTGACCTGAAAATCAATACTGGGAAGATAATGGGAAAATCTCCCAACTTGAGAAAACTAAAAAGTACACTTCTAAACAAACTATTCGGGCAAAGAGGAAGAGAAAGACGAATCTCAAGGAAAATAAAAAACACACATTGCACTAAATCAAAATAAAAATATAACATTTCAGAATTTATGAGATACAGATAAAGCAGTACTGAGATATATATATATATATATATATATATATATATATATATATATATGGCACTAAGTACATACATTAGAAGAGATTAAAAGTTTCAAGTAAATAATCTAAACTTCTAGTTGAGAAACCTAAAAAAATGAAGAGCAAAATAAACCCAAAACAAGAAAGAAGGAAATAATAAAGGCAAGAGCCAAAGTCCATTATATTGAAAACAGAAAAACAATAGACAAAATACATGAAATAAGGATCGATTTCTTTGAAAAGATCAATAAAACTGACAAAACTCTAACAAGATTGACAAAGAAAAAAGAGAAGGCATAAGTTACCAATATCGGAAATAAAACAGGATACATGACAGGTCTTGCAGACATCAAAAGGATTATAAACACTACAAACAGCTCTACACACATAAATTTAACAATTTAGATAAAATGTATCAATTTCTTCAAAAACACAAATTAAAACAACTCACTGTACCTAAAAACAATTTAAATAGCTCTATAACTGTTAAGGGAATTAAATTCATAATTGAAAACCTCCCCCCAAAAGACACATAAAGTCCAAGGTAGTTTCACTAGAGAATTTCACCAAACGTTTAACTTAGAACACCACAGAGTCACTTCCACAAAGTAGTAGAGAAGGGAACACTTACCAATTCATTTTTTGATGCTGTTTTTTACCACGACTATAAAGATAGTACAAAATAAGAGAGAAAAATACAGGCCAATATTTCTTCTAAATACAGATGCAAAATTCCTTAAAAAATATTAGCAAACACAATTGAGCAATATATAAAAAATAATTATAAGCAATGACAAAGGGAGTTTTATTACAGGAATGCAAGACTGGTTCAATGTAATCCATTGTATTAACATGCTACAGAAAAAAAAAGATCATATCAACAAATGCAAAAAGGTCATTTGACAAAATTCAATATCCATTCATGATAAAAACTCAGAAGAATAGGAACAGAGGAGGAGTTCCTCAAATTGAGAAGAAACACCAACTGAAAGCTACAGATAACATTAACTTAGTGGTAAAAACGGAATGCTTTCTCCCTAAGATTGGTAAAAAGGTAAGGATAAGGATGTCCGTTCCTATTACTTTCACTCAACATAGTGCTGGAAGTTCCATCTAGTTAGTGCACTGAAGTGAGAAAAGGCAAAAGAAGTCAAACAAACTAGAAAGAAAGAAAGGAAACTGACCCTATTTGCAGAGGACATAATCCAAAGACATCTACAAAACATTCCTAGAACTAATGAATTCAGAAAGCTTAAAGATACAAAGTTATACAAAAATCAATTGAATTTCTGTATATTAGCCACAAATGTTTGGAACCCTACATTAAAAATACAATGTCATGTACAATAACTTAAAAATAAAATACTTGCGTGTAAATATAACAAAGCATACAAAATGTGTAGGTTGAAACAACACAGAGATCCAAGATGGCTGATCACTAGCAGCTCGGGATTGTAGCTCCCACTGAAAGCGCAAAGAACGAGAGGACGCCACACCTTCACATGAATTCTTGTTGCTCACGTACCAGGAGATTCCCAGCGGAGGAGCCCCACGGGTCGCCAGCGCGACTCTTGTGACCGGCGAGGCGGTTTTGCCGGCGCCTTGGAGCGACGGTTCTTGGTGCAGAGTCGGAAAAGCACCATCAATCTTAACGCCGCTGATTTGGTCGGTGCAGTGGGTTGCTCAGATTTCGGCGCTGAGAATCAGTAAGTTGGACGTCCACTCAGAAACCTAATTACAAAGACGGTGAATTCAAAGTCCACAGATGGATAAATTTATAACGAAGGGAGGAAAACGGCCAAAAAAGGCTGAGAATGCCCAAGATCAGAACGCCTCTCCCTCAGCGGGGGATCCCAGTTCCTCATCAGCAACGGAACAAGGCTTGATGGAGAACGAGTGTGTTCCAATTACAGAAGCAGGCTTCAAAATGTGGATAATGAGAAACTTCTGTGAATTAAAAGAACTTGTTATAACACAATCTAAAGAAACTAAGAACTTTGAAAAAAGGTTTGACGAAATGTCAACAAGAATACAAAATTCAGAGAGGAAAATAAGTGAATTGATGGAGCTGAAAAACACAATAGGAGAACTTCGTGAAGTATGCACAAGTTTTAACAGCCAAATTGATCAAGCAGAAGAAAGGATGTCAGAGGTCGAAGACCAACTCAATGAAATAAAACTAGAAGACATGATTAGAGAAAAAAGGATACAAAGGAACGAGCAAAGTCTCCAAGAAATATGGGACTATGTGAAAAGACCTAATCTACGCTTGATAGGTGTACCTGAATGTGACGAAGAGAATGAATCCAAGCTGGAAAATACGCTTCAGGACATTATTCAGGAAAATTTTCCCAGCCTAGTAAGGCAGGATAATATTCAACTCCAGGTAATACAGAGAACACCACAGAGATATTCCTCAAGAAGAGCAACTCCAAGGCACATAATCGTCAGATTCACCAGGGTTGAACTGAAGGAGAAAATACTAAGGGCAGCCAGAGAGAAAGGTCAGGTTACCCACAAAGGGAAGCCTATCAGACTTACAGCAGATCTCTCAGCAGAAACCCTACAAGCCAGAAGAGAGTGGGGGCCAATATTCAACATCCTTAAAGAAAAGAACTTTCAACCCAGAATTTCACATCCAGCCAAACTAAGCTTCATATGTGAAGGAAAAATAAAGTTTTTTTGTGAATAAGCAAGCACTCAGAGATTTCATCACCACCAGGCCTGCTTTACAAGAGCTTCTGAAAGAACCACTACACATATGAAAGGAACAAACAGTATCAGCCTTTCTAAAAAAATTATCAAAAAGAGCATCAATATAATGAAGAATTTACATCAACTAATGGACAAAATAGCCAGCTAATGGCAGTATTAAACTCACATATATTATTATTAATTCTAAATTTAAATTGACTAAATCCCCCAATCCAAAGACAGGCAATTTGAATAAAAAACTAAAACCCATCAGTATGCTGCATCCAGATCCATCTCACATTCGAGGATACACAAAGACTCCAAACAAGGGATGGAGAAAGATTTACCAACCAAACAGAGAGCTAAAATAAATAAATAAAAAGCAGAAGTTACAGTTAAGCAACAAAGATCAAAAGAAGCAAAGAAGGACATTATATAATGATAAAAGGATCAATGCAACAACAAGAAGAGCTAAAGATCCTAAATATATATGCACCCAATACAGGAATACGCAGACATACAAGACTTATAAAGAGACTTAGACTCCCACATAATAATAGTGGGAGACTTCAACATTAATATTAGACAGATCAATGAGACAGAAAATTAACAACGATATTCAGGACTTGAACTCAGATCTGGAACAAGTAAATGTAATTAACATTTATAGAACTCTGCACTTTAAATATAGAAAATATACACTCTTATCAGTACCACATCATATCAACTTAGAAGTTTAAAAGAAATCTTGGTTGGCTCCTTGTTTGCTATTCTCTTCCCTCATTTTCTTTCATGTCTCCATTATTAAGGACAATTACAGGCATACCCATATTTAGACTGCATTCTAGCTCGGGCAATAAAGCAATACCCCCATCCTCTCTCCTTCTTCCTCTTTCTCTTTCTTCCTCTTCTTTATTCTTAAAAAAAAAAAAAAAAAAAAAAAAGAAACAACACAATCTGATAAAAACAAAGAAAAGAAAATATAGTCAGAGGCATACCATGTTCATGGATTGAAAGACTCAACATAGTAAAAATGTCAACTCTCAATTTGTATACAGGTTTCAAGCAATTCGTATTAGAATTTCAGCAAGTGGTTTTTTTAAAAAAATAGTCAAGATTATTCTAAAATTTACGTGGAAATACAAAGGAATTAGCATAGCTAAAACAATTTTGATAAAGAACAAAGTGGGAAGACTCAGTTTACCCAATTTCAAGGCTTGTTGTATAGCTACAGTAATCAAGATTGTGTGGTATTTGTAAAGGGACAGACAACAATGCTTAATGCAAAAGAATAGAGAACTTAGAACTATACCTATGAAAATAAGCCCAAATAATTTTTGACAAAAGTACAAAAACGATTCAATGAAGATAGGATAGATTTTTTAGAAAATGGTTCTAAGCAAGTGCACATACATAGGCAAAAAAGGAAACCTCAATTTAAGATGAATCTCACAAAAAAAGTAAACCTCAGCCCAAAACAAAAATCAACTCAATGTGGATCACAGTCTTAAATGAGAAACATTAAACTACAAAACGTTTAAGTAAAAACAGAAGAAAATTCTTCTGATCCTGGACTAAACAAAGTGTTATTTAGACTTGACATTGGAAACCCAATTGATAAAAGGAAAATACTGGTAAACTCAACTTGGAAAAGATCCTGTTGAGAAGAAGAAAAGTCAAATTACTAAAGGGAGAAAGTTTTTGAAAACTACATTGTGTAACAAAGAACTTTTGTCTAGAATATAGAAAGAACTGCCAAAACTCAACAGTGAAAACAAATAAACAATCCATAGATAAAGCATAAAGAAACATTTCACTGAAGGAGATGCAGATGGCAATTAAGCACATAAAAACGTGTTCAACATAATTAGTCATTATGGAAATGCATATTAAAACCACGATGTGGTATCACTGTACACCTATCAGGACAACTAAAACAAATAATTTAAATGGTGCGGCCACTTGGCAAAGAGTATGTCAGTTTTTTTTTAAAGAGTAAACATTCAACTACCACACAACTCATCAATCATACTCCTAGGTTTTTATCTTAGAGAAATAAGGACTTATGTTCACACAAAAATCTGTACACAAATGTTTATAACAGCTTTATTTGTATAAGCCAAAAACTGGAAACAAATCCAGATATACTTCAGTGGGTGAATGATCAAACCAACTGCCACACCATGGAAGACTACTCAGCAATGAAAAGAGACAATCTACTGCTGCATGCCACAATATGGGTGAGTCTCCAGAGGACAATATTGGGTGGAAAAAGCCAGTTCCAAAGGATTCCATAACGTATGATTCCATTATATCACATTCCTGAAATGACAAAACTGTAGAGACAGAGAGAACAGATGAATAGTTTCCAGGGGTAAAGGAGGTGGTGGGGCAGAAGAGAAGTGAATGTGGCTATAAAGGGTGACACATGGAGTCTTTGCAGTAATGAAAGTTTCTGTGGAATCTTTGTGGTGATGGTAGTGTTCTTCAGGATATTTGTGGTGATGGGGATGTTCTGTGGTGTCTTCGTGGTGATGGGGATGTTCTGTGGGTTGTTTGTGGTGATGTGGATGTTCTGTGAGCTCTTCATGGTGATGAGGATGTTTTGTGGCATCTTTGTGGTGATGGGGATGTTCTGTGGGGTGTCTATTGTGATGGGGATGTTCTGTGGGGTGTTTGTGGTCATGGGGATGTTCTATGGGGTGTTTTTGGTGATGGGGATGTTCTGTGGGGTGTTTGTGGTGATGGGGATGTTCTATGGGGTGTTTGTGGTCATGGGGATGTTCTGTGGGGTGTTTGTGGTCATGGGGATGTTCTGTGGGGTGTTTGTGGTGATGAGGATGTTCTGTGGCATCTTTGTGGTGATGGGGATGTTCTGTGGGGTGTTTATTGTAATGGGGATGTTCTGTAGGGTGTTTGTGGTGATGGGGTTGTTCTCTGGCATCTTCATGGTGATGGGTTGTTTGGTGATGTCTTTGTGGTGATGGGCTATTCTGTGATGTCTTCGAGGTTGTGGAGACATGCTGTATCTTGACTGTTTCCATGTGAATATCCTCCTTGTGATATTCACTACAATTCTATAAGATGCTAAGATTGTGAGGAGCTGGGTAAAAAGAAATGTGAGACTTCTCTATTATCACTTAACTGTTGCATGTGACTCTATAATCATTCCAAAATAAAAAAAATTATTTACATTTCCTCTTTAAAAAAAGCAAGTCACAGGCCTGGCTCACACTAAAAGGCAGGGGTTTGGATGAGAGTGAGATGCCAGGGAAGGTGGAGTCATGGGGCCACAGGAAGGATGGGGCACATGAAGACCAGGATATGCAGGGTGACCCACAGAGGAGTCCCTGATGTGGAGATCAACTGTGACTCAGGTGACCCACAGAGGTCTCCCTGATGTGGAGATCAGCCATGACTGAGGTCACCCATGGAGGCGTCCCGACATGGAGATCAGCCATGAATGAAGTGACCATGGAGGTGCCCCTGATTTGGAGATCAGCTGTGAGTGAGGTGGCCCACGGAGGAGCCCCTGATGTGATCAGCAACAGCTGTGACAGAGGGGGAAGCTGGTCCTGTTCAGGCAGCAGGAAGCCATCTGGTGTGGCGGCAGGTAACCAACTACCACAGCTGAGAGGGGATGGGGCAGGCTGCTGAGAGCCAGACGTGCCTGGTGAGGGTGTGTGTGGATGGGCACCTGGGCACCCCACACCTGGCCATCCTGCCTGTTGCTGGAGCCAGCCAGGCCTTGTCTGTCCTTCCCACAAACGCTGGATCCTCCAAACAGCCCTGAAGGAAGTAGAAGGGAGCCTGATGGATGGGCAGGAGGGGAGAAGGAGGTCCGAGCTGAGGAAGGAGCTACAGGTCGGGGAGGTGGCTCTGGGGAGGCTCTAGGCCATGCCCATGTGTTCACAGGTGTCCTGTCCTGTGCTAGTCCCTGAAGGCTGCTGTCACGGGGCACAATGAACCAGATAACCTAAAACAACAGCAATCGATGGTCTCACAGCTCTGGAGGCCAGCTGTCCAAAATCAAGGCGCCAACAGGCCCGTTCTCCCTCTGAAGACCTTGGGGGGTGGTGGGCGGGGGTTTGTCCTCACGCCTCCAGGTTACAGTGGTCCCAGGCTTTCCTTGCTCATAATCACCTCACTCCGGTCTCTGCATCAATTGCACAAGGTCACTGCCCTGTGCATCTGCTGTCTCCCTGCTCCTTATGAAGCCACAGTGACGGGTTTAGGGCCTCCCCCATCCAGGACGATTTTTCATGGGATGCCCTCCTTCATCACGTCTGCAAAATCTCTATTTCCAAATACGGTCCCATTTGAGGTTCTGGTGGACAGGAGTTTGGGGGACACCATTCAACTCCCGTCTCCCTTCCCGGCCTTTGAGGATCCCAGGCCTGGCCCCGGCCCTCAGGCAGGCGCCCTCCATTCCCCGTCCCAGCGCCACCCTCAGACTACCCTGGTGGCTGTGGGCCCTCTGTGCCGTGTGCTTGGTGAGACTGGCTCAGAGGCACAGGGAGCTGCTCTCGAAGACACCTTAGGCCTGGTGCCCATGGGCAGTCATAGGTTCCAGACAGAGTTATCTCATTACCTGCTAAGGCGAAGGCTGCAAAAGTGAAGCTCAATGCCACACAAGTGATTTTTTAATATGAGGAAAAGCCTCACAAAACCCACAGATACTCTGCCGTGAGCTCTCCCTGTGTGCTCATGGCTGGTGAAAGAAGTAATGGGGAGGAGCACTCTGCCGTCTGGGAGCCCCAGCAAGCACGCCCGGCGGTGAGCGCCCGTCCCGGGGTGAGTGTCCACGTCCAGTGGTGAGCGCCTGTCGCGGGGTGAGTGTCCACGCCCGGCGGTGTGCGTGTTTCAGGCGCTGTGTGCATTGCAGTTCTGCCTTTCACCCCTGCACCTGGGTGTTTGTCCCGCCGTGGGGTGTCTGGCCATCTGGCTGCACAAAGCAGATGGAACCCCGCCTGCTGGCGCTCACCTCCGTGGGGCATTTCTGCTCCGTGAGTGCATGCCTGAGCTGACACGGGTGGTGTGCGGGCAGCGGTGTGGGAGCATTTGTGCGCGCTTCCTGTGTGCTGGGCCTCGTGCTCGGTCCATGGACAGGTGTGACCCTCATCTTCCTGATCGGCTTTGTGGTCTGGATCCCAGCCACTGTGTAGAGCAGCTCGGTGTGGGGATGCTGGTCTCCACTGCCTGGGCCCATTGCATGGGGCAGCCTTCGGCATTTGGGGCTGGGAGAGGGAGAATCTGCAGTGACCTCTGTCCCGGAGGCTCCTCCAGGCCATGGAAAGTGCACAGGAAGAGGGACGGGACGCCTGCATGTGGATCCCCTTCCTGACCGTGCTCTGGGGTTTGCCATCACACAGCTCTGGAGCCACGTGTGTTGTGCCCACTGCCCAGAGGAACCCAGACGGTCAGCCTGGGTCCTAGGGTGAGTGTGGCCAGGCTATGGATGCTGACTGCAGCCCTGAGCTCGGTCACCACCAGCCCAGCTCTCTCTGACTGCAAACCCTCCTCCTGACCAACTCTCTCCCTTCCCTGTCTCACTCCTCCTCTGGCCCAGCTCTCTCTCTGGCTGCCCTCAGGGACAGGGTGAAAACTCTCACCAAGTCTTGACCTCACTCCTCCTCCGGCCTCAGTATCTGGATTCTGGAATCAGTTGTTAACGCTGCTGGGTACATGTTGAGAACTTAGCACACACTTTCCGGGGGCACCTCAGCTACCTTCTTGCTGAGCAGTTGAGGACATCAAGGCAGAGAGGGGTGGCCACCGTGGGCTCAGCTGTGTCCAGAGCTGGCCTTTTGCCTTGGCCTCCAGCCCATGGCTGTCAGGGCCTGTGACCTGCTGGTCCAGCCTCCCTGCACGGTCTGAGATTCGGGATAGAGCCTGGGAGTGCTGGGGCTGGCAGGGCTTACCCACCGACCTCTCCTGCAGGGCAGCCACAGCTGGCAGCAGCTCTGGGAAGCTGTTTCCCGGCCTGGGGGACATCCCTTGTCAGATGCCAGCTTCTCTGGGAACATGGAGCAGCTCTGAGCCTTGAGTCCTTCCAGTGTCCTCTCTGGGTCATCTGCAAGGGCAGGCAACAGACAGAGCTGGGTGGGGCTGGGAGTGGGGTCTGCCTGTGAAGGTTTTACTCCACCAACTCTCCCTCCTGCCACCTGGGGGCTGAGGGGAGCTTCACGCTTGGGTCTCTGTGGACCCCAAGACTGGATGCCACGTGTGGGGTTAAGAGACACATCTTGGCTCCCAGCCAGCCCGGCTGGATTCAGGAAGGGAAAGTCTCCTTTTCCAGGACAAGAGGAGACATTTTTTGTGTTTGGCAAATGACTAGAGACCTGTGGACAGGCTGCGCCTCACAGGAGGAGTTAGCTGGGATTGTGGCCTCCACGTGGGGCGGCCACTCTTCCCACAATGCTCCTCACCATTGCACGCGCCCCCCTCTCCCACCCTCCCCACAGACCCCGCCTTGCCGGGACAAAGCACCTGCTACCGTTAGTCCAGCCGACCTCTGGCCCTGCAGGCAATTTCATGTCCACGCAGGGCTGTTGCGCCTCAAGTGCAGTGTTCAGATACTTCAGGTCCCAGCGATGAGTGCCCAGAAGGGACCTTTCTGGGGACTGGAGCAGGCACAGCCTGAGTGATAGCTGTTAATTGGAGGGCCAGCTTTCAGCTTCCTGAGCTTCCAGTGAAGGAGAGCACCCAGGCCTGCCTGTCCTGTAGATGGGCTGCGTGAGCTGGCGCCCCTCCAAGCCTGTCTGGGCCATCCTTAGTCAGGTCCGTTGGTGCTGAAGCTGCAGTTCCTCCAGCCCCACCCAAGCCCACGGGCAAGCCTGCCTCCAGCCTGGCCATCCTGCCGCTCTGGGCCTCCCTCCGCCCCGTGCGTTCCCCTCTGGCCAGGCCTTCAGGTTGACGCAGCCTTTGGGCTGTGCATGTAGTGCCCCGGGCTCCGCCCAGCGGCTTTCTCACCTGCCTTCTGCTGCTTGCCAGCCTCTACCCTGGAGGGTGGGCACCTGCCACAGCCTGGACTTTCCCAGGTCCCAGTGGGACCCCAGGGACACCACGGGCTCAGAGTGGCAGGTGCTCCAGGTAGAGCCCATCGGAGCCCATTCCGGGGAGTGAGGTTCAGACGTGGGAAAAGAAACCCCTGCTCTGTGTGGGAATTTCCAAGCCAGGGCTAAGCCGGGGCTGCCTTGCTTCCTGCTGGTAGAAAGGGCCTGCGCAGGGGGTGAGGCTGCTCCACAAGCAAAGCCAGGGGCAGGGAAGGGGAAGCCAAGGCACAGGGCCCATGCTGAGGAATGCACGCGCAGGTGCTGAGGCCCCTCCTGCTCCTGCTGAGGAGGGTCCCTGTGGAGGCCCCTCCAGCCAGCCCAGGAAGGAGTGGTGAGCCCAGGACAAGGACTGGTGGGCCGGGTGCTATTCTAACCCCTCACTTTCTGTGAGAATGAGGGCACTACGCTTTACTTCTCTGGGCCTCAGTTTCCCCAGGTATAAAAGGAGGATAAGAACAGTGCCTGTCTCACAGCAGGCTGGAGGATCAGTGCTGGCATCACACGGCGACCACAGCATCACACGGTGACCACAGCATCTCACGGTGACCACAACATTGCACAGTGACCACAGCATCACACGACGACCACAACATCGCAAGGTGACCACAGACTCACATGGTGACCACAGATTCACACAGTGACCACAGACTCACAAGGTGACCACAGCACTGCACGGTGACCACAGACTCACACGGTGACCACAGCACCACACAGTGACCACAGACTCACATGGTGACCACAGCACCGCACGGTGACCA
Source organism: Saimiri boliviensis (assembly GCF_048565385.1). Lineage (NCBI taxonomy): Eukaryota > Metazoa > Chordata > Mammalia > Primates > Cebidae > Saimiri > Saimiri boliviensis. The sequence goes on along the minus strand of NC_133463.1, from coordinate 89,901,171 downwards.
CAGACTCACACGGTGACCACAGCACCGCATGGTGACCACAGACTCACATGGTGACCACAGACTCACACAGTGACCACAGCATCACACGGTGACCACAGCATCACATGGTGACCACAGACTCACATGGTGACCACAGATTCACACAGTGACCACAGCACCACACGGTGACCACAGCATCACACGGTGACCACAGACTCACACGGTGACCACAGACTAACATGGTGACCACAGCACCGCACGGTGACCACAGACTCACATGGTGACCACAACATCGCACAGTGACCACAGACTCACATGGTGACCACAGACTCACACGGTGACCACAGCATCACATGGTGACCACAGACTCACACAGTGACCACAGACTCACACGGTGACCACAGACTCACACGGTGACCACAGACTCACACGGTGACCACAACATCGCACGGTGACCACAGACTCACACGGTGACCACAGCACCACAGGGTGACCACAGACTCGCACGGTGACCACAACATCGCACGGTGACCACAGACTCACACGGCGACCACAGCATCACACGGTGACCACAGACTCACACGGTGACCACAGACTCACATGGTGACCACAGACTCACACGGTGACCACAGCAAAAGAAAAGCCTCTCTCTGGATGCCCCCCAGCGTGTGCTGGCGTCCATGGGAGTGAAGACGCTACAGGAGAAGGGGAGGGCGAGGACCACCCTCGAGGACTGTGCCCTGCATGCCAGGACTGTGCCTAGGCCTGGATTCTGGCTTTGCCCTTTGCTTGCAGAGTGTCCATTGTATAGACGGGGGATCTGAGATTCAGTGCCTTACTGCTGGCAGAGGTGACGCTGATCCTGGAACCCTTCGGGTCCTGCCCCCAGGCCCTCCTTTCCGCTGTGTGGGATGGCAGAGCTTACATTCTGCATCTGGCCATTTCTGGGAGAGGGAGGGGAGGTTCCCTAGGCTGGGGCTTCTGGGAGGCTCCAGCACAGGGGAGGCCTGGGCTGGTCTGGAGGGAGGCAGGACTACCTCCGTCTCTTGGCTCTGTAGGTGGTGAGGCTGTGAACATGGGTTTGCAGACAGCCACTCAATTTTGCCTCCCACCCCAGTGGCTCACCCTCAATGACTCACCCTTTGACTCTGGGCAGAGTTGGCATGTGCCAGGCGATGCCCGCTTCTCCAGGGTACCTCTGGTGGGGGCTGAGTCACTCCTGCACCCTGGCTGTCGGAAGTCACTCCGTGGACGTGTTTGCTCAAAAGCTTTGTTAGCATGTGAGAGCGTCTCCTTCCACGGAGCCTTGGAGGGAGGTGCGGGGCCAGCCCTTCTGGCACAGACGCTGTGCGTGTAAGATCTTCTCGGGGCTGCGCTGTCACCCACACCCTCCGCGCCGAGCCCCGCCCTGACCCACGCTTGCTGGATAGGCAGGAGGGTATCTCCCTGCTGCTGCAATTTTAATTTCCTTCCCTGCTTGGGAGGGCAAATGATTTATCTCCGTGTGTTTGTTTGGCATTCATGATTCCTATTTTGTGGAGCGTCTTTTCGTGTATTTTGCTCACTTTTCAGCGTGTGGCTGACGATTTTTCGTATCAATTTGAGCTGCTTATATAAGAAGTTAGTGTTGTGATTGCTACAAACATTTCCTGCCTTTCCTTTGCCTTGTGATTTCGGCTGCGGCGCTCTGATGTACAGAACTGTAATTTCGGGTTATCAGATGTGTTTGTGTCTTTGGTGAGCAGGAAGTCCCTGTCCTCTCAGGGGCTGGACCAACCTCCACCTGTTTCCTTCTGGTTATTTCAAGAGGATTCTCAAAGGTTCAAAGGTAAGCCCGATTTTGGAGTCGACACCTCAGTCTAAACCCCCTGCTCCTGGGGCTGGGCCTGGGTTCCTTCCGGTGACATTCCAGGGCTGGTCATCTGTGGGTCTCCCGTCTCCAGCTCAGTGACATGGCCCCAACCTTCCCGGCCCCCGCCCAGTTCCTGCCCTCCTGTTCCAAGCAGCGTCCTTCTCATGGGTCAGCTCTGGGCTTGCCATGGCCTCTGGCCCTGTGCTTGACTTGTGGTACCACCTCCTACTAATCTCCCTGCCCGCTCCCGCAGCCCATTCTGGGGCATAGCGCAGGGCGGGTGCCTGTAAGCAACCAAGGTTCAACACGTGCGTCACAGGGATGGAAGCTCTCCTCACTGCCCAACGAGGCCAGCTTGGAAAGGAAGCGTTATTTAGCATTATCCTGGAATCACGGGTCAGAATCCCTGCCAGGCACGCATAAAGTGATGCTGGAGACTCATCAGGCACCTGCCTTTCTCTGGGGCCAGGGGACAGAGGAGAGGACGCTTCCTTTCCCAGTGCCCTGTGCTCCTCCTGGGCCCGGCCCCTCCCTCTGTGTCCAGCTCCTGGGGAGCAGGGGAGTCATCCTCCATCTAATCAGCACCCAGCGCCCACCTCCAGCCTGCAGGGAGTGCTCCAGGCTGTTATTCTGCAGGACAGCGACCTTAAGTGCCCTGCCCCACCTCACCTCACCTTGGCTGCTGCCAGTCCGACCCTGCCTTCCAGGGTTGCTGACTGACAATGGCTCAGAATCCAACCTTGACCCACACCACACGCACCAAGCCGTGTCCTACTGAGGGGCTCAGCATCTGCTCGGCTGAGTAGAGCCCTCTTCCCAGGTCCAGCAAGGGTCCCTGTGGGGCTCCCCACAGGACAGGTCCAGGCGAGGGGGCAGAGGAGACCTTCTGTCTGCTCCCAACGACCCCGCCCCAGCACAGTCTCCATCACGGCTCTTCCTGACAGCTTGGTGCCCCTCTCCAAGGAGCACCCATAATCTGCGGCCACCCACTTCGTCCCAACTCCTTTTCTCTGGGCATTCTGTACTGTGGTTTGGCCTCACCCTCCAGAAGGTATGCTCCTGTGCCGGGCCCTGGTACTGGTCAACAGTGACCAGCTCTCAGCTCAGCACCATGGATGGCAGCTCCTCCATCGGCCTGGTGCTTCCTGCTCCTCATCACTCCCTTCAAGACAGGGCCGCTCCTCCCACTTCAAGAGACGGAGAGACAGCAGCTCTGAGAGGTTGAGCAGCTTCCCCAAGACCAGCAGCCAGGAGGACGGACACAGGGTCCCACCTGAGCCACCTGTGGCCAGGCCTGGATGCTGCACATCATGCTCCAGCCATTCCCTGAGCACTGGAGGTGTGAATGTGGTCCAGAGAACCTGTTGGAGAGTATGGGGGGCTGGGGCCCATCCTCCCCTGGGCTGCCTGGTTCCTTGTCCCTGTCTCACTGTGCTCAGGACAGAGCCCAGATGGATGAATGTGAACAGCTACGGAATGACCTGCACTTGTCTCCAGCGCACTCACCACCTGAGGACCCCGCCCACCCCGTGGCCACAGTGAGGATGTTGATTGATGGATGGTCAGTGAATCCGTCGTTGTCTCTGAGCACTCCTGAGGTCCCAGCTTTTCTGAGATAAAAGCAACAGACACTCAAACACGTGTGCGAGTCAGAGCTGACCTCTGCCGCGGGGTTTCACGCAACACGTTAAGGAAGTTGGCTTTCTAGGAAAGCAATCCCCTTCCTCCCTCCCACTCTCCAGCAGGTGGGGTTTGTGCCAGGTGCAAGTTACCACCGAAGCCCCATCGTTTCCTGGAGAGGAACGGTGAGCTCTTCCGCCCTGCTCCGGAGCAGCACCTGCACTGTGGGAGCCAAGGAGTGCAGCGTGTGCTCCAGGGCAAGGGCAAAGCCCAGCAGCAACCAGGCCGCACAGCAGGGCGTGAGCAGGGCAGGCGAGCAGAGCTTCGTCTGTTTTACAGCCGCTCCCCAGGGCTCCCCTTTCCACCTAAGCTCTGCCCCGTCAGATCAGCAGCGGCATCTGATTCTCATGGGAGCCTGAGCCTTACAGTGAACTGCACATGCGAGGATCTAGGTCGCACGCTCCTTAGGAGAATCTAACACCTGACGATCTGTCACCGTCTCCCATCACCGCCGGATGGGACTGTCTGGTTGCAGGAAAACAAGCTCAGGGCTCCCGCTGACTCTATGTGATGGTGCGTTGTAGACTATTTCATAAGACATGACAATGTAATCAGAATAGAAACAGCGCACCGTTAATGTCACGTGCCGGAGTCCTCCTGAACCATCACTGCCCCATCCCCTCGCTCCATGGAAAAATTGCCTTCCGTGAAACTGGTCCCCAGTGCCAAAAAGGTTGGGGACAGCTGCTCTAGGGGAAGGCAGAGTCTGTAGAGCTGGGAGGGTGGGGGGAACACCTCCGGTGGTCACTGGCTGCCTGTCCCTCATCTGCTCCCCAAAACTGCCTCCCCAGTTAAACCAAGCAATTCTAATCTTAATCTGTGTGCGCCCCTCAGACACCCCACCCACGTGACACATGGCCTCATGCCATCAAGGCAAGTTCACCCTCCGCCCAACCCAGGGACGGCTGGGAGCTCAGGCTTAACCCAGAGTGGGCAAGGACCAGTGCTGCCCGGCCACCAAGGTGGAAGGAAGGGCTCCGGTCCGTGACTAATCTTCAGGGGTGAACACAGGTGCCTCCGGGAGGCACCTTCCACAGGACGGAAGCGGCCCTCGGGTGGAGCCAGCGTGTGTGGACAGAGCTGATCATGAGCGAACAATCCCGGTGCCCTGGTGACACTTCTGAGCTCCTGGATCAATGACTCCGGGAGTGGCTCTGCGGACGGACTTTCAGGGACAGAACAACAAATCTCCTTGCCCAGCTCAGCAGAGCCTGGTGGACTGTTAGTTGCAACTCAAGGCATGAGGCTCTGTTTCTGCCCCCGTCAGGGCCTGGCTTCTCTGTTGCATCATCACCTGGTAATGTGGGGCAGTACAGGGAGCTCCGGGAACCTCGCTAGGCATTTGTTCAACTGCAGCGACTTGGGAGCACCTACTAGCTGCATAGCACAGGGACGGGCACGAGGCTCCTGCCCCGGAGAGTGCTGGGGAACCCCGGGAAGGGGCAGGTCAGTGAACAAGAGCAGTGCCTCAGGTCAGGTGCAGATGCCCCCCGACTTACCATGGGGCTGTGTCCTGATAAAGCCCCCCACACATTGAAAAGATCATAAGCCAAAAACATTTAATACACTTCACCTGCCCACCATCATAGCTTAGCCCAGCCTGCCTTAAGTGCGCACAGAGCACACACATTAGCCGACAGTCCAGTAGAGTTACCTTATACAAAGCCGATTTTATCAGAAAGTACACGTTTCTCATGTCATTACATGTACTGTGCATTACATCACGCTTGCACCATTTCACACCATAGTAAAGTCGAGAATTGGTAAGCTGGGGGGAGCTGAATGTATGAGGGGAGAAGCCCATGAACAGCCCAGAGCTCGGGAAAGGGTGACTGTTGTCGGGAGGGGGTGACACAGGAGATGTCACTCTGGCATTAGTGATATCCTGGAAAAAAAACAGAAAGCAGAAGCCCCAGCTTTGGGGACGGAGGTAGGAACCCAGCTGGACCCAGAGACCTCAGGAACTTTGTGCAATTCCAGAGTAACCAGCATGTAACATCGTGCCAGAGCCCAGCAACGTGCCCTGAGGACCAGGACCCGACCAGCCTGGCCTTAGGAGTGAGAAGGGGCCAGTAGGGAAGCCAGGGTCCCCGATGGTCGGGGTTGGGGGAGGGCAACATCAAGGATGCAGAGGAGTAGGTGGGCCCCCACATCTCAGGAAGAGAGGGGAGGCGGGAAGGGAGCCAGCCCGGTGCGGGACTTTCAGGTAAATGGAAAGGTGCTGCCCAGATGGACACAGAGCCCGGTCAGATGGGAGGCCCCGGTCGGATGGAACGCTCCGGGCCAGGGTCAGAGTCTCACGCTGGCTCTAGAGTCCAGCTGGAAAAGTACAGCTGGGTTAGCGGTGCCTGTCGGAAGCTCCTGTCTGGAGCGGCCACCTGTCTGGTCTCTACAAAGCAGGTGAGTCCTTAAGTGACAGAGCACAGCGCCATCCTGTGGCAGGCAGGAGGGACGAGGAGCTCAGCCAGTCGGTCCCTGACTCCTGAGGGTCTGTGCCACCCTGGCATGTGAGGGAGTCCCGGGGACAGAAGAAGCCGCCTGCAAGGCCACAGCAACTTCAGGGCCCTGGGGCTCCCTCCTGGCTGGAAGGCGGGGTCCTGTCGTGATGCTCATGTTCGGGGTGTGGAAAGGCAGCTCGGGGGTGCACGGCCGCCTCCCTGTCCCTGCAGCGTTGATGGGCAGAGCAGGGGCCCAGCCTGGCCTCCCCCGTCTTTCTAGCCTGTCCCTTGCTGAGCACTGCCCAAGAGATGAGGCAGCAGCCAGACATTTCCTGCTCCCAAAGGGACAGCTCCGTTTTGTTGGGCACTGGGCCAGCACCAAAGATTGATCTCCCTGTCCACTCCCCACCCCACCGATGGGGAGCCCCAGGCCTTGGGGAGAGCCTCTAACAAACCTCTTCCGCCCATGCTGCCCTCCTCGGGAGGTTCTGTTGACAGCTCCCAAGGCCACTGCAGACAGGGTCAGCACCTCCCTCAGAGCCCCCTGGGCACCCACCATGTGCTGGCCCCATGCAGGACGGAGTCCTGGGCACACGGACCAGGCTGGTGGGCCAGACTTGGGGCCAGCCACCCTGGATTCCCGGCAAACAGGGTGCATTTTGTCCTGCGTTAATTGTTTTCCCTAAGCTTGTTTTTTCACTGTTAGGTTTACTGCCCACGTTTCTCCCCATCCACGTTGAGTCCCTTCCACTGTCTCCTGTGGCCCCTCCCGAGGCCTCTTGCAGACAGCAGGTTGCTTTCCTCCTCTTCCTCCTCTTCCTCCTCTGCCTTCTTTCTTCTTCTGCTGAGAGACATTTTAACACATTTGATTGACGAGGTTAATCCATTGACACGGTTATAATGACCGTCATCTTAGGACTCAGTCCTGCTCTTACTTCGTCATCTCCATTTTCAACTGTTCCTTTCGTTTTCCTTTTTCTTTCCCTACTCTACCCTGGATAGGTGGCACCTTTCCCTGCGGAGAGTGCCCTGAAGACTCATACTGCCCACGTCCGCTTCCTAAGCCTCTCACGTTCCTGTCTCTGCCCCGGGACACAGAGCCCGCTCTCTGCCCTCGGGCCGTTGCCAGCCCACCTGACCCTGACTGGTCATGTGGATATTGTCTAGACCGTGCATCCTGGCTTATTGTAGACTTTTAAAAAAGTATTTATTTAATTTTAGGTGTGTACTATATCCGGCATCTCTCCCCGTGTTATCCCTCCCCACTTTTTTCCATCATTTTTTTCTTTAGCCATGAATTCTTTTTGTTTCTTTTATTTCAAAAGCTAATGATCGATTTTACCAAAATACTTGATCATCTATACTTAACTTCTGATGGCAACTCCTAGATGTCGGCCTTCTCTGTTGATGAGTTCTTTAAAAAAGTATTTTCATTGCGTGTCTTTTCATGGAAATCATCATTCTTCATGTCGGTGAATATTTTCTTTATACCATCATATCGAAGTGATAATTTTGCTGAATTCAAAGTTCTAGATGGAACGTTCTTTTTTTATTCTTTGAGACAGAGTCTTGCTCTGTTGCCCAGGCTGGAATGCAGTGATGTGACCTTGGTTCACTGAGACCTCTACCTCCCAGGTTCAAGCAATTCTCCCGCCTCAGCACCCCCGAGTAGCTGGGACCACAGGCATGCGCCACCATGCCCGGCTAATTTTTGTATTTTTAGTAGAGATGGAGTTTCACCATGTTAGCCAGGCTGCTCTCAAACTCCTGACCTCAGGTGATTCACCTGCCTCAGGATCCCAAAGTGCTGGGATTACAGGCTTGAGCCCCTGTGCCCGGCCCTAAAGTTCTTTTAATAATTCAAAATGCCACTGCCTTATTTTTAGCATGTCATGTAGCTGGTGTGAATCTCTTCCCTCCATGGATGATCTGCTTTTGCTCTTTGGAAGTTTTTAGGAGTAGTTCCATTTTGGCTTTTCCCTAAATTTGACTTTCATCTGTCCAGGAAGGATTTCCGTCTCTTACATATGGCATTTGATGAGCTCTTTAGCCGGAGGTCTTTTCTATCCCAGGAAATCTATTTCTGGTATCCCTCAGCGCCTTTCTCCTTTCTTCTGTCTTGCAGTCAGGGGCCTTCTGCGTGTCTTCGCACCTCCCGGCTTCCCTTCCACGTTTCCTGTCTCTTCATTCTTTCCTGCTCACCTCTGGGGAGTTACAGCTCACTGAGCGGCCTCTCAGCCGTGTCTGCCCCAGCCGTCATTCCATTCCGAGTGTTGTTTATCAGACTTTTCAAATCTCACATCTGGCATTTGATGAACTCTTCAGCCAGAGGTCATTTCTATCCCAGGGAATCGATTTCTAGTATCCCTCAAAGGCCTCAAAATTTCAAATTGAGTGATTGTTCTTAGAACTTCCGTTTATCTGTTCTTTATTTTGCACCTTTCCTTGATCATCTCATAAACATTTGGCGTGCCTCCTTACACTCTGGATCTGTTCCTCGCCGCGAGTCAGCCGCATGCTGTGTGTGCTGCTGCTTGTTTGTCTCTTTTTAGGTCGTTGCTGCGAGGTAATGTTTTTGCTTGTAGACTCATCTTCCTCCAAGGCAGGGTCTTTGACATCTGGGGAAGCCTGTGGGTTAGTTCTCAGAATCAGGTGTTTAGTGACATTTGTTGTGTGGTGCATAAGGCCAGTTACTTGGAAGCACAGCTAGGAAAATTAACGAAAGGAAATAGCAGATTTCAGGTGGATTCAGCAAAGCTAAAGGAGTTCATTGTCTCCTCACCAAGATCTGGCCTCCAGACTTGGAACACAGGGGCTGGGTGCTTGCTGTTGGTGACAAGGACTCTGTCCTGGGCCAGACACTGGACAGGCTCCCCCAGCACTGACAAAGCCCTGTCCCTGGACATGCCCTCAGGAGCCCAGTTTCGGCAAGAACCCTGCGACGTCATTTTAGAGAGAAGCCCTCCAGCCTCCCTTCACATTTAACTGGGTTCCCTATCCCCCACCCTCCAGGAGAGGCCTGGTCCCTGGCCTGCCTTCAGCAGGCATCCTTTTGGGGGTTCCACCAGAATCCCCTCACCCACGCTGCTTCCTTCTGGTCATTTTCCATCCCCTGATCCCACCCTGCTGCCAGCCATAATATCCACCGGCCAGCGCTGCACTGGGGATCGGGCACCATCCTCCTAAGGCCTCTACCCAACTGCGTTGTCCTGAATGGGAGCTGCTCTCTCACCCCTAACTGCTGCCAGGCTCTGGGTTTCCACATAGGTGACAAGCTGGGAAGGGCCAGGCCCATGTCTGCTGCTGGGGAGGACCAGAGGAGACATCGCAGGAGTGGCCTTTGCTGCCTGCCCACAGCTCCTCTAGTCCAGGTGTCCTGCTGACCCTTAGTATCCCCTCAGGGTTTGAGGGTGTCACCAGGAGGGGAAGCCAGGAGTGTCCAGCCAGCATCCGCACCTTGAGGCCAATCACTTATTTGGTGCAGAGAGGTAGACAAGGCTTGTCTGAGGGGCCAGAGACAGCTGGAGAAACTTGGAGTGTGGAGCGCTCCCAGTCCCTGCAGCCCGCCGAGCCGACACACAGCTGAAGGCGGCTTCCCCTCCCGACGCCAGCGACTCTGGAGCTGGTGTTCAGCAGCCACGCTGGGCCCTTCCAGGTGGAAGCTTTGCTTTCCTCCTGGCTGTGGGGTCCATGCTGACGGCCCCTCTCTCTCCGCAAGAGATGTCTCTGCAAGTGGTCCATGGGTGCTGTCCACCACAGCCGCCGGTTCCCTCACCCTGAAAGGGGGTCTGGTGAGCAGTGGGGCCCCGAGTGGATCTGCTGAGTAGACCAGAGTCTTGACCCCGAGGACCAAATCTGTCTCCTAGTGGGGAGCACCCCACCTGCTGACCACTCTGCAGACGCAGACGGCGCCCTGACAGCACCCTCTGGCCTGCCCTGGGCCAAGGTGTCATGAAGCAGCCTTGGAGCCTGGGCCTGGCTGGAGGACAGGCTTTCCACCCACCTGGGAGAACAGGAGTTTGTAGTGCTTTGGGGACGCCTCCCCATGCAACCGATGTGCTGATCACAAGCAACTCTCCTCCATCTGTTGAGGCAGTTTCTACAGGACCTCACCTAGTGAGTTCCTTCACCTGGTTCGCGTGACTCACATTTTCACAGAATCGCAAGACTTTAACATTGTATAATTTGGACAGGCATCAGCTCCGCTGGTTTTAGAAATGAGTCTCGATTTGTACGTTCTTCATAAATGCTCCCAAGAACAGAGCAGGCCCTGAGCGGAAAAGAGGGCTTTGCTTCCTGGGTGCGTTTCCTCCCCCATGTACCCAGGGATGGCAGAGGGGCGTCCAGGCTGCATAAGCCCCGACCGGCTTTCAGAAATTGAAAAACGCAAGTAAGAGGCGGCTTTCGCTCTTGAGACACTTGTCCAGAGATAGAAACAGACATCTGCAGAGCAAGGAATGTGGACGAAGCTGCGATTAGCGTGGCTGCCAGGGAACCCACCCCCACACTGGAAGGAGCACAGGGATGTCAGGGTAAGGAAGAGGCGGGAGAGACGGGAGAGACAGGGCTGGGTGGTGACAACCTCCACAGAATCCATGCTGAGGTTTTGAAAACACCGGGTCGAAAAACCTAAAATGCAATTTTTAAAAAAAAAAAAAAGAAAGAAAGAAAGAAGAAAACACTGGGTCGAGTAAGTTCTGCTCCTGGGGCGCAGCGGAGGCACCTGCCTGCCAACCCTGCTGCCCGAGTCCCTGCCCACAGGGCCGCCTGGTGAACCCGCCGCCGTGTCCATGTTGTGATCGGAAGGTGCCGTGGATGGCATTACGTCCCTTCAAATTCACGGATTGAAGCCCTAAGTGAGATGGAGCAGGGGCCCCTCTTAGGGACCTGTGGGCCGCCCCCTCACCCCAAACATGGAAATAAAGAAAAATTCTGAGTTTCTTCAAGGGAATTCCAGGCTCCCAACTGGCCCAGAGAAGTGAAGAATTCTTCAGCCTGCCCTGATCACCCGTAACCTTTATGATGTTGACACTGCAGCTGGGTTCTGTAACAGCTTGGTAGGCAATAAATTAAAATTAATGGGATCATAAAACAGCAGCCAAGGGAGCTAGGGTCACCGGATGCCCGGGTCCCCTGTAGAAACTAAAGGTAACATGGGAGTCTCGCTCTGTCACCCAGGCTGGAGTGCAGTGGCACAATCTCAGCTCATCGCAACCTCTGCCTCCTGGATTCAAGCGATTTTCCCACCTGAGACTCCCGCGCAGCTGGGATTACAGGCATCCGCCACCATGCCCAGCTAAGTTTTGTATTTTTAGTAGAGAAAGAGTTTCACAGTGTTGGCCAGGCTGGTCTCGAACTCCTGACCTCAGGTGATCTACCCACCTTGGCCTCCCACATATGACCCGGAGTTGTTTTGCAGAAGCCAGGCCCCCCACACTGGATCTGACCCGAGAGCACACGGGCCTCACTTGTCGGGGAGCTGAGCCCTGAACTCTGCCAGCCAAATTCTTTGTTCCGAATTTATTCCTGGGGGGCCTGGAGGGAGTCACACCCAGGAGGCAGAGCTCATATGCTTTTCTGCTGAGCCCAACGTTTTAAGCAAAGCTTCTCTTCCTTCACCAATTGCAAATCAGAAAATCTGAATCCACCTGGGACCTGTAAGCCCTCCACTTCAAGACATCCCACCCTTTGAGGCCAAATCCAATGTGTAACCTCCCAGTGTCGGTTTCCAATTTGGCCTCAGTTTCTGCTTTCCTGAAACGTGCCCCTGCCTTTAGAAACCTCCAGCGGCCAGCCATCTGGGGATCAGCACAGAAGCGTGCAAATAAACACCCTCCTTCTCCCACTCAAACGTCTGCGTGGGCGTCTGCCGTTACCATGCGGGGCCGGCGGACCCCTGCTGGGTTCCGTAACATCACGCCCAGTGACACTGTATTTGTCTTTAGGGGCTACCGAAGGTTAAATGAAGTCTCAAGGGTGGGAGGGGCCCTGATGCAGTAGACTATGGCCTTACGAGATGAGGGAGAGAGAGACCCCCCACTCCCCACTCCCCATGTGTACCCAGTGAGAAGGCACCGACACCAAGCTGCTGGCCCTCACCGCGCCGGAGCCGGATCTCACCACGCAGGAGCCCTCACCACACCAGAGCCCTCACCATGCCAGAGCCAGCCTTCATTGCGCCAGAGCCGGCCCTCACTGGAGCCTGGCCTCGCCACACCACACAGGAGCCGTCCCTCACCACGCCACACCGGAGCCGGCCCACATGCTGGTTGTGGACTCAGCCTCTGGATCTGAGGGCAGTAAACGTCTGTCAAGGCCCCAGGTCTGCACTATTTTGCATTCCCAGGTCATCGACTTGCCAGCCGGCAGGTTGCAGTCCAGTCCCGGCCCCTCTAATGGCGGCAACCAGAATTTATGTCATGTTTCCTACAGATTGGATACTGTGTTTCTTAGGGTAGGGAAACTCATGTGAAAACAACTCTGACCAGGGCTACGCCATGATCAGATTATGGGAAACTTCTCAGGATTGTTGTATTTTAAATTATTACACGATGACTCGTAGTATCAACGGTCCTCCCACCAACCAAACACCTCCATAACCTGGATCATGTTGACCCTGCAACCTCCAGGGTCTGAGGTGCAGGGAAGGTGAGTGGTTTTCCCAGGGTCAGGGGGCTGGAAGGACCTGACCTGGACTTATCCCTGGAAGCCACAAAGAATATTTATTCTCAGGAAAATAACATGACCTCAAGGAAGCAGCTAATGCTTCCTGCTGCGGCTCGTGCCCCAGAAATGTTGTGGGAAGGCCAAGGTTCGATTCCCTGCCAGGAGTCACACAGGGCAGTGTGGGCCCAACCAGGTCTGCCATGGACTGGTGCACAGGTTGTATACTGCTCAACTCAGGAAGCACTGTTCTTGAGCACATAGAATATTGTGTGACTTGGCACCCTGGAATTGAGCAGTTAGAGCTTAGACTCTGGGGCCTGTCAGAAGGCTCCGATTGCTGTAGGGAGCGAGGGAGGGGGAGGCACGTGATCTAAACCTCAACCCAAGAGTCTGGCAGGGAGAGCTAGAAGGCACACTGGACACTGTTGTGTGATCCTGGGCAGTCATCTGGGGGTTCAGACGGAGGGACCGACGTCCATTGACTGGCACTGGGAGGAGGGAGCTGAAGAGGCCTGCCTCAGAAGGTGAAATCCTCAGGCTGGCCCAGCCGCGGGCTTGTCTCGTGTGGCCCGACAGGTCGATGCTGAGGCCAAGGCTGCCTTGGGCCTGTTTTTCATTCTTCCAGGCCCTGCTGATGAACATCGCTCTGGATAAAGTCCAGGCAGGGAAGCCAGGAGAAGAAATGTCACTTGCCAGTAGGTCTTCCCTGGGCTTATTTTAAATCTGCAGGCCTGGGGATGAGTCTGATGGATTTTTAGGGACTCCGGCTGTGTTCATTTCCCACCCAAATGAGGTTCACATTCAGGGCTAAGTGATGCAAACAGCACTCTCAGGCTCTCATTCTCTCTCTCTCTCTCTCTCTGCTTCAGATTAAGCAAAGAGTTTATAGCTGTGAGTCTGTTTTCACACTGATGAGTCCAAATGCAAAACGCAGGCTGTGCACCTGCTCCCTGGAGCACACACATGCCTGTGCACATACGCCAGGACACACACACGTGCACACGCACAGCTGGGAAGTCTCCAACCACATACACACGGGCAGGTGCATACACGGGCAGGGCCCCTGAGCACACACAGGACTGATGCATTCATGCAGGCATACATGCCAGCACATGAGAAACACACGTGCAGACATGTGAACAGACCCACGCTCACCCAGGCATTCAGGCCGTGCGTGCTTCTAAACAGGAGCGCATCTGGCCTGTGCACGCGCACGCTGGCACTCACACCTGCAGACAGAAGCGGGCCCTCCAGAGGAAGCCCCCGTGGTTGGAAGTCAGACATTAAAAGCAGTCATAAAAGACGCGGCCAGAAGTTCAGCGGCAGCATTGATTTCTGTGGTTGTCAGAGCTGAGTAAATAAACCCCGAAGCGGCGTTTAATCCTGGGACTTCCCACAAAGGGCCGGGCGCTGCAGCAAGCAGAGGTCAGGAAAGGTTTGCAGCCTTCCTCAGCGCGGGCGGCTGCAGCGAGGGCCGGAGATGAATAGGACTCTCCCGGGCAGCGCAGCCACGGGGGTGCTTGGCCCCATCCGTGGACTCATTTACCTGAACAGATGGGGCCCCCAGTTCCCGGGATGCCGGGCCAAGGTACCAGGGCAACTCGACCGCCTTCCCCAGAGCCAGTGGAAGCCCCGGAGCCCACCTGGACACAGGCAATCACTGTTCTCTGCACAGCCAGCCCAGAGCCCGTGGGGCCTCCCACGGGTGGATGGGGAGTGTTCCCCTCCTGCGGCCTCCCAAACCTCAGGTCACTCTGAGTTCTCATGAGCCTGCCTTGGGTCCTGATCACCAGCTGTTATGGGCTAAGATGTGTCCCCTCTAACATCTGTTTGCTGAAGTCTGACCCCGCTGTGCCTCAGAAAATGACTGTATTTGGAGATGGATCCTTCCAAGAGGTGATTAAGTCAAATGAGGTCCTTAGGGTGGGCCCTCATCCCATATGCCCGGTGTCCTTAAAGGAGAGATTAGGAGGCAGACACACACAGGGCACGGAGAAGGCAGCCGTCTACGGGCCAAGCATTGAGGCCTCAGAAGAAACCAACATCTCCATCTCAGACTTCCAGCTTTCCGGAGCTGTGCTGTTGACGTCCCCCAGCCTGTGCGTGTCCTGTTATGGCAGCCTGGGCTGACTGACACACCAAACAATCCTCTATGATATCAACGATCAGCCCCTGACCCAACCTGCACTTACCACGGAACGCTGGCCCTGGGCTGTGCCTTCCTGCTGCCACGGGCTGGCTCCCGCCCAGCCACACGTGGCCGCACCATAGACTCTTTAAGGAGGTTTAAATTCTCAGAAAGAAACCCTGTGTGTTACACACATAGGCAGTGTTTCCGGCACTCTTTATTCCTTTGTGTGGATTCATATTGCTCTGGCAACATTTTCCTTCTGACTGCAAGACTTCCTGTTGCGTTTCTTGTTGCCTGAGTCAGCCTTTGATAGCCTTTCGAGCTTTGTATGGCTAAAACGTCTTTGTTTCACCTGCGGTTTTTGAAAGATATTTTTTTCTGGGCATAGAATTTGAGGTTGTCAGGGATTTCCCTGCCTTCATTCCTTTAAAGAAGATGCAACTCCACAATCTTCTTGGGATACGTTGTTTCCAGCAAGAAATCGAATGCCATCCTTACCCAGCTTCCTCTATGCGAAGCACGTCTTTTTTTTAAAAAGGTTTTCTCTTCCTCACTGGATTTGAGAATTTTGGCCATGCTGTGGCTCGGTGTGGTTTATAGTTTCCATCAAATTTGGAAAAATGTCAGCTATCATTTCTTCAATCCTCTCTCTCTCTTCCCCCTGCCTCCACTTTGAGATGCATGTGTCAGGCTGTTTGTCATTGTCAAGTAAGCAGATCACTCACACGCTGCTGGTTTTTAAGATTTTTTGTGTGTATTTCATTTTGATCACGTTCACTAATCCTTTCTCTTGTGCTCTAATCTATCATTAACCACATGCAGTGAGTTTTTCCTCCCAGACTTTGTAGGTCTCAGCTCTGGAAGTTTGATTTGGGTCTTCTGTTTACTTTCCATGTCTCTATGGAGCATGCGCAGTCATTCCTGTAATGCTTTGGACATTGCAGATAAAATATGGCTGTAATTACAGGTCCCTGTCTGCTAATTCTAACACCCGTGAGCTTCCGAGTCTGCTCTGATGCTTTGACCCTTGTTATAAACTGTGTTTTCCTGCTTTTTTTCCTCGTCTCATGATTCTGCACTGGATGCTGGACATTGGGCATCTTTACCTTGGTGGTATTGGATAGTTTTTGTTTTGGGAACTACTTTGATCATTTTGGGTCTTGCTGTTAAGATTTGCTAGATGGAACCAGAATGGTGTCTAGCTTAGGGTGAATTATTTCCCACAACCACAGCAAGACCAGACTGCGGATGACACTCTGTGGAGGAAGAGGTTTTCTAGTCAGGCTGGTGGAGCTGGCTCTATCCCTGGCCCCGTGGGAGCTCCAGTCAGTGTTCCTTCTAATCCACACAGGTGGAGTTTTGCCTTGATCTTGAGTCACCTCCTCAGATGCCTGTGTAGATCTGTGCTATGCTAAATACTCAAGAGAACCCCTGCAGATCCCAGAGCGCCCTCTCTGTGCAGCTGCCCCTGTCCAGGACTCTGCCCTGCAAACTCTAGCCCTCTTGATCTCCCAGACTCTCAGATCCATCTCTTCAATTCAGGGAGTCCACAGGACTCTGCCTTGGTTTCCCCTCCCCCATCAGGACCTGGAAACTCTGCCAAGGTAGAAGCATCACGACGTGAGGGCTCAGCTTGCTTGTGTGCCATCTCTGAGAGCACTGTCCTTTACTGCCTAATGTCCAATGTCTTGAAAATCATTGTTTTATAAATTTTGTTTATTATTCCAAGTGAGAGAGCAAATCCTGTGCCTTTTGTTCCATCTTGTCAAGAGCAAGAGCCTCCTCACAGAATCCGAGCAGATCCCTGAGTGCACAGATGGCTTCGTACCAGCCCGGTCCAGCTGTCTACGTTCTTGGACCAACTCACCTACCCTTCTCCGCAGAACCACTGCCCACTCACTGAATCATCTGTCCGAGTGCCCAAGAGTTCTGCATTTCTTCCTGTTCTCACTTGAACACAACCACGTCTGTAGTCCTGCTCAGCAGACATTGGAGAGAGAAGAGACAGGAAGAGGAGAATCCGACGGTGATTAAGAGAGGGTGTATTAGCAGACTGTTTCCTTATGACTTGGCCCAAATCTTCCCCTGAAGAACTCTGGGAACCTGGTCTTCATTATCTGACAAAGTAGAAACTTGGCTCTGAGCAGCCCGCTTCTCATATGTGTGACTCATGCCTGCGTGTGGATGTGTGTGAGTTTATGAGGGTGGATGACTGCACAAATGTGTGTGTGTGTAACTGTGTGTGCATGTGAGCATGCATGTGTGTGACTGTGTGTGCCTGTGTGTGAGCATGCATGTGTGAGTGTGCCTGTGTGTGAGCATGCATGTGTGTGTGCCTGTGTGTGAGCATGCATGTGTGTGTGTGCCTGTGTGTGAGCATGCATGTGAGTGACTGTGTGTGCCTGTGTGTGAGCATGCATGTGAGTGTGTGTGTGCCTGTGTGTGAGCATGCATGTGAGTGTGTGTGCCTGTGTGTGAGCATGCATGTGTGACTGTGTGTGCCTGTGTGTGAGCATGCGTGTGGCTACTATGCATGTGTGTGACTGTGTGTGAGCATGTGTGTGCCTGTTGTGCATGTGTGTGTGACTGTGTGTGAGCATGCATGTGTGTGTGTGACTGTGTGTGCATGTGAGCATGCATGTGAGTGTGTGTGTGCCTGTGTGTGAGCATGCATGTATGTGTGTGACTGTGTGTGAACATGCATGTGAATGTGCGACTGTGTGTGCATGTGAGCATGCATGCGTGTGTGAGACTGTGTGAGCATGCATGTGTGTTTGAGACTGTGCGTGTGAGCATGCATGTGAGTGTGTGTGTGTGCCTGTGTGGGAGCATGCATGTGTGTGTGAGACTGTGTGTGCATGTGAGCATGCATGTGTGTGTGACTGTGCGTGTGAGCATGCATGTGTGTGTGTGTGTGACTGTGTGTACCTGTGAGCATGCATGTGAGTGTGTGTGTGCCTGCGTGTGAGCACTCATGTGTGTGTGTGACTGTGTGTGCATGTGAGCATGCATGTGTGTGTGTGTGGGAGCATGCATGTGAGTGTATGTGACTGTATGTGCACCATTGAGATGCTGAGCCCTTGGAAGGAAATGCAGAGTGTCCTCTGGCAGCCTGGGTGGGATAGGGCAGGTGGATTCTGGGGCCTTCTCATATTGTGTCCTGTTTCCCTCCAGCAGCCTCAGGTTCCCTGGACCAAGTGCTGTCCCAGCTGTGGGCAAGAGGGGCCCTCCTTCCTTGGGTCAGCAGCGAGGGCCCACTGTGATCCCGTGTGTGACTTCCAGCCTGCTCTCTGCGCCTGGGTCCCTGCCCGGCCAACTTCCATTCATTCAATCAACATGAATTGATTTGGCAGTGATCAACACAGGTAGAAAGCCAGCCCCTGGGCGCCCAGTGTGTCGGAGGGGCTTGGCAATAGACAGGCAACACACAGATGTGATTCCAGAGAGCCGTCAGTGCTGGAAGGCAAAGAAACCGGGTGGCTCCCGCATGAGGAGCTGGCCACAGCCAGGACAGGCGCAGCCTCGGCTGGAAGATCCCACTTCAGGACGGAGGCCTGGCTGATGAGGAGCCCCGCTGGAGCCCCGATAGTGCCTGCATGTGTGCTGATGTCTGGGCTTAGGACATACTCAGCTCCTGGCCCTGAGCCAGACACACTCATCATCCAGTCCCTCGGTCAGTGGCAAATCCCGTCACCAGGCCTGATAACCAGATGCTTGGCCCCAGGTGTGTTTTCTGAACGAGCGGCTGATTGAACAGCCTGTATTAATCCTCCCTGCTGTAATGTGGAGATGGTTATTATCCCCATTTTTCAGATGAGAACTCTGAGGCCAAGAGGGGCTGAGTGCCTTGCGTGGGCAGGTCCATGTCACATGGACACCCCAGACGAGCTCCCAGAAGCCAGCAGTCACACCTCCTGCACCTTGGTGGCGTCTAGGGCAGGCCAGGCCTAGACCCACCACCTGCTAGCCAGAGCAGACGGTGCCTGCCTGAGACAGACGGCCAAGCTGGTGTGGCCGGCACCGGCTTCCCCGCCCCTGTCATGTGGCTGTGGGCTTCGAGGCATCTGAGTGGCAGCAGGGTGGCCATGCAGCCTCAGCTCCCATCATTCTTGTCAATGGCAGCTCTGCCCCCAGGGCCGGGCCGTGGCCCAAGCCTTCTCCAGGGGTGGTGAGGGAATAATTGTCATGTCAAGTCCCAGGCCTGTGACAGCTGCCAGAGCCGCATGAGGAGGGCCTTGCTGGGAGCTGGTGCAGCAGCATGGGGCGTGGGGACACTGAGCCACAGTCAGGCCACCACGGACCATGTGCAGCACGAAGCCGCCTCCAGAGCCAACCGCGCCATAGCCTTGACTTCTCGGAGTTACTTCCCGGCAGCAGACCCTGCTGCCCCCAGCTAGGGATGGGGGTTCTAAGGCAGTCTCATTTCAGAGGCCCTGGGAGAAGCCCCCAACCTGCACGGGGGGCCAAGGTAGACGCTGGAGCACTGTGAATTCCAGCTTTCTGATGCTGGGGCATGAGCTTTGCCACAGTTGGGCTGGGCTCTAAGGAGAGACGTGCAGGGGCTCCCCGGGCCCCACATGGGGTTGGGGGCTGGGGGACAGACAAAGAAGGAGACTGCTGAGGCCAGTGGGGCTGGAGCCTGGGGACCTTTAGGACTGAACTGTGGGTGTCAGGGGAAGTATGTCTAGCATTCAGGTGAAGATCTGGGCCGGATGGGGGTCTGGGTCAGCGTCTGAGGGGCTGTCAGCTGTTGGGGAGGATGGGGGCAGGGGCGCTGTCTCATATCCTGGCCTGCGTGCCAGTCTTCCTTGCTGGGAAGCTCTTCTACCCACACAGACCTCCTCACGGGCTGACCCCCACCCCTACCACGGCACAGATTCTGCCCTTCTCAAACACCTTCCCTTCTGCTCCAGTCCCCCTCCCACCAGCTGCTCGGTTTTCAGGGCACAGCTACTCCTGAGGAACCCTGCAACCCCAGCTCTTTGAACCTTCCTCCGGAGTCAGAGCACCAGGAATGCAGGGTGTGCCTGGCACTTCAGCACCTGGGTGACCCTGGATCAGTGGCTGTCCTGCCATCTGCTCAGCGCTCCCAGACACTGGCTCCTTCCGAGCTCTGTCTCAGCTCCGTCCTTTTGGCTTCCCCACTGTGGGGCCTGCCTGCAGCATAAGCTCCGCACCTGAGCTCCTACCTGAGCACTGCACCTGAGCACTGCACCTGAGCACTGCACCTGAGCTCTATACCTGAGCACTGCACCTGAGCACTGCACCTGAGCTCTATACCTGAGCACTGCACCTGAGCACTGCACCTGAGCACTGCACCTGAGCTCTATACCTGAGCACTGCACCTGAGCTCCGCACCTGAGCACTGCACCTGAGCACTGCACCTGAGCACTGTACCTGAGCTCCACACCTGAGCACTGCACCTGAGCACTGCACCTGAGCTCTACACCTGAGCTCCGCACCTGAGCACTGTACCTGAGCTCCTACCTGAGCGCTATACCTGAGCACTGTACCTGAGCACTGCACCTGAGCACTGTACCTGAGCACTGTACCTGAGCTCCACACCTGAGCACTGTACCTGAGCTCCTACCTGAGCGCTACACCTGAGCACTGCACCTGAGCTCTACACCTGAGCACTGAAGCTGAGCACTGCACCTGAGCTCCGCACCTGAGCACTGTACCTGAGCTCCTACCTGAGCGCTACACCTGAGCACTGCACCTGAGCTCTACACCTGAGCACTGAAGCTGAGCACTGCACCTGAGCTCCGCACCTGAGCACTGTACCTGAGCTCTGTACCTGAGCACTGTACCTGAGCATTGCTTCTGAGCTCTGCACCTGAGCTCTGCACCTGAGCACTGTACCTGAGCTCTGTACCTGAGCACTGCACCAGAGCTCTGTACCTGAGTACTGTACCTGAGCACTGCTTCTGAGCTCTGTACCTGAGCACTGCACCAGAGCTCTGTACCTGAGCACTGCACCAGAGCTCTGTACCTGAGTACTGTACCTGAGCACTGCTTCTGAGCTCTGTACCTGAGCACTGCACCAGAGCTCTGTACCTGAGTACTGTACCTGAGCTCTGCACCTGAGCTCTGCACCTGAGCACTGTACCTGAGCTCTGTACCTGAGCACTGCTTCTGAGCTCTGCACCTGAGCACTGTACCTGAGCTCTGCACCTGAGCACTGCACCTGAGCACTGTACCTGAGCTCCACACCTGAGCACTGTACCTGAGCTCCTACCTGAGCGCTACACCTGAGCACTGCACCTGAGCTCTACACCTGAGCACTGAAGCTGAGCACTGCACCTGAGCTCCGCACCTGAGCACTGTACCTGAGCTCTGTACCTGAGCACTGTACCTGAGCATTGCTTCTGAGCTCTGCACCTGAGCTCTGCACCTGAGCACTGTACCTGAGCTCTGTACCTGAGCACTGCACCAGAGCTCTGTACCTGAGTACTGTACCTGAGCACTGCTTCTGAGCTCTGTACCTGAGCACTGCACCAGAGCTCTGTACCTGAGTACTGTACCTGAGCTCTGCACCTGAGCTCTGCACCTGAGCACTGTACCTGAGCTCTGTACCTGAGCACTGCTTCTGAGCTCTGTACCTGAGTACTGTACCTGAGCACTGCACCAGAGCTCTGTACCTGAGCTCTGCACCTGAGCACTGCACCTGAGCTCCTACCTGAGCTTCATACCTGAGCTCCATACCTGAGCTCCGCACCTGATCTCTGTACTTGAGCTCTGCACCTAACCTGAGCTCTGCAGCTCCATGCCTCAGCCCCTCCCCGCCCCTCCAGACAGCGGGACCCGCCTCTCTCTTTTGTCCATGCAGTGAGGACACTTCCTCTTCTAGGTTCTCCCAGGCCCCAGCCCAGCACCCACACCCCCATGGCCCATCTAGTCCTGCCTCCCTGATGGGTGCAGGATTTGCACGGTGGGCCTGGTGAGGGGTCAGGGGTGTCTGGAGGCCAGGTGAAGTAGGAACTGAATTTGTGAGACAGAGGGGGCTGAGGCTCAGCAGGTCACAGTGGCTCATGAGAGCTGTAAGGTGAAGCCAGAGCCATCTCCAGTGTCCCTGAGCCCCCTGGGCTTCTAGCCTAGGCCAGGCTGGCCTTGCAGGTGGAGGCATCAGACCATAGCAAAGGGCTCAGGGGGCTCAGGGATAGGGAGCACCCAGGAGGGAGGCAGGTGCCTGTCAAGAAGGAGGAAGTTGGCCTCGGCCACCCGGGCTGAGATGCCGGATGTAGGAGAAGAGGCTCTGTTACATACTCGGGCAGATGAATGCACGGATAGGTGCGTGCCCTGTGTATGTGTTTGTACGTGTGCATTCGTATTTGGCGCTCAAAGAGAAACGACAGTTGGATGTAGCATTTGGGGACCATCAAGATGGAGAAGGTAGCTGAAGCCAGGCTAGTGCGGAGCCTTAAGAGAGAGGCTGAGAGGCCGGGCGCGGTGGCTCACACCTGTAATCCCAGCACTTTGGGAGGCCAGGGCAGGCGGATCGCGAGGTCAAGAGATCGAGACCATCCTGGCCAACACAGCGACCCCGTCTCTACTAAAAATACAAAAATTAGCTGGGTGTGGTGGCATGTGCCTGTAATCCCAGCTACTGGAGGGGCTGATGCAGGAGAATCTCTTGAACCCAGGAGGCGGAGGTTACAGTGATCTGAGGTGATGCCACTGCACTCCAGTCTGGTAACAGAGTGAGACTCCATCTAATAAAAAAAAAGAAAATACAAACAAGACAGAGAGAGGCTGAGGTGGCTCCCGTTCTTCAGGGCCAGGCCCACTCAGAGTTCATAGCCATGCACACCCCCATTCACATACATGCACCCACCACACACATGTGCACCTGCATGCCCACATGTACATATACACCGTGGCCTGCGCCACTGTGGACCCCTGGAACGGCTCGGCCACTGCACGCTGTGCCCTGGGGTCGCCTGTTGAGGCTCCGGCCAGCAGCCCCGGAAGCTGTTTTGGCTGGTGCCGCAGCCTCGGCCCCTGCTTTCCTCTGCGTCGCACCAGCAGAGCACGGTACAGCTCACAGCGGCCACCGACAACCTCAGCTTCTCCTTTTGTCTTATGTCTGGACAGGAGCTGGTGGCCCGGTGGCTGAAGTCTGGTGGCCACTGCTCCCTTAGGTGCTGTGTTCCAGAGACTGTGGTGATACGTTCGTGGACAGCAGAAGAACATCGGTGGGCAATGCTGGGGTGGGCCCGTCACATGTCCCTCTGCCCACAGAGCATGACGTCTGCCACTGCCTCCTGGCTGCTCCTAAGGACAGATGCAAGGCCCAGACCTGTCCCTGGGGACCCCCAGGCCTGGACAACCCTCTTGGGCCTCATTCCCACCTGGCACGTGACACCTCACAACTGAGCCATTTACCTCTGATCAAAGCCACACTCTCCTCATTTGAGTGGCTGGTGGCCTGATGGTCACCTTGGTATGAACATAGCCGAGGGACATCGGCCCACATGGCTGTCAGGGAGGGAAGAGGGTGTGAACCCTGAGGCCAGGGTGGACTCTCCTGGCTGCCTGGCCTGAGCTGGACAGGGTGGCTTCTGAACAGAGATGAGAAGAGCTGTAGGGCCGGCCGTGTGAACCCAGTCCCCAAAAGGGCTGACAGGTTTCAGGAAGGGTACGGAGGACTCGCAGCCCCGAGCCTCCTGGCTGACAAACACAAGCAAGGAAGTGCAGGGGCAGCAGGGGCAGCAGCGCCCGCCTCTGAGCAGCCGGCAGGGGCCACACAGGAACCAGCATCAGCCCTCAGGTTGCCTGTGCAGTGTGCAGTGGCCGGTCCCTGGGGGAGCCAGCAGCTGGGAAGGAGCCCACAAGGTGCATGGCGAGGCAGCTAATGAAGGAGCCCACAGCCCCAGTGGCTGCTGGGCAGTGACTGTTTGCCCTGGTGGGGGTGGGGGTGGGGGAAACAGCAGCCCAGGGAGGGGAGGCGGTGCCCCTGGGTCAGGGAATTTACATCTCAAAGAGGCAATGGAAACCGAGAACAGCAGCTCCCCCCTCCAGGAGAACTGCTGGTCCCAGAGGAAGGCAGAAGCACGTTCCAAACACAGAGAATGCGGCCAGCCTGCAGCGGCATGAGGGCTGTTTCCTGCCGGAGCTGACCTTCCAGCAGCCACTGCCTCACAGGCCAGCCCACAGCGCCGCCCACCTCCCCACACCTCCCGGGGGCTGAGCCTGCCTTGCCCCTGGAAACCCCCGTCTTCCTGACCCAGCAGTGGCTGAGGAAGCTGAGGGGCGGTGGCACCCGTGGCAGGTTCCAGTCAGCTGGAACCACTTTCCTCCACGGCCTCCAGGCCTCTGGTCTCTGTTCCTGCTCCCGATAGCTCACCAAGGCTCTCCTGGTGCCCAGGTGCAGGTTGGTGTTCACTGGAGCTGCACTCTCCCGGCCTCTAGGGCCTTAGTGCCTCTACGGGTGACGGTCCATGTGTGAGCAGGCTGCTCCGGTGGTAGCCAGCAGCTTCCAGGAGGCACTGAACGCCATGCCCTGGTCCCAAGGTGAGGCTCATTTAGAAACCCTCAGTCAGCACCACCGTGTGGCAGTCACTGCGCCAGGCCCTCAGAACATAAGCGTGAGGACTCCAGGTGGTGGAACGGGTTAGGGTCATCTTTGATGTCTGTCTGCCACAGCTGTCCCCGGAACACACAGCTTGAGGCAAGGGTTTGACCGGAGCACTTTGCTTTGGCAGGTGATTTCAGAAACCCTGGAGGCAGTGTGCAGGCGGGATGAGGCAGAAGGAGACAGAATGCTGGGTCCTACGAGGCTGTGGCCTCCAACAGGCCACTGCAGTGGGCACCTGGGGCTGGAGCCCATGGACGCCCTAGGAGCCACATGGCATGCACTGTAGAATTGTCAGCCCAGAGATAGAAGACCCACCAAGTTCCACCCTCATGGGCCAAGGGCTGCTCCGCTCCCTCACACGTCGAGGCTTCCATGTGCCCAAGTGCTGAGCAGGCACCCTCAGGCATCCTGGCCTGCAGCCTCAGGCCCCGGGGCACGAAGGGCAAGGGGGTGGTTGAGAAGTGGGGAACAGTGTGACGCCGGAGCTGCCAAGCAGGAAGATCAGGAGCAGGGCAGGGACCTTCTAGACTCCCGCAGACTCATCTCCACCCAGCCGGCCTCAGACCAGAACCCCTCACTCAGTCCAGTGGGTCAAAGTTCCCACCTGCTCCTCAGGCCTGATGGAGGTGCCAGAGTCAGGAAACGCCAACTAGCCCAGGCTGCAGACTCCACGTTTTCCTTCCACGGGGCTGGATGCCAGTGCTCAGAGCACCCCGCCCCCGAACGTGCTTTCTCTCTGAGTCTCTGAGTGCACGTGGCCACAAGAGGCTGTGGGAAGCGCACACTTCAGGATCTCCGTGAGCGTAATTGATGCGCTGGCCCCTCAGATTTGCGTAGTGAGTGCTTTGGAAATGCCTGCTGGAGCAGCTCTGGGTGGGGAAGCCGCTTGGCTGGCAGCAGAGAGCACAGGCTGCACCCAGACTCACTCCGCAGTTTGCTCCAGTTCTCCCTCTGAAAGTTCCCGAACTGTCACCTGAATGAGAGATAGGTGATGTGAATGTCTGTGTCCCCCTGAAAATGCGTGTGTTAAAATCCTAAGCCCCGGTGTGGCTGTATTTGGAGATGGCGCCTCTAAGGAAGCAACTCAGGTTAAATGGGGTCATAAGGGTGGGACACTGACATTATAAAAAGAGATGCCTGAGGTGCCCTCTCTGCGCCCGTCACGCATGCCCAGAGAAAGGCCACGTGGAGCTGCGGCCAGGAGGCAGCCGCCCGTCGCCTAAGGAGAGAGTCCTCACCAGGCACTGCTGCAGTGGGTGCCCCGACCTTAAGCTTGCACTCCCCAAGTGTCTACTGTTTACACCCCTGCATCTGTGGCATTTGCTGTGGCAGCCCACGCTGACTGCTACAGAGAGGATGGTGTGTTTCTGACCCACTGATTCTATAGCTCTCCAGGGACTGTGCTTAATCGGCTGTAGCCGGGAAGGTTAACAGGCGAGGTGACAGTGCCGGGATTGGAAGGGACGCATGAGCTCTTCCACTTGAGTGCCTGTGTGGGCAGGGAGCAGCCAGGGACTGTCCCAAGGGCCTGAGTGTGGGACTCCTACATGAGGCTGGGTGGGAGAGACCCAGGGGCCAGCCCAGTGAGAATCTCTAGGGAGAGTCACACCACATGGAGAGTGAGTGTCAGCATCGGGGCACAGGGGACCAGCAGCAGGAGTGGAGACCCGGCCACAGAGTATGGAGGATATGGGGTCTGAGCAAACCCCAGGGGCACAAGTGACAGGGGCTCTGGTGGTTACCATGACCCTCAGGGGACAAGGATGGGCCATGCCGGATGCCTGCGGTCAGTGGGCGGGCCTGTGAGACAGTGGCAGGAAGGAGGTTGACAGCCCTCTCCAAGGTGCGGAGAGGCAGGCAGGACCTGGGGCGGGGGCCCAGCACATCCTTGGCACAGCGACAGCCATGGAGGGAGGCTGGGGTGGGGACAGGGCCCAGATCTCAGTGGAGTGTGGACACCTGAGGTCCCCCAGGAGTGGTGGTCAGGAGGTGTGGGGTCGGTGGGTGGAAGTACCTGGACCTTGCCCTGGAGGGGCCTGAGGAGCAATTCTCCAGGGTAGACTGAGGCACTGCCATTACCTGGGCAGATGTTAGCAGAACTGCTGCTGGCAGGGTCAACACTGGCCCCAGGAGTGGCCCTCTCACATCCTGGGTCAGCGCTGCTAAGGCATCTAGGGGCAGAGGTGTGTCCAGAATCCACCCCAGGTCACTGCCGGCCTCTGAGCATGGGGCCCCGGGGAGGGAGGCCTTCAGGGGAAGTCATGGGAGCTGGGGAGGGACTGACCCCTACTGCCCCACCCCCCAGCCCATCCACCCCAGTGTACCCTGGAGACTGCAGTGGAGCCTTTGCTATGCTCAGGAGCAGCCTGGCTTATGGGAGGGCAGCCTGACTCCCACAGCACCACCGGTGACCCCTCAGCTTAGGCCCGGGGTTGGGAAGATCTCAAGCCTGCGTTCTGTGAGGTCTTCGTGGCTTCTTCTTGGGTGCCTGATGTCCTGGCTCTGGTGGGCGCAGGGCACAGGTGGGGCCAGTGGTGGGCAGGGTCACCTCTGCAGAGCCTGCCCTGGAGAGAACCCCTCCTCTGGTTCTGGGGGAGCACTCATGCTGCCACTGGTGTCCCCATGGCGGCCCCTTGCCTGCCTGCCCTTGGCTGGCCTGGCCCGATGCCCTCCTGCCC
Source organism: Saimiri boliviensis (assembly GCF_048565385.1). NCBI lineage: Eukaryota > Metazoa > Chordata > Mammalia > Primates > Cebidae > Saimiri > Saimiri boliviensis. Next base: position 89,874,170 of record NC_133463.1, on the reverse strand, counting down.
CTGACCCATGTGCCTGCTCTGAGTCCTTCCTGCAACAGGGGACCCAGGCAGGCGTGGACAGCCCTGAGGGCCGGCTGTGCTGGGTGAGGATGCTGCCCTGGTTTCAGGGGGCAGCAGCGCTACCAGGGAAGCCCCACAGGCTGTCGGCGCCTGGGTCACAGCAGCTTGCTCTGGCAGCCCCCCGTCCTCGAGGGCCCTTGTTCCCCACTCTGGCTCCTGGCCTCTCTCAGGTCATGCCTGTTGTGTCTGTCCCCACAGCCAGTGCTCTCCTTGAGCCCTACACGCCTTGCCCACGAGCCCCACGCCCTTCTGTGGGATTCTGAACCCCAAGGGCAAAAGCACCTGGAGACAGTCCCCAGGTGGCTTTTGCATCAGAAAACGGAGGGGAGTGGCGGTCCCAGGAGCACTGCCTCCCAGCATCACCAGCATCCCCTCGTCCCTGCTGTGGGAAGTAAAAAAGGTCCTTTTTCAAGTTTCCTTTCTTGTTAAAGAATAAATTATCAGTGTGCTAGTAATGCTTTGTGGAGCCCTATCCTACGTAGCTGTTAGACACGCTGTGTTTACAGGCATGTAGTACATTCCATGTCCTTGTACTTTAACCAGGATATCTGTGCTGGGCGTGCTCACAGGCATGTCCCTGCTCTCCACTGCTTTTACCTGTTCAGAAAAGTTTCAAGTTATTAGCCAATCGGGTCTTAGTTTTTTAGATTGTGAGGTCTGGCTCTGGCCAACGGAGATCAGACACAGCAGTAAGGACCACCCCCAGATGCGTAAGGAATAACTTTGTGTATTTTCCCTTGTTCATTGTGCTCTCCTGGCAGGACGGCTAGTGAGAGTGCCCTTCCTGCAGTCTAAGAAGTAAAAACTGGGTTGCTAAAAGATCCTTTGTCTCAGTGGCAATTTTTCCTTGCAGCACCGAGCATCTACTTCCAGAACCTGCAGACCAGGAGCTAGCAGGCAGCGCCACCCCGGCTGTGCCCCTTGGTCCTGGAGTAGGCTCTTGTGCCTCTGATGATTTAGGGTAGGCAAGCTTGACCGTCAGAGCTGGGAGAGACCGAGGGGCCATTGGCCCCAACTTGGTTAAAGACGAGGAAGTGCGGCCCAGGGACTAACGTGTCTGATGATCACAGGGAAGATTGTTGGCAGAGTCAACCCCAGGGCCTGGGCATCCCTCCTCTGGTGTGGTCAGAGAGGCTTGGAGGACGGAGCTGCCTGCCTAGAGGCTGGACTCTGGCCATGCGCAGCCTGGGAAGGGGCAGGCTGGGGCGGGATGGGGCGGGATGGACAGGGCCTCAGGGCTGGTTCTGAGCTCCCGAGGGCCTTGGCTGGCGGGACGGGGGGACTGGGCGAGCATATGCCTGCCATGGTGCGCGACAGCTGTCAGCCGTCCAGAGAGCCATGGAGACGGGCCCGGGGGCCGGGAGCCCGCGCCAGTTGCCATTTAAGGCTTGGCAGTCGGTGAGCTCCTCAGTGCCAACGGCCTGTGGCGAAGGAGGCGGAGGTGGTGGCGAGTGCTCACTGCCTCCCGCACAGCCAGGCCCAGCACGCGGGGAGAGCCGCCCTCCCTGGCCCATCTCTCCTTGTCTGTGTGGGCACACGGGGTGCCCTGAGGGCTGGGCCCGACAGAGGTAGGAGGTGGCATCTGGAACGGGTGCTTGCCCAGGAGGTGTGGCATGGATGTCCCTGGGTACCGTGTGTCCGGGCAGGCAGTGGGCAGAGCTGGCGACACGGTGCTCTCGGCAGGCCAGAGCAGTGGGGAAGCACTGGGCTCCTGAGGATGGCGCTGGATGGCTCCCTGTCTCCTGTTGAGTGCAGGGGGTCGAGCGGGCATCCAGGAGGCCAACTCCAGCCCCTGCACCAGGCCTCAGGTGGCTTCTCCCGGGCATCTGGAGCCTGGCTTCACACCCCTCCTCCTTTCATCCCAAGGCCCCATGAAGTAGGAATGAATTCTTTTCCTCACTTTTCCAAAAACCCAACTGAGGTACAACGGGTGGAGGGGCCTGTCCAGGGCCCACAGCAGGTGACCTGACCCTGGAACCAGGTGCCCAGCCCCCTGACCCTCAGCCTCCTGACCCTCAGCCTCCTGACCCTCAGGCCTCCTCACCCTCATCCTCCTGACCCTCAGCCTCCTTATCCTCAGCCTCCTTATCCTCAGCTTCCTCACCCTCAGCTTCCTCACCCTCAGCCTCCTCACCCTCGGCCTCCTGACCTTCAGCCTCCTCACCCTCAACCTCCTCATCCTTAGGCCTCCTGACCCTCAGCCTCCTGACCCTCAGCCTCCTCACCCTCAGCCTCCTGACCCTCAGCCTCCTGACCCTCAGCCTCCTTATCCTCAGCTTCCTCATCGTCAGCCTCCTCACCCTCAGCCTGCTGACCTTCAGCCTCCTGACCTTCATCCTCCTGACCCTCAGCCTCCTTATCCTCAGCCTCCTTATCCTCAGCTTCCTCACCCTCAGCTTCCTCACCCTTAGCCTCCTGACCCTCAGCCTCCTCACCCTCAGCCTCCTGACCCTCAGCCTCCTGACCCTCAGCCTCCTCACCCTCAGCCTCCTGACCCTCAGCCTCCTGACTCGGGGCTCCCCTGACTGGGAGGGAGGGCTGGGAACACTCAAGATGCTGAGTTGCCTGCAGCCTCCAAAACACAGACAGCAAGGGCTTCTGCCAGTGCCGTGGTAAAACGAGCCCAGACTGGATGTAGAAACACATGGATTCCACGCGAGCTCCGCCTGGTGCTCCGTGCCGTCGGAAGCGCCTCCGCGGGCTGGGTCTTGCCCTCTCCCACAGGACGGGAACACTGCTTCCAGCCCCCAGCGGGGGACTTTCCCGGCGTCTGCACGTGTCCTGCTCCTCCTCAGAGGATGCCTGTGAGTTCTCAGAGTGAGGACAGAAAACACAAAGAGGGCTGGTTACTGGGCGTCCCTGGCCACGCCCCCGCTGACACTCGCCGATGGGTGAGTTGCCTTTGTCAGGGGCCGGTAGCATTTGTGATGAGCCAGGGACCGTCAGTTTCCCATTCCGGGACAGGCTTGCAGGGGGAGCACCCCCGATAGGAGGGTGGCGGGAGGCTTCCATCTCAACAGCCCGCCCAGCCCTGGAGCTGGAATCCAGGGTCCATTAGACCAGACCCTGAGGCCCTGACCCCTGCAGTCCCGGGGGTGAGGGTTCTGCATGTGAAAGTCGTCTTCATCCAAATCTGCTCCTGGCTTGGCCTGGAGTTCTCCCCGGTACCCCCAGGTTGGAAGAGCAGGTGTCGGGGCTGAGTGGGGCAGAACAGAAGCTTGTTCAGGAGGGCAGGAGGCTGCCCCTGCCTTCAGGGGAGGCATGAAGGGGCCGTGGCAGAAGGGAAGCGGAGAGAGAAGGGCCATCCAGCCACTCTGCGCTGGTCCTGAGACCTAGGCCAGCACTCCGCCCACAGGCCTCCAGGGCAGGGTGCTGGCCAGAGCGGGGAAGGTGGCAGCTCCTGGGTGGTGCAGTGCCTGCTCCAGAGGAGGACCCAGGGACCCAGGAAGGCCAGACGCCAGCCTGCTTTTGGCCTGGCCTGCAGGCGTGTTCAGGGCAAGTGCTGCAGGCAGACTGCAGTGGTGCAATGGGCGGAGGTGGGAGACCAGTGTCGGGGACACCCAGGGGGACGTCACGGCAGGAATCAGGCTGAAGACTCTGGTCCCGAGAAGGGTTCGGCCTGGCCCAGGCCTGGACACTGGGGCGTGAGTGCAGGGTGGTTGGAGAGAAGGCAGCTGGGTTCTGAGTTTGGTGCCACTGATAGGAGAAGGGAAGGAGGGGGGAGGTGCCGGTTTAGGGGGAGAGATAATGAACTCGGCTTTGGAGCCAGCTGGGCTGGGAACAATTAATCTGCCCAGAGAGGGAGGGCGCCTGCCTTGCTGGCTGGCACCTGCGTGGCTTCCTCTGAACGTTCCTCTAATCGGCTTAGAGATTTATGCAAATCCGGGTGTGCAGGCGCGCTGACTGGGCTGTGCCGGAATTGTCCGGGCCTCCCGTCCTCCTCCTCCCGCAGCACCCTGGCCCTGAGCTCCTGCTCCCTGACGAAATCCCCCGGCCAAGATGGGGTTTTAAACATAATTAGGACTGGAGCCAAAGGGGATTTCCACAGGAAAAAGTGCACGGGGCACGGGGGCCAGGCCACCCAGCCGCTTGGAGCAGGACGCGAAGGTTGCTTCAGAGTGAGGAGTAGAGGCCCTCAGGGCAGAGCCCTGACCTGCTGAGACTGAGCCCTGATCCCAGAACATACTGGGCTCTGACTCTGGCTCCATGCTGACCCCTAATCCCAGAACCCCTGTCACAGACTGAGCCCTGATCCTGGACAAATCCCGAATCCTCACCATGGCCACACAGATCCCTGCCCCTGGTCACAGGAGGAGCTGCGATCTCCCACAGGCTGAGCCCTGGTCCTGCTCACTGATGGGTTAAAAATGGAGACTTCAGCCCGGCCATATTGAGCCTCGATAGTGACTGTCGTCTGAGCTCAGACCTGGGCGGTACTCTGAGCCCTGACCCTAGTCACACGCTGAGTCGTTTGCATGCTGTGGGCCCTTCTGGCTTGGCCACCCTGCAGTCCTCCGGCTCTGTGACAAGGACTGTGTGTGTGTACAGCGTTTCTCCACACTGTCATCACAGTCACACCTTATTATGCCACTCGGTTGGCTTCCTGTCCTCCTAGCCAGCCAGCGTGCCTGAGGGAGGCCCCGCACCCACCCTCTTCATCAGATGCCTCCATCTGGGTGTGCTGCTGCAAGAAAAATACCTTAACCTGAGAGGCTCACGAACAGACATTTACTGCTCATAGTCCCAGGAGCAAGCTGGCAGCAGATCTGGCGACCGGCGAGGGCTGTTCCTGGTCCATGGAAGCCGTCTTTCGGCTATGACCTCACATGGTGGACGGGGGTCTCTCGGGAGTCTCCTGCTGTAAGGGCACCGATCCCATCATGGGAATCCACCCTCGGGACTTCCCCTCCTCCAGAAGCCGCACCTGCCCATCCCTTCACCGGGGGGTTGGCATTTCCACTTGAGAATTCTGGAGAGACACAAACATCAGAAGCTGGCACCCTGATGCTCCTTGGGGCTGGCATGGAGTGTGGCTCCCTGGACATTCATGGAGTGGATGGGGGGGCTGATGATCCCCAAATTGTTACTCTATCAGTAAAGAGGAAATTTTGTCTGATGACCCATGACGTTCACATCCTCATCAAGCATCGGAAGATAAAGGTGGGATCAGAGGAGAGAGGTGAATTCATGCTGTGTGGAAGGAGGGGCTCCCAGTTACTACCCAGGTCCAGTCAGTGGACGTAGATACGGGGTGTGTATGCGTGTGTCTGTGTGGTGAGTGTGGCATGTCTGGGTGTGTGTGATGGGTGTATGTGTGTGTATCTGTGCTGTGGGTGTGGTGTGTGTGATGGGTGTGTATGTGTCCGTGCAGTGGGTGTGGTGTATGATGGGGGTGTGTATGTGTGTGTGTGTATCTGTGCAGTGGTTCGGTATGTGTGGTATATGTGATGGGGGTGTGTGCCTATGAGGTGTATGTGGTGTGTGTGATGGGTGTGTGTATGTGTGATGTGTGTGTGTGTGTGATGGGGTGTCTGTGCAGTGAGTGTGGTGTGTGTGATGGGTATGTGTGTGGTCTGTGTGATGGGGTGTATGTGTGCGTCTGTGTGGTGAGTGTGGTGTGTGTGATGGGGGTGTGTGTCTGTGCAGTGTGTCTAGGTGTGTGTGTGTGATGGGTGTGTGTATGTGTGATGTGTGTGTGTGTGTGATGGGGTGTCTGTGCAGTGAGTGTGGTGTGTGTGATGGGTATGTGTGTGGTCTGTGTGATGGGGTGTATGTGTGCGTCTGTGTGGTGAGTGTGGTGTGTGTGATGGGGGTGTGTGTCTGTGCAGTGTGTCTAGGTGTGTGTGTGTGTGCACGGTGTGTGTGGTGTGTGTGATGGGTGTGTATATGTGTGTCTGTGCAGTGTGTGTGGTGTGTTTAATGGGTATGTGTGTATGATAGGGTGTCTGTGAGGTGTGTGTGATGGGAGTGTATGTGTGTGATTGGTGTGTGTGGTGTGTGTGATGGATGTGTGCATGTGTGTGTGTGATGGGTGTGTGTGTGTGATGGGTATGTGTGTGTCTGTGTGGTGAGTGTGGTGTGTGTGATGGGAGTGTGTATGTGTGTGATGGGAGTGTGTGTGTCTGTGCGGTGAGTGTGGTGTGTGTGCATGTGTGTGATGGGTGTGTGTGGTGTGTTTGTGCGGTGGGCACAGTGTGTCTAGGTGTGAGTGGTGGCTGTTCAGGGGCTAACAGCAGAGCCGGGCAGTTGAGGGAAGGGCTGGAGGGGATGCTACAGGCTTCCTCAGGGGTGGGTGCAGGGGGAGACGCCTGCCCCTACACACTGAGCTGGGCATCAGCGGAGATGCCATCCCAGGTCCTTCTCCTGGGCGTCCTGTCTGAGCCTGGCTCCTTCACTGAGGATGGTGTGAGTGGGGTTCCAGGACACCCAGATGCTCCAGCTTCAAGTGGGCTGCGAAGGCCTGGGAGGCTGACCCTGAGGGCCTCGAGGGGACCTTGGTCCTCTGCCTGCTGGGCTGGTGATGCCCCAACATTCTTTGCTGGCAACCAGGAGCCGTGTGGGCCACAACACGAGGGTGGCTGGTTTGCTTTCACTGCTTTTTATTTGTCTTTGATAAGAAATCAACAAACACCCATGGTATAAATCTCAGCAAATGTTGAAAAGCCGAAGCAGAAACAGCAATGACTCATCATCCCAGCTCCACCCTGGAGGTAATATTTCAGGGCTGCCCCATATGGCTGTACGTGTTGTTCACTGCACAAAAGGGCTGAGAGAGGAGGCAGTTGCTGTCCCCAGCCAGGCGGTGGCTGTCCGCGGTCCCCAGGACGATGCCGTGTGTGCTCTGCTCATTTCAACAGGTCTCTTCCAGCTGGCTCTGCGGCCCTCGCCCTGCCTGGACACACCTGTGTCTCTCCGTAAATGTAGAAAACTGTGCACACGCTGTGGTGGGCAGTGGCTTTTCCCACTCAGTTGCTTCTGGTCCTCTGAGATGGGCGACTTGTCCACCCACTCCCCTCCTGTCAATCGGCACACGGTCCCTGAGGGCCCATCATTACGGATCTGTTGTGACAGCATCCCTGCTCATGAGTGGTTTCTCCGTCCTCATTACCGCGCGGAGACAGCTTGCAGACGCCCAGCTACCGGACCTGGGGCCCGGCGGGCTTCTGGGCGGATGCCGCATCCGTACACTGGGGCCTCGGAGCCGCTGAGGCTGGCCAGAGGAACAGAACGAGTGGGAGAGTTCCAGGAGAGAGCAGCCTCTGTGGGAGATGGATGGATAGACATACGCAGGCTCTGTGCGTGTGCATGGAGTGGGGAGGTTTATTTTAAGGACTTGGCTGGTGCGACTGTGGGGGCTGGCAAGCCTGAAGTCCAAGGGCAGGCTGGAAGCTCAGGCGAGGTTTCCACATGGTGCTCTTGAAGCCAAATCCCTTCTTCTCTGAGAAGCCTCAGCCTTTGCTCTTGAACCCTTTAGCTCACTGTATGAGACCCGCCCGCCTCAGGGAGGTCATATGCTGGATTCATCGAAGTCCACTGGTGGTAGATGTGACTCCTGGCAGCGTTCGGATGGTGGTAACCACACATGCCGGGCACATGGGTGTGTCCTACCCTGCAGGCCATGGGCATTCGGGCCCAGCCACACCATTCCTGCGAGTCTCCTCATAAGTTCCAGGCCTCCCAGGAGCTGGCAGGTCCGTTCTCATCTCACCAGGTCTCGGGCCCGTGAGAGGTAGCAAGGTGCCCGGTACAGACTGTGGGCTTCGCAGATGTTTTAGGGTTTTAGGGAATGAGTGGACGGTGCGTTTGGGATGCCTGCGCACAGTAGGGGCTCAGCAGACCCAGGTCCCCACTCCCTCCCACTTTTCACCGAAAAGCTTAACCAGTGTGCTGTGAAAGTGGTTGGAAAGGTGAGGTCAGCTCCCGTAACAGCTCCTCGCAGACCCCGCTCACCCAAGCAGGTGCTCCACACATTAACAGTGACCCGGCAGGTGCCTAAATCCCACCCACCTGAGACATTTGGCTTATGAGGGACAGAGAGCACACGGCACACGCCAGACGCCAACTCCCCAGCCACCGGCAGCCTCATTCTCCTTCCCATGTTTCCATCAGCCCTGGCTTGAGATCCTGAAAGCCTCCCGATTCCTGCCCACAGTCCAGTCACTGAGGGGGGTGTGTGTGTGTGAGAGAGAGACAGAGGGAGTCCCACCTTCGTGGACGACATGTTCTAGTTGATTCAGTAGCAATGCGCATGCCATGGAGGAGAGGGCTGAGGTCCAGGCTTCAGGGCCAAGGCTCCATGCTGCAGGCTGTCACCCACGTGACATGCGACCTTGCCGTGTCCTGGGCAGCTGTGTCCCACCATTCCTGCTTGGAACACTGAGCCCCAGGACTTCACCCAACAGTGTCACCAGAGTCGGATGCAACACCACTGGGCATGGAGCCCAAGGTGGCTTTCCTTCCTGCTCTTCGTTTCTCTTTTAATTTCATTAATTCCTCGTTCAACAAGTAATCCACGAATACATTCTCTTGTGAACAGTTCAAAGCCTCCCCCGAAGGCTGGAGACCCCTCCAGAGCTCACGCGTGGTGACTACGGCATGCCCGCCGGGGCCGTTATCTGCCCCTCACACGGACGGACGTGCCCCTGCAGGACGTGCCGGCGGGCGCTGGCGCTTCCTGGGTGCTCACATCCGCGGCATGTGCTGCGTACGTCCCCACACAGCTCCCGCCTTCCTCCCGCAGCGAGTCTGGATGCTCACACCCAGCCTGCTGCCCCACAGAGGGGCCGGCCAGCTTTGACTGGCTTCCTCCTGGTGCTGGACATGCAGGTGGCTCCTGAGCTTTGTGGTCACGCACTGTGCCGCGGTGACATCACTATCCTCACCTCTCGGGCATACACATGGATTTCTCCAGAAAATACTTGGAAGCAGAGTCCCGGGTGCCCGCGGGCAGCGTAGGGGAGGCCTCGGACTGTACTCCACAGCTGCTGTGAGGGCGGAGTCCTGGTCATTGATGTCATGGCTGGATCCCCAGCACGCACTTAGTGTTCAGCAAATACTTATGGAATGAATGAACACACAGATAAATGAATGATTTGTTTTCCTTCCAGCAGTGACACGCTCAACACCCCCACGTCTGGTGCTGAAGATGAAACGCGTCCTCGCACATGTTCGCGGGCTGCGGCCGGGTTCGATAGCATGGTCCTGGACAGCAAGCTTTTCTTCTGTTTCCATATAAAATAAACCAGGCACTTATCAAGCAGAATGCGGAAGCCCCTTCCCTCTTAGTAAGTGTTCTGCAGCATTGCAGGGGTTGTTTCTCTATCCCTAGACCCGGGACATTAAGCACGGTGCTAATACTGTGGTCCCAGGGTTAGACTAAACCACCAGAACGCGATGTGTGTGCAGGCTGTCAGCCCAGCTCCAGTGCCTCCTTCTCACGCCGTGATTCAGTGTTATGTCCCCGGCTTTTATGGAGGGATAGAATATGAACACCCATTTGAAAGATGTCAGGCTGTCTTTTGCAGAACTATAATCTCAACGATGTCCACACTGTGGGAGCGAGTTCCCTATGAGAAGGCGCCCGGCACAAACCCTCCTCAGCATGCTGTCCTTCCGGGTGCTCACACAGGCTCCTCATTGACTGTGGGGTAAGACACTCCTGGCTACAAGCCCCAGGCCCACCCTGGACACGCCGAGCAACTCTGGGCTGGTCCATTAGCTTCTGGTGACCCCAAGCCACTTCACAGTGTGGACAGCCCTGAGCTCAGAGCCCATCTCCAGACAGTGGGGTAAGGTTTGGGAAGCATCTCTGCAGAGCCCTGGCCTCCGCCCGGAGCCTTCCCCATACATCAGTCCCGGGGAGCCACAACACCCAGTGATGGAAAGAAGAGCTGGATGCAGGCTTTAGGTGTGTGCGGCACCCCAGGCTCTGGGAGCCCCACCTCCTGCATTTCATTGCTCTATTCCAGTCCCCCTCTGGGGACACCTCTGTCTTTCACAGGAGGAAAGAGAGACCTAGGGAGGCTCAGTCACTGCCCAAAGCCACCAGTCTCCCTGGCACAGTGGGGCTGGGACCTGACTGTTGTTGCTGGCTTGTATTCATGGACTGCAGCACCGTGAGCCATGGCAGTCCCACAGGCCATGAGAGCACCACCAGCCATGGCAGCCCCACTGCCACAGCAGCACCACCAGCCACGGCAGCCCCGCAGGCCATGAGAGCACCACCAGCCACAGCAGTACCACCAGCTACAGCAGCATTATCTGCCACGGCAGCCCTGCAGGCCATGAGAGCACCACCAGCCACAACAGTATCACCTGCCACGGAAGCCCCATAGGCCATGGGAGCCCCACCTGACACAGCAGGCCCATGCGCCACAGAAGCCTCACCAGCCACGGCAGCCCCACTGCCACAGCAGCACCACCAGCTACAGCAGCATCACCTGCCACAACAGCCCTGCAGGCCATGTTTGCTCCCTTCAGGGGCTGTTCCAGGACGTTCAGCTCAACCAGACTCCAGCAGCGTTTCTTCCAAGTGGCTTCATGCTGAAGGGTGAGCAGGGCATGGGAGGGTGGGTGAGGGCCAGCGAAGGAGGCATCTGGGTGCTGCAGTTCTGGCTTTGGGGAGAGGTGAGGGCCGTGCTGGGAGGAGGGCAAGGCAGTTGTTTCCTTGGCATGCATCGTTGCCTCGGGAGCGCCCTCTGGTCGGCCACTTGTGAGACTGTTATAACTTTGGGGAGCGAAGAGGCGGAAGTGTCCTCGATCGGAATCTAGAGCAGCTGGTGCCTGGTCGTTCGCCCAGTGTCTGGATGCTTCGGCCCCCGGGCCCCTTTCTGGGCTCTGCACCCTTGGCTTCTCACTCAAGGCCTCTTCCTGCTGTTTTCAGGACCACCAGCCCTGCTGGTCGGAGGCAGCACTGACCCGGCAGTGGCTGAGGAGAGAAGAGTGCAGGATGGTGGAGTCTGGCTCAGATGGTGGCCGCCACCTGCCAGGGTACACGCTACTCAGGCACCCTGCTCATCTCCGTGGAGACCAGGCAGAGAAGGGCCCAAAGCAGGGAACGTGGAGCTACCCTGGGGTTGCTCCCACCCCCACTGGGCAAAATTCACCGCCTGGTTCATCTCCTGGAGAAAGCCACGCCCATCACCTGCAGCCCCGCCCACCTGAGGCCCCGCCCACCTCCTGAGGCCCAGGTTCCCCGACACCAGGCGATCGGCCTGCTCCTCCCCTTTTCTTCCGGCCGCGGGAGACCCTCTGCGTTTTGCCCTTTTTGGAAGGCTCTGAAATGATTCAGAAGAGACTGAGGTCGCTGCATCCACAGCTGGACACCCTCTCCCTTGCTCCCATCCTGAAGGCTCCAGCTGCTGGGAGCACATGGACCACCCAGAGCCTGCCAGAGAGCCCGGGCACCACAGGTGACCCAGCGCTGCAGTCCCCGCTAGTTTTGGGGGCTTAGGTTGGGGAAACGTGGGTGTGAGGTGGGGCTGCTCCCAGCAAGCCCGGCACCAACTGTGTAAGCCGAGAACCGCTGGGGCCTCTGCTATGGGCCGTGCAGAAGCTGCGGTGTGCTTCTCCCAGCAGGGCCTGCTTGCTGAGACAGGTGCCCAGGTGACTGCCTGTGGACCCTTCTGGGGAGTTCCTGGGGCAGAGCCACAGCTGCCTGCACCCCATGTGGCTCGGGCCTGCTAGGGCCTGTGCCTGACGGCCTCTGATGGGCTGGGAGCAGCAAGACCCTCACCTTCCTGAGACTTGCACAGCTTTCTTCAGGCCAGGCCAGTCCTGTCAAAGCAGCCCCAGCCTGTGCACAAAGTGGTCCCCAGGACAGCCTGTCCTCCATGCCAAAGCCTGATTCCCTGGAAATCAAAGCATGCTCGTCCATGCTCGGTAGCTCTTACCCTGGACTGTAATCCCAGAAGGCAGCACGAGGGAGAAAGGAAAGGGGCCGCAGGAAGGTGGGGCACACAGGCAGGCGGGGTGTCCGGGAGCAGGAGGCCAGGCTGCTCCAAGGAGGCCACGGAGGCCTGCACCCCGCCCACCCCTCCAGAGGGCAAGCACCCCGCCTCCACGAGCCCCCGCCTCCGCGAGCCCCCCCCCCCCGCTTCCATGAACCCCCCTCCTGCCATCTCCGCTGCTGCAGGATGTCAGCTCTGGCCTGGCCGTCCCGTGTCCCCTGGTGATGACTGGGGATGTAGCATGCTGTGGAGTGCCCTGAGGAACCCGGAGAACAGGGAGAGTGCCCGCCATGGACCCCTCTGCCCGGGCAGTGCTGGGGAGCCATACCTCCTGTCTAAGGAAGGAGAAACAAGAAACATGGTGGGAGCCTGGAGACCTCGGAGGAGCCTTGGAACCATCCAGAACACCGCTGCCGAGCCAACCTGGGATGCAGAACCTGGGTTCCTCCTGCCGGGTCCTCACCGGAGCCCTCCTGGGCACGTTTATGCCCCTCCCACTCCCTTCTTCCCTTGTCATTTCCCAATATTCCTGATACATAACCAAATGCTGGGGGCTCTGAGAGGACCCAGCCAAGAGCACCCCTCCTCTCTCCCAGGTCCTGAGAAATTGAAAAAAAAAAAATGCTGTGGCAGGCGGCCTCCCAAATACCACCTTCAGTGCTAGAGGATGTGGCTTTGGGTCTGTCAACCAAGGGGACCACTACCTGGCCCCCAGAATGAGGGACTCACAGCAGTGACAGCACCCCTCCCATCGGAGAGGACCCCGGAGGAGCAACGGAGTGTGCAGCCTGCCTCTGGGGCTTCACCTCCGAGGGAAGCCCCATTTATTCCCCAGCACACACACCAGGTGCACCCTGATTCTCCCGGGGAGGGGCTGAGGCTGGAGTTTCTACCTTGGGGGGGTCCCCTTCATGCAGAAGAAGCCTCAGCCATAAAAAGAAGCCCCCAGCAGACATCACCCCTCCCTCTCTCTGCTCACCCGCTTCCTCGGCCCCACCTGCCTGCTGCTTCTCTTTGCTCCAGCCCCTCTGCCGCCCTCCACCCTCCTTGTCTGTTCGGGGCTGTGGGGACAGCTCCCAGCCAGCTGAGCTCCCAGTGCCTGCTGACCACCTCCAGTGTGTGGGGACCCCTCAGCCGGCTGAACCCCTCAGCCTCATTTCTGCAGCTGCCAGGGGCTGCCATGCTAGGGCCCCACACTGACAGCCTATCATTGTGCTGGGTCCCCATGACATGGCGGCACTCTCAGCCACAGACAATGTTCACTTATTTGCCATCCCCCCCCCCAGTCCCGGGCTGTGCTGGGTACCAGGTCTTACTCACCTCTGCCTCTCATGGTCTGACACAGAGTGCAGTCGATGCTGGTCCGAGCACAATGCTCAGGCTCCCGAGAGACACGTTTAAGCAGCCGGGGGAAGGATGTCCTGCTGCAGGTGCCCAGGCTCCCAGAGCTCCCAGGATGGAGAACCAGGGCCCCAGGGTGTCACCTTCTGCTGCTCTAGAGACACAGGCAGCTCGGGCCCTGGCTAGCCTTGCCAGGGGCTGTCACCCCAGCCATTTATGGCACTGTGATCATGAATGGGTGTGCACAGCTGGCTGGCGGTGTTCAGGAATAGCCTTCCCGACAGCTCCCCTTGGGTGGAGACTCCTGGTAGTATCATGTGCAGCTATCCTTGTCTGCAGGGTCCCCTGGGTCCTGGGTACTGTCTCCAATGGGCTGACCGTAGCATGGCCCTGTGCCCGGGACCTGACCCTACACTGGATGGTAGATGGCACATGCGCACCTGGGCGACTCTGCCTCCGAGGGTGGGTGAGGCGAGTGCATCAACACAGAACCGGCCGGGAGGGGCTGGCCACTGCAGGAATGGGCCCCATGGCACAGGTTCAAGTTGGGGTCATTTATTTAGGACCTCAGGAAATATAGGTAGCAGGGTGGATATGGGAGGCGGGCCACAGTAATGAGCCATGCCACCAGTCACAAGGATGCCGGGGTCCACCCCACGGGAAAGCTTTGGGACGATAGTGCTGAGCTCAAGGTGGCGGGGGAGTCTCCTGCTGAGGAGTGAGGGACGGAGCTAGTGTGTGCCCGCACTCCACCCCAAGCTGTGGCTGAGGGCAGCTCCCTGGGGGTGTCTCTCCCAGGCATGTCTGCAAAGTGGCTCTGGCTGGGAGAAAGTCTGAGGCAGAAACATGAGGGGAGCAGAGAGATAAGGGCAGGGGGAGTGTCATGGGCTGAATGGGGCCCCCAGGAAAACATGCCCGCATCCTAATCCTCAGAACCCGTGCCTGTGCCTTATCTGGAAAAAGGGTCTTCGCAGCTGCAATTGATTAAGAAGGAAAGAGAGGGCCACGTGGACACAGAGGCAGAGATTGGAGGATGCAGCCATGAGCCGAGGAGCACCCGGAGCCATTAGAATCGGGAAGAGGCAGGAGGGAGCCTGCCTTCAAGCCTTCGGAGGAGCACGGCCCTCCTGGCACCTGGATGTTAGACTTCCAGCCTCCAGAGCTGAGGGAATCAACATCTGTAGCTTTTGTTTTGAGTCAGTCTCCTCTGTCACCCAGGCTGGAGTGCAATGGTGCGATCTTGGCTCACTGCAGCCTCCGCCTCCCAGGTTCAAGAGATTCCCCTGCCTCAGCCTCCTGAGTAGCTGGGACTAAGGGCATGTGCCACCACGCCCAGCTAACTTTTTGTATTGTAGTAGAGATGGGATTTCACCATGTTGGCCAGGCTGGTCTCGGTCTCCTGACCTCGTGATCTGCCTGCCTTCATTTCTGGGATTACAGGTGTGAGCCATCACGCCCGGCCTCAATGCCTGTAGTTTTAAGCCACCCAGTTTGCGGTGGTGTGCTCTGGCAGCCACAGGCCACTCATGCATGAGCCAGTGGGCACTGGCAGCTCTTGTCACCAAGAGCCATATGGGGTCTGGGGAGGAGACACTCACTCCACCCACCTTGCAGATGACTATTCTGTCCCCAGGGACCCCTGAGCCATGGAGCGTGCCAACATCTGGTGAGCAGGTGGCTCTAAAGAGAGCACCTTCTCCCAGATCTGACCTCAGCGCTACCCCACATTGTCCCTTGGGAGGGGACAGGAAAGGGGTGGAGGAAGCCTGGAGTTCTGCCACAGGAGATACTCCAAGAACATGAGCCCAGGCAAGAAACGCCACAAGAGGGCCGGGCGCGGTGGCTCAAGCCTGTAATCCCAGCACTTTGGGAGGCCGAGGCGGGTGGATCACGAGGTCAAGAGATCGAGACCATCCTGGTCAACATGGTGAAACCCCGTCTCTACTAAAAATACAAGAAATTAGCTGGGCGTGGTGGCGCGTGCCTGTAATCCCAGCTACTCAGGAAGCTGAGGCAGGAGAATTGTCTGAACCCAGGAGGCGGAGGTTGCGGTGAGCCGAGATCGTGCCATTGCACTCCAGCCTGGGTAACAAGAGTGAAACTCCGTCTCAAAAAAAAAAAAAAAAAGAAACGCCACAAGAACAGAGTGGAAACCCCTTTGTTTGATGGACTGATGGAAAATTTGCTTTATTAGCTGAGAATAAAACCTGAGAAATCATTTAAATAGTACCAAGTTCCTAAGGAGTATAACCAGGAAGGCTGAGCGCTATGGGATGCATCACAGCATGGCATGGATGCCCAGGATCCAGGGTCCCGCGCCCTCCTTGCGTGCATTCCTGATGGTGAGCTCCTTAGTGGCACCACTGTCCATGTCACTGGGGGGTGCTCCATGGCGGTTGCTGTAACACCCACCCTTTGATGGCAGTTTCTCCCCACAAACCCTCAGGATTGGCCTTCTTCTGCCCGCCCTAAGAATCCCTGTGTAGATGAGGTCCAGGTGGTTTCCATTCGTTCTATTAGTTCTATTAGGGCTAACCCTAACCCTAACCCTAACCCTGATCCTAAACCTGACCCTGATCCTAATTGTGACCCTGACCCTAACCCTGACCCTGACCCTAACCCTAATCCTAATCCTGATTCAAACCCTGACCCTAACCCTAACCTTGGCCCTAACCCTGACCCTAACCCTAACCCTGACCTTGACCCTAACCCTGACCCTGACCCTGACCCTGACCCTGACCCTGACCCTAGCCCTGTTGTATTCTGCTACTCAAACAAGAACATGTGGCCAGCAGTAAACAGAACCAAAGTGCTCCTAGCCCCTTCCTCCATCCCTCAGGCCTGGCAACATCTGCCTGGAGATGTGGCTCCCTCCAACCTGTCCTTACCTGTCAGGCGTGTTTCCTGGACCCTTTGCCGTCTGGTGAAAGTCTTCACAACGCCTGGTTTGTCAAGGCCCCCCACAAACCGTGGGCCCCAGAACTGCACCTTGGGCTTCAGGAATAGCTTGGGCAGCCTTGGGTCAGCCATATTCTCTAAGGCTTGGACAGGAAGGGGCTGAGTACCTCTTCTGGGAGGGGAAGTCATGCCCCTGGAGGGGAGGCCCCTGAGGATTCCTAGGGGCCCAGTAGGAGGGTTCAGTCCGTGTAGGGGAGGGGCAGCCGCCCGCTGGTCTGGCCTATGGAGAGTGCCTGGTGAGTTGAAGCTGCCTTCAGAAAATCAGGTTGGAAGCCAAAGGAAGCTGTAATTCGCGTGCAATTTCGCGCTCAGCAGGGCTGCCACATGCACGGGGAATTTGGCGTGATGGATGGGCCCAGTGGGTGCCGTTAAAAGCCGCAGAGCTCATGGGAGCCAGGGGCCCGGGCCAGCATCGCTGAGCAGACCTCAAGCCTCTCCGGTTGGGCTGCCGCTATGCTGGCCGGGGGCCTGTTAGTACTCACAGATGGTCGCTGCAATCGTGAGTATGGCAAGAGACGGGCAGACGCTGCTTGTGAGCCAGGTGAGGGATTCCAGCAGCACCACGGAACAACCGCCAGGTTCCAGCCGCGAATGAGGCGCTGCAGGCAGAGGAGACACATGCTGGGCTGTCCTGGGGACATTCGAACCAGCGAGGGGCTGCAGGCAGAGAAGACACGTGCTGGGCTGTCCTGGGGGCACTCGGACCAGCTGGTGGGACCCCAGGGCCAGTTCTGTGCTCTCTGCACCCTCCATGTGGCATTGAGCTTGTCTGAGGGCTCCTCTGCCTCTGCCATCAGCCTGGACTCATCCAAGTCCACCACCTGCAAAGCCTCCCCTGCTGTGGAAGGCTCCTCTGTGCCTCCTCAGAAATGCTTCATGGTGCCTGGCGCACAGTGGCTCTCTCCAAATGCTTGCAGACTTGAGCTGAGCATGGGGATAAGGTTGTGTCAGATCAAACAGTGTCCCCCTAAAATTCATGTCCACCCAGAACCTCAATATAAATGTGACCTTATTTAAAGATAGGGTCCCTGCAGATGTGAGTTAAGACGGCAGCATCTAGGGTGAGGACAGCCCTACGTCCAATACCTGGTGTCCTCAAAAAGAAAGGAGAAGAAACACAGCGACAGAGCCATGCAGGGAGAAGAAGGCCACGTGAAGGTGGAAGCCGCACCTAGAGTGAGGCAGGAAGAGGGATTGAGCCCAGGAGCCAGTCACACCATTACACTCCAGTCTGCGGGAGATAGCTGGGACGCCAAGGCCGTTGCCTGCGACCGCCAGAGGTTGGAAGAGAGGCCTGGAGCAGAGCCTCCCTCAGAGGCTGCAAGGAACCACCTTGCCCACAGCTGCCCTTTGGACTTCCGGCCTCAGGATCCAGGTGGGAGCACGCCTCTGTTGCTTTAAGCCACCAAGTCGGTGGTCATTTGCTCTGGCCGTCCTCAGGGACTGCGGAGGGTGAGGAGGACGTGAAGACCCTGGGAGGCACGCGAGAGTCCCGGTGCTGATCGTGACGGGCTGAGCTCTGCGTGTGACCACCCCATGTCCCCATGGCTTCAGCCACCGAGGCTTCCCATCATGCCCTCATAGGTCAGCAGGGTGCTTGTGTCACCACAGCCACTCAGGATTCCGGGCAGGTGCTCCACCTGGGAGGGGTTCCAGAGGCACCGTGGGGTGGGCAGTGAGACCTGGGAGAGGGAAGATGGCACAGAGCCCCACCCTAGGCTAGGCTGTCACTTGTTAGAAGGATGCTCTGTGGGATTGCGGAGAACCGGCCACAGCATTTTCCCACGGAGTTCTCAGGCCACCAGCCGCCATCACGTGGGGTAGGACTCTGCCAACCCTGCCCACCCAACCTAGGGGAGCCATGACCCGGGGTCCAGGGAATGCCTCCGGGAGACAGAGGGGGAGGTGAGGGCACATCAGGTGGAGAGGGAGAGAATTGGGGGTGAGGACTCCTCAGGTGGAGACAGAATTAGGGGTGAGGAGCCTCAGGTGGAGAGGCAGGAGACCCAGGATCTGCAGGTGACCAGGGGCTGACAGGGTGTCGCCCGTCCCAGGCGTGTCTCCCTCCGTGCCTTGCTCTGGGTGCTGGGTGTCTGGCCTGAGGCTGAGCGTGGACCCACTTCCCGGCCTGGGGAAGGCTGGCTGGGGGCGTGTGAAGGACAGTAGGATGGGTGGGGCCCGTGTCAGGCCCGGGAAGCTGTATTCATCATGGCTCCTCAGAGAGGCAGAAGCAGTGACATCTGGAGAGAGACAGGTAAGAGGAGGCGTGTTGTGGGAATTGCCTCCCATGACCGTGGGGGCTGAGGTGCCCGATCTGCCGTCTGCAGACTGGAGAATAGAGCCCAGCTCTGTGGGTGCCCTTGATGCTTGGATGCGCCCACCCCCGCTGGTGGAGAGGAGGCGTCTCCACTCGGTCCATGAACGCAGGCTGATCAATCTCTTCTGGAATCACCCACATGGACACAAATGACGTTTCACCAGGTGCTGAACAGCCTCAGCCCAGTGAAGCCAAAGCACCAGAGGACCCAGCAGGGCAGGGCAGCCGTCAGTCAGCTCTGCACAAAGCCACCCCAAGAGGCGGCCGCTTAACTCTCACCTCACAGCCTGTGCAAAACCTGTTCCAGACAGGCCTCCAGGCCTCCTTCCTGCAGACGCTTCCCGAGCTTCTGCTGTGCATAGACCCTGAGGCCTGCAAGGGTGAGCACGTGTGTGGAGGGAGGGGCCGGGAGGTGGGAGGAGGGTCAGGAGTTCCACACGGGGCGCGTCCAGCTCTGGGGGACCCACATGCAGGACAGCTGGGTGGTGCTTGGCCAGCTGTGGCTGGAGTCATCTGGGTGGGGCCCCGTGTCTTACACATGCCTTTGAGGGTCAAGTCTCAAGAATGTTTCCATTTGGGACACATTTATACACAAACGTTATCTAAGAATAGTTTATCTGAGTATACACTATTTAGCATATTTATACACAAACGTTATCAGAAGGTCAGATTTAGTGGCCGGGTGCGGTGGCTCATGCCTGTGACCCGGCACTTTGGGAAGCCAAAGAGGAGGATCACTTGAGAGTAGGAGTTCAAGGCCAGCCTGGATGGTGTAGCAAGACCCTGTCTTACAAAAGTGAGAATTAAAACAATGAGCCGGCGTGCTGCTGTGTGCCCGTAGTCCCGCCCTGGAGGGTGAGGCAGGAAGAGGGCTTGAGCCCAGGAGCCAGCCACACCATTACACTCCGGTCTGGGGCAGACAGCAAGGCCTTGTCTCTATTTTTAAAAATTAAAACTTTAAAAAGGAGAAATTCAAATTTAACTGGGCGTCCTGTGTTTTACCTGGTGACCCCGAGCGGATGTTGGTCAGAGGAGTTTGGATGGCACAGAAGACCCCTGTTCTTACAGCGAAAGGGCCTGAGGGTGGGGGCGGCCGGGGAGGCTGGAGGGTGTGGGCGCCGGGCTGGCGGGGCCCTGGAGAGGGGCAGTCGTTCCAGACCCGGAGCCAGAGAATGGCAACTCTCACGCTCTGTAAAGATCATTCTGGCCATCGGAGCAGAGAGGAAGAAAAGGGTCTGGTGTGGGCGATGCTGTGAGGGCAGCGGGGAGGCCAGGGAGGAGCTGCTGTGCTCCCCAGAGGGGAGAGGGTGGTGGGTGGTGCTGGCGGTGACAACGGAGGCCTTTGCAGGTGGCCTTGATGGGGGAGCAGAGAGAGATGAAGTGACTTTCCTGTTTCCGCCATCTGGTGAGCAGTGGGGGGCTTCGCCAGAGAAGGGTCTGCTGGCTGAGAGGGGGATCTCTCCCCAAAGCCGGCGGGTGCTCACAGGAGGCACCACCCACCTCGAAACAAGAAGAGATGCCACGGAGGGTAGAGAAGGAGGGCCTCACCCAGGCGACCTCCTCCTCCCCCCACAGACAGCCCGCCCCTCAGCACGGCTCTGCACCTCCCGCTCCGTCCCGGGGCAGAAGGGAGGTCTGCAGCTCTGAGAAGCCACAGCAGCCCCCGGCCCGACAGCCAGGGCCCCAGGGCTGCGCCGTTTCACAGGGACGAGACGCGTCCCACCCAGGGGCTTTGTGTGAGCCAGACGTTCTTCTGATTCCATTCTTTTTTTTTTTTTTCACAAAGAAAAAGTCTCATAAAAGGGCCCAAAGCCACAGCGATTCATCTCCAACTCATTTCAGAGTTTCAATTATCTAAATTATTGCTTTGCCCCGACACAAAAGGAAGAGGCTCTATTTTTAAAGTCACTGGAAGATAAGTGCCGGGTTGCCTCCCCTGTCAACAGTGCCGAAGAATTTTGATCAGGCGCTCATCACGTTTCAATAGCAGCAACAATGGCAGCCACCGGGGTCCTGGGGATTTTATTTTTAGCCCGAAAATCACAAAGGAGGAGCCAGGAGATTTCACACGGCAGCCTGGGCTTTTGAATGTCGCTTCTGCGAGGCCAGCCAAAAATCGCGCTTGGCTCCCCTCGAGCCGGGAGAGTCCAAGTGGGAGGGCCACTTGGCTGGGAGCGGAAGGGGCTGCCTCTGGCGCTGGCTTCACCCATCCTTCGCGCACCCATCCACGATGCTCCATTAGCTCCTTCGGCAGATGGCGGCTCCACAGGGAGGGGAGAGCTGGTGCTATGCGGTCTCTGTCGGCAGGGGCACTACCTCCCAGCTGAGGGGCAAGGGCCCTGCAGGAGACACAGGGGGTGCCAGGAGGCTCAGGGCCACATGTGGGCCTGACAGTCATCACGGGAGGCTTCCAGGAGGAGGCAACTCAGCTCGAGCCTGGGGAAACAGACCTCACCCTGATGGCTGCAGATGAGAGTGAGAGAGGGAAGGGAGGGTGTCCCGGGGCGTGGAGCAGCAGGAGCAGGGAGCATGGGTGGCAGCATGGAAGAAGAGGGACGGAGAGTGGGTGTGCCTGAGGGAGGAGGTGGGCGATTCGGAGGATGGCGGGTGACGAGAAAGGCTGCTGAGCAGAGCCACGCGGGCAGTGCTGGGCTAGACCTAGGCCCCAGGGAGGCCAGACTGCAGACTGCCCCAGAGGATGTCACTTCCAGGGGTCGGGTCAGCCTTGTGAGTATCTGCTAGCTGGCCGAGGAGCAGTAGGAGAGTGAGGCACTGCCTGGGCCCTGGCTCTTTGTGGGTTAGGAGTCTTAGAGACCAAAGAAACCCTCCCCATGGATTCAGCCAGAGCAAGGCTTCACTGGCAGGCCACTGGGAAACTCACGGAAGGATCCCGAACGCTTGAGGTCCAGGCTCAGTGGCAGGCTGGATGTGGAAGCCACCCAGCCAGATGCTCAGGCTCAGTAAGGGCGACACGGATGCCCCGAGGCTGGGAGCTACAGCTCGTGTCCCGGCAGTTGCCAGCTCAGAGCCCCAGCTGTGGGCACTGCCACTGAGGCTGGAGCAGCCCGCTCTCCGGGGTCACAGCTTCTCTGGAGGTCCATGTCCTGGGATATTGGCCTGGGTGGTTGAGTAAGGGACATGTGCCCACATCCTAGCTACAGGGCTGAGAAAGAGATTCTATGGAAAGAGATTTCATTTCCAGGATAGAAATCCCGGAAAGGTACCCAGAGAGGGGCCCAGCTGCTGACAGCCAGAAGACCCCATGGGTGTCAGCTGTGCAGGCTCACAGGGGAAGCACCGGCTGTGGGGGAGGGGCCGCTGCTGCCAGCCTGCAGGGGGTCTCTGCAGGGAAGTCCAGGTGCGGGGGGTGGACAGGGTGAGCAGACCTGGGATTGGCTTGTTGGAATAATTTGGGTGGGTGAATCATTTCAGTAGGCTCTGGGCAATGTGGGTGGTCAGGTGCTGGTGACTCAGCCTCGTGTAGACACAGCCCGAAGACACACAACTGGCCTTGGGTGACTCGAGGCAGGGGGCGAGTGTCCCGGGCCGCAGGGGCTGACGATGGCAGCTGAGAGCTCTGTGGGCGCTCGGCGGGCCGGCTGCAGCGGACAGCACTCTGCATGGGAGCTTCCATCCCGGCGAGTGGCCGGCCTCTCCTGGTCAGCCCTGGGAGGGGCGGCGTCTCCTGGTCAGCGAGGCGTCCTGGTCAAAGCAGGGTGAAATATGTGAATAGAAAGCACAGGGGACACGGCGCCTTCCTCTCCAGGCTGGCCGCTCCCGGGCTGGAAGGGAGATTCCCGCGGGGAAGGTGGCGGCTGTGCAGGGCGTAACGCTAAGCCCCCTGGGGGCAGCCTTGTCCTCCCGCCCCGTGCCTGGTCCTGCCTGTGCCTGACGACTTGCTCATGTGATTTTTCCCACTTCCCAGCCTGGCTGCCCACCTGTGAACCCCGGTTCCAAGCCCGGAGTCTCTGTCCCTTCCTCCTGACTCCTCACAGGCTTAGGTCTTATGGCCCCAGGAGCACACACCAGGTCCCCAGTCCTGTGGGACACCCACCAGTGACAGAGCCCGGGGTCTGCTCTTCAGACCACTGCAGCCTGGGGACCCCTTTGTCCCTGGCCCTGGAGTGAGGCTCAGGAACGAGGATGGCCGAGCCATGGTCTCACCCTCGGGCTCTGGGCCTCCGGGAGGGCAGCCACTCATCACAGAACCCCGGGTCAAGGCGGGATGTGCTGTCGTGGAGCAAGACCTGGCACGCACCGGGGGACCTCGTTTCCAGCACGCTGGGAGGTGCAAGAGGCTCTGCCCAAGCCAGGTAGGAGGGGCTGGAGCAGAGGCAGAGGGGAGCAGATGCTCAGGAGCTGGGCCAAGGCCAGAACTCAGGAGGGGGCTTTGGGGAGTCAGAGTTTGGGGGAGTCAGAGTTTGGGGGAGTCAGATTTTTGGGGACAATATGGAGGAGAAGAGAATAATCCTAAAGCCATGGCCTCTTGGGTGCTGGGACCTGCAATTTCAATCTCCTCCCCGCCCACCCAACCTGTCCACATGTGACCTCCACACCAGGCACTTTCCAGGGACCTCCACGTCCCTAACGAAGCCCTGGACTCAGAGACCCAGAATGCTGACCCCGTCGCTCCCTATGCCTCAGCCTCTTGGGTGTGTCCAACTGGGTGGGAGCCCTGGCAGGCTGGCTGTGGGTGCCCCAGGTCACAGGGGGAGGCCCTGACACTCCAGCCTGAGTCTGTTCCTTCTGAAAGGTCTGGCCTGGCCTCTCCTCTCCCTCAGCCTCACCTCCCCTGGGGCCGTCAACCCACAGAGCAGAAGGAAGGGAGGTGAGTTGGGAAACAGCTCAGGCTGCTGGTGCTCCCACCTCCTGTGGGCACAGCAGGCAGACACACAGCCTAAAGCAAGACACACACACACACACACACACACACACACACACACACACACACACACCGCTCCACGCGTTAGGGATGAGGAGAGCCCCGTGACTCAGGTCTGAGGCCCCCCGAGGCTTGCAACCCCTTCCCTGGTGCTTACTGCAAAACCCTCTGCAGATTCCTCTCCATTCTCTACGCCACGGCTCACCTCGCACTGCCCTGCCTGGGCCTGGTCTGCGTCCACGCCGGGTCCCGCTGCATCGACTGTGTGATGATTAGAGAGCGTGCGGCGTGCTCTCGATGCCTGCACCCGCGCTGCCCAGCCCCTGGGAGGGCGCTGTCGCAGAAGCCCCGTCGCCCTGCTGTCGACTATGAGCAGCCAGCCCTCCCTTGTTCCTTTCGGTGTGAAGATAAATAGCACACGGAGCAACTCCACCACCAAACCTTCCCTGCTCCTCCGGGGATGGAGTCTCTCCTCGGTGCCTCAGTGAACAGCCTGTCTGACAAGGAGTGATTGGCCCAATGGGCCAGGAGATTAGCTCATTTTCAGGAGGATTCGGGGGTTTCCGTTTATCAGCCTCCCCCAGCTGCGGCTCCTGGAGTGATCGATGGGGTGAGGAAGATGAAGGGCTGGTCAGAGGCAGCTGAGCCCCAGAGCGCTCTCCATCTTCTGGCTTTGTCCACCCCAGCCCCACCCTGGCTGCTCACTGTGGCTACAGGTCAGAGAGGCTTTGAACTATGGATGATCAGTATGAACTATGGAGGGTCGGTGTGTACTATGGAGGGTCGGCGTGGACTGTGGAGGGTCAGTGTAGACTGTGGAGGGTCACTGTGGACTGTGGAGGGTCACCGTGAACTGTGGAGAGTTGGCGTGGACTATGGAGGGTCGGCATGGACTATGGAGCATCGGCATGGTCTATGGAGGGTCGGCGTGGTCTATGGAGGGTCAGTGTGGTCTATGGAGGGTTGGCGTGGACCAGGGAGGGTCAGCATGGACTATGGAGGGTCGGCATAGACCAGGGAGGGTAGGGGTGGGCTGTGGAGGGTCACTTTGGACTATGGAGGGGCAGCGTGGTCTATGGAGGGTCGGCGTGGACTGTGGAGGGTTGGCGTGGACTGTGGAGGGTCGGCGTGGACTATGGAGGGTCGGCGTGGACTGTGGAGGGTCGGCGTGGCCTATGGAGGGTCAGTGTGGACTATGGAGGGTTGGCGTGGACCAGGGAGGGTTGGCGTGGACTGTGGAGGGTCGGCGTGGACTGTGGAGGGTCGGCGTGGACTGTGGAGGGTCGGCGTGGCCTATGGAGGGTCAGTGTGGACTATGGAGGGTTGGTGTGGACTACAGACAACCAATGTAGAGTATAGACAGCAAACACAGGGTATGGATGGCCAACGTGAAGAGGAAATTCAGTCCCTGCCAGAGTAGAAAGTTGAGTCTTGTGACCCTCAGGATGCATTCAGCACCAGAGGGTGAGAATCAGTAAGATAGCTTTGGTCACAATATGTTGGAGAGCTGCCTGGCACAAGATCCATCTTTGATCACAGGGCCGGTTCGAAGGTACAGAGGCCCCCGTCACTGGAGGTGTGCATGCAGAAGTTGTATAAACAGAAAGTTGCTGAAGACATTCTTGTACATAATGAAAACGTTGAATGGAAACATAATCCAACCTCCAACCCCTCTTCCAGTTCAAAATTTTAAAAATTCTTCTTCCTTTCCACTAGCCCTCTGCTGTCCCTAGTTTCTGTCTTGAGTCTTTCTCCCTTCTTCCTCTCTCCTCCCCTCCCCTCCCTTTCCCTCCCCTCCCCTCCCATCTCCTCCCTTTCTCTCCCCTCCCTCCCTCCCCTCCCTCCCCTCCCCTCCCCTCCCCTCCCTTTCCCTCCCCTCCCCTCCCCTCCCTCCCTCCCCTCCCTCCCCTCCCCTCCCTTCCCTCCCCTCCCCTCCCCTCCCCTCCCTTTCCCTCCCCTCCCCTTCCATCTCCTCCCTTTCCCTCCCTTTCCATCCCCTCCCCTCCCTTTCCCTCCCCTGCCCTCCCCTCCTCTCCCCTCCCTTTCCCTCCCCTCCCCTCCCCTCCCATCTTCTCCCTTTCCCTCCCCTCCCTCCCCTCCCCTCCCTCCCCTTCCCTCCCCTTCCCTCCCCCCCTCCCTTCCCCTCCTCTCTCCTATCTGCTCGTTGTGGCCCCATCTCATCCACAGACTCAGTTAGCCTGTTTGTTGAGGGTTCTCCCCTGCAGTTTCAGCCCGTCCTGTGAGCTGCGTCTGTCCCAGCCCACAGCCCCTTGCCTTTGGATCATCCTCTCTTGGCCATTGCAGTGGTGTCAGGGGTCAGTGAGTTCGAAGTGAGTTATGGGTCCCTCTAAGTCGAGTCTTCTCCTCACAGAGCCACAGTCTCCGTGAAAGACCCTCTGTGGCTCGGTGCCACGGCTGGCTCTGTGCTGTGTCTCACCCACCCACTTGGCCTCCCAAGTTCTCCTTCCGGATGTCTACCCTGACTCCCCCAAGTTCACCAGTGCCACTTCCTGTCACCCTCTCACTGTTGACCCCAGTGTCCTAGAGTGACGCCATAATCCTGCCATCACTTCTAGCGAGGGGTGGGCCTCGGGTTTGTGGAGGAAGCGCCTGTTCCTCTTGGTGCAAGGTTAAGAGGTGACCGAGGAAGCGCTGCTCCTATATCTCTGTCTAGTACCTGTCGCCAGGTCTCGGGGCATTCCCTGCACCCATGCCCAGTGTCCCAAGGGGATCCCATTACTCTCTGTCTGTGGCCCATCCTGCCAGGCGAAGAAGCAGAGCCGTGAGAGTCTCCAGGTGACGCCAAGCCACCAGATGGGTTGTGTGGCTTGGCACACAACCAATGGGCTCCGTGTCCACACAAACCGAGTTGGGCAGAGCTACAGACCGTGAGGAAGGAACGGCTAGATCAGGACAAGACCAGGTGGCCTCTGTTGTTGGCGCTGAGAGGCGTGGGCTAGGAGGGGACACAGCGCAGTGGACAGCAGCCAGGTTGGGTGCCCTGGGGCCTCCTCCGAGGGCTCTGCAGACCCCACTCCCAGGCAGGGACTCAGGGGCTGTTCGGTGCCGTGGGGCCTATGTCTCGAGTGGAGGCTGCCTCCACGTGGCTCCTGCTGCTGCACTCACAGCACGGCTGAACCATAGCCACAGCCTCCAGATTAAGCTGTGTGCACTTGGCTCCCATGCCAGGCATGGGGTGGGGGTACTGAGATCTGCCTCCTCACCTCGGCCCTGGGAGCGAGGGCAGCCACTGGCTGAGGATGTTACAGCGACTCTCCTAGTGTGGGAGTCGGGAGCGTGGGGTTCTGCATCATCACACGAGGTGCATGTTGGGTGACGGTGCCTGCCATGGCCTCTGAGCTCACCCCAAGCTGTGCTTCCAGGAGGAGCCTAGTGCCAGGTAAAGAACGTGCCCGGGCAGGGGGCGGGAGACGGAGGCCTTGAGTCTGGAGCACCTTGAGTGTTACGGATGCTCTGCCATGTGGTCCTCACCACAGCCCTGGAGGAGGCGGCAGGACCCTTGATGCCCACCTGCCTTGGCAGACCTGCAAATGCTGAGAGGGCCGAGGGCCCAGGGCTAAGGGCAGTGTTAGGGAGCGGGTGCTGTGGTGCTCCTGGGGTCTCCCCAGGGCCTCCCTGGGTCCTCAGCCTCTCTGTGCATAGCTCCCTCTTGGGTCGAATAGAAAGGCATCCCACCCTCAGGGTGCTGTGAGATGAGAGGGGAGACGTGATCACCAAAGGGCCTCGAGGGAGCGCTGTGTGCTGGGCCACTGCCTTCCGCTCTGCAAGTCCAGGCGAGGGCACTGGGATGACCAGGCAGGGCTGCCATGGAGATGGCACTGCCCAGGAGGAATGGGTTCCTGCGATGGAGCACACTCAGGAGAGGCCGGCAGGTACGAGGCGGCACTGCCCCCAGCACTGTAAGCCTAAATGCGGCTCTCCTGGCCCCAGGCCTAGCCTTTCCTTGCCTCTGCTGAGGGCGGGGCCTGATGCCAGAGTGCCCCCAGCCCCTGGGGTGCCTGAGGGCTGAGCACTGAGGCAGCAGCTGGGGTGCAGGGTGCTTGGCCGCTGCCTGGGGCAGAGGATGGAGGGATGTGCTTATGTCAACCAGGGACAACCTGGCCAGACAGCACACGGCTCTCAGCTGCATATGAAGCACAGGCTTTGCAGCCAGACAGGCTGGGTGGAGCTGGAATCCTGTGTCTGTGGCTTCCTAACCGTGTGACCCTGGTGTGTCTTCAGCCTTTCCGACTTCAGGGAGCGTACCTTTCTGGTCAGCTGTGTGCAGTTGTGAGTGGCAGAACAGATAACTAAACACACAGGCTATGTTTCAGGGACTCTGAGATGCTGCAGATTTTTTTTTTTTTTTTTTTTTTTTTTTGAGACAGAGTCTTGCTTTGTCGTTAGGTGCCAGGCTGGAGTGCAGTGGCGCGATCTTGGCTCACTGCAAACTCCACCTCCCGGGTGCAAGCAATTCTCCTGCCTCAGCCTCCCGAGTAGCTGGGAATACAGGTGCGCGCCACCACACCCAGATCATTTTTGTATTTTTAGTAGAGATGGGGTTTCACCATGTTGGCTAGGATGGTCTCGATCTCTTGACCTTGTGATCTGCCCGCCTCGGCCTCCCAAAGTGCTGGGATTACGGGCGTGAGCCACCGCACCCGGCCAATGCTGCAGATTTTAAGATGCAGTGTTATTTTAGGTCTTCCTAAAAACAAACAAACCTGCCAGTGACATGGGAAGGCAGCATTGATTGTGAGCTGTATCCTGGTTTCTGAGCTGTTCAGATGTGCATGGACATGTCACCACCTGCGGGAAGGCACTCCGGAACATTCATTTCCAAAGCAGTGTTCACATGTCTGACAGAGCTTGATGGGAACATGGAGCAAATATGCTTTTGGGGGTCACCAAAGCCAGAAATTGGACTGGCAGGGTGAGGTTCCCGGGGACGCTCTCGCTCAGTGTGGAGATGCAGCCTCTGAGAATCAGAGATGTGTCTCAGCAAAATCGCTGCTTTGCAAGGGATTGAGCTCCCCAAACCCTGGGAATGTTCAATCCAGACTCAATGGGGTCCAGAGAATGCAAGAATTGGCCAGAGCCTGCCCTGAATGCCCCCCAATGTCCTTCTCCAGCTGAGACTCACTGCTGCAGACATGAACCTGAGCTTACGGAGGTGGATGGATCAGATGGCCTCTCAAAGTGCCCTCCAGCTCTAAGTGCCCAGGGCCACAGGCTGCCCTTCGGCATTCCCGTCTTGCTGTTGGCTGGCATTTTGACTTAGGGAATGGATGGTTAATGAAAAAGAGACACAGGAGCTTCCTGGGATGTGACTGACATGACTGTCTGTCCAAGGAAGACAACTGCTAATTCCTGGCCCCAGCTGGCAGCCCAGGGGTACCACAGTGAAGGCGGAGAGACGGACAGATGAGAGGACTTGGAGAAGGGCAGTGCTTCCCGGAGGCAGCTTGCCCTGGAGCCGTCTGGACCCCAGCCTTGGTCCTGGGGAGCCCCCAAATGATGGATGGGGAGTCCCTGAGCAGTGGGTGGGGAGTGACGGATGGGGAGGCCCTGAGTGATGGGTGGGGAGCCCCCAAATGATGGATCGGGAGTCCCTGAGCAGTGGGTGGGGAGTGATGGGTGGGGAGGCCCCGAGTGATGGACGGGGGAGCCGAGGCCACCTTCCCTGCTGCACCATTCTTAAGCAGGCCTAGGTGAGGCCGTCAGTAGAGCTGTTGGGCCCATCTGATCATCAGCTTCATGCTGTCCATGCCCTTCAGCTGACCTTGGCTGTCACCTCTGACCAGAGCCCGTGTTAGCCCCACACCCAGGCTCTGTCCACTTGGCCAGTCACCACCTCTGACTCCCATCGGGATTGGGACCTGATTCCCGTTGTGCTCTTGTCACCATCCCTGCAGACACGAAGCAAAGGGCGTCTATGATTCCACAGCCGGCTCCTACCAGGGGCCGGTGCCGTGCGAGGCCGGCCATGCAGGCTCTCCCGCGTACACTTGGGATGGCATGGCCAGGGGCTACAGCAATTCTCACCGTGCAGACGAGGAAACCGGGCTTGGGTGTGAAACAGCAGCCCGTGTCATCGGCAGAAGTTCCCAGAGATATGGGTGGCCGGGTCTGCAGCTCTAGGGGTTAAACAGCAGGCCTGTGTCCATTGGCAGAAGTCCCTAGAGCCTGGGGTGGCGGGGTCTGCAGCTCTCTGGCTGTGTACTGTGTCATGCTGCCTTCCCCTGGGGTCCCGATGCCTCTGGGACCCCCACCCCTCCTGGCACCCCTGTCCTGGCCCCACTAGGCCTCATCTTCCTCCTCTCAGCTGAGAACACTTAAAGCCTGGTCCCGGGTCCCCAGTGAGCCTGGCCTCTCCCCAAAGTGGGCTCCGAGTGTGCAGGACCGCCCTGCCCTCCCCAACCCAGGGCTGCAGCCCTCCACTCGGCCCTGGCAGGTGGCACCACTTGAGGGACATTCTGCCCTCCCTGCCCCTCAGGGCTCGGGGACCTGAGATTCCACAGGAGGTGCACTCAGCCACCTGGGTCCCTCTCCGCCTCACGCCCAGCCCCGCAGCCCGGCTCCCTCAGACGCCACCTT
This sequence comes from Saimiri boliviensis, assembly GCF_048565385.1. Classification (NCBI taxonomy): domain Eukaryota; kingdom Metazoa; phylum Chordata; class Mammalia; order Primates; family Cebidae; genus Saimiri; species Saimiri boliviensis. The sequence continues at coordinate 89,844,067 of NC_133463.1, read as the reverse complement.
CCGCCTGCTCCACTGGACTCTGTCCAGTACCTGCGCAGGTGACCACCTCCCCATTCCACCTGCCTGGAGGGTGCCTGGCACAGGCTCCCCCATTCAGTCTTCCGCATCCAGCTTTATTCTGTGGGGCCCCACTGTGCAGACACCCCCAAACACCACAGGAGCCAATGTGTGCTGCCAACCTTGGGGGTTAGATTTCAGTGGCCAGGAAGTTGCCTCTGGACCTCGAATCACTCGCTCATCTCAAAGGTCCCCCAAACCTTCACCTGATAGAAGGCAAGGGGGAGCCCAACCCCCAGCAATCCTTGATCCTCCCATACCAGCCTCCCAGGGCTGTTGGCGCAGAGGGTGATCTTTGCTCCAGAGGCTAGACTGCAGTGGGGCATTGGCAAGGTACTCCGGAGGAGCGGCCGGACCTCTCCCCAGCTCCGGCTAGCCTTGGCCTTCCTGGGCCATGGAGGTGTCACTGAGCCTCGGCCTCTGCTGTCACACAGTGTCTCCCTGTGTCTCTGCTTTCTCCTCTTCAAGGACACCAGCCACTGGATTTAGGAGCACCCTCGTCTAGTCTGGACTCAACTTACCCAATTACATTTGCAAAGCCCCCATTTCGGAATAAGATTCCATTCTAAAGTTGGTGGCAGACATGAATCTTCGGGGATGCTGTTCTATCCGGGATACCCCACATGGCCCTGCCTTCCTGGGGTCTCTCTGGGGTCCCTCCCACAGTCCCCGTGTCCTCTCATATTCAGTCTCAAGGCGAAGTTTCTTACTGTGCCTCAAGTCAGCTCTCACAGCCCAGCTCAGGGGCATCTCGGCTCCACCCGTGAGGATGCAGTGCCTTGGGGTCACCAGGACTCAGGGCCCCTGAATTATATCCAAGAAATGCCCAGAAAAGAGAACTAGTGACAATAGTGTCACCCCTGGGAGCTGACCTCAGGCTGTGTGAGGAGGGGACTCCCTGCTGTCAGGCTCCTGACAAGAGACCACCAGAGACGGGACGTTAAAGAAAGGGCTTGGGGACCTGAGATTCCACGGGAAGTGCACTCAGCCACCTGCGAGATTCCATCACTTTACCCCCTTTGAACTGGGAAGGGCCTGACATTTCCATCCCCACCTCCCCCCAACCCCGCCTGAAAGGTGTGACTGTGCTTATCGTCACCTGCGTTAGCAGCGGTATTTGATGGCCCTTTTTCTTCTCCAAGCACCTCTGCTCATCAGTGGCCTCTCGTGGTCCTCCTAGCGCTGGGAGGGGGCAGCGTGGGCGTCATTGCTCTGCCTTTCGGAAGACACCAGCAGCGGGCACCTCCCTCCACCTGCCGCCAGCCGTGGACTCTCCTATCCCAGGACGCACCAGCTCCCTGCGACGGTGCCTTCTTGTCCATCAGCATCCCCAGCTACTGGGTTGATGGCGCTGGAGGAAGGAGTCCTGTCGCCTGGCCTTACTGCAAGCCGGTGACGGAGCTGAGTCTCTTGCCTTAGTCCAGAGTCTTCTAAGCCTTGTTATTGGCTCTCCTAGGTCCTTGTTTCGGAGAAGGGACCTACAGCCAAAAGCCACTCTGATCTGTTGAGGGGAAACGGAAGCACCGTGGTTCCGGTGAGATGGGGCTGCCTAGCCCCAAACCCCTCTTCAGGGGAGGCCAGGCAGCCTCAGGGGCAAGGAGCCCTGCAGGGCATTGGAATGGAGCCTCCTGGATGAGAGAAACCTTCCCTAAACATCCCAGAGAGGGGCTGCCGCGGTGACAGGGGGCCTGCACCTGCTCCTGGGTGACCCCGTCCTCCTCGTCCCCAAAGGGGGAACCCCTTTGGAAGCCCCTTTCCAAGTCACCGATGGGTTCTCTGTGTGCCTGCAACCCCATAATACGTCTAGATGGCCTCTTGGAGACCCCACCCTTCACCCGCCTAGCTCCCCAAACTCTGCAGATTCGAATGCCACACAGTGCTTTGAGGAGGTCCTGCCCAGCCCCAGCTGGCATCTGCTAGCAGCAGGTCTAGTGAAGAGGGGCTCCCGGCCACGGGCCCCAGGGGAGTCTTCAAAAGGATCAGCCTTTCCAGTAAGCCAGGCAGCCACTTCTTAGTACCCCAGGGCTTGGGAAAGGCTCTAAATCCCCCAAGGATTCCCCCTGGAGAGGAAGGAGAAGCCCTGAAAAAGTGGGGGGAGAGTGGGTCATATGAAGCCTGTGGCACAGCCCCAGGCCAAATCTCAGCCTGGGCACTTTGCGTGAAATCTCAGCCTGGGCAATCATGCAGTTACCTGGGTGTCCCAAGCCTCTGTTTCCATCTGGTAATGGGAACGCCAACTGTTCTTAGATCCTGACTTTCTTTATTTCATGTTCTCTTTTGAAAACCTACTGTGTCTCAGGTACTGGGACATTGGACCTAGGAGCCTAGGACTCATGGCAGGATCTGCTGGCATGAGTGTGGACGAGAGCTCACACTGCCCCTGGGCTGACTTGAATAAGGACGGGAGCTCACACTGCCCCTGATCTGCTGGCGTGAGTGTGGACGGGAGCTCACACTGCCCCTGGGCTGGTGTGAATGAGGACGGGAGCTCACACTGCCCCTGATCTGCTGGCGTGAGTGTGGACGGGAGCTCACACTGCCCCTGATCTGCTGGCGTGAGTGTGGACGGGAGCTCACACTGCCCCTGGGCTGGTGTGAATGAGGACGGGAGCTCACACTGCCCCTGATCTGCTGGCGTGAGTGTGGACGGGAGCTCACACTGCCCCTGAGCTGGTGTGAATGAGGATGGGAGCTCACACTGCCCCTGATCTGCTGGCGTGAGTGTGGACAGGAGCTCACCCTGAGCCTGATCTGCTGGTGTGAGTGTGGATAGGAGCTCACACTGCCCCTGGGCTGGTGTGAGTGTGGACAGCAGCTCACACTGCCTCTGATCTGCTGGTGTGAGTGTGGACGGCAGCTCACACTGCCCCTGGGCTGGCGTGAATGAGGACAGGAGCTCACACTGTCCCTGATCTGCTGGCGTGATGTGGACGGGAGCTCACATTGCCCTGATCTGCTGGTGTGAGTGTGGACGGGAGCTCACACTGCCCCTGATCTGCTGGAATGGGAGTGCATAGCAGCTCACATTGTCCCTGGTCTACTGGCTAAGGGCATGGTAGGAAATTGTGCCTGTAAATCTGAGCAGCATCGTTGCAGAGAAGGCCTGTGTGCGCGGGAGCAGCCCTTCAGGATTCTCTCACGTGAGGATGATGACAGCAGCAGGTAACAGCATCGTCCACAACAACGATGGGGACAGCGGCAGCCCTGGACGCCAGGCCTTGGCACAGGTGGGCACTGCCACTGCTCTCATGCCACCCTTGACAACTCTGGGATGGAGACGCCAACATGAAGCCTTTTCACAAGGAAGTAAACTCACCCCCAAGGAAGTGCGAGAGCACTCAGCCGCCTGCCCCAAACCCCAACCTCCTGTGTCTGCAACAGAGGCCCCAGGGACTCACTAGGTGGGATGGAGGCAGCTCACCCACTGTGGTGGCAGCTCTGAGACCTGGTTCCCCCTCCTCTGGATGGACGCCCCTGGCTGCCCACGCCGTAGGAAACAGAGCGGGCTTCCTTAAACACCTGTCGTGTTTCTGCAGGGCAGGAGCCCGGTGGCCTTCACTCCCCAAGCTTTAGAAGGCCCTTCGTGAGCGTGAAAACAGCGCTCCATCCCAGATGACGTCACCTGCAGGCACACATGTGTGTGCTTGCGCACGCATGCATGCTATGCCATGATTGGTCACGGGACCACATGAGTTCTTTTTTGTCTTGAGGGAAGCTGCAGACCAAGGAGGGGAAATGAGGTGGCTCAGGAATGCGTCTTTCCTGGTAATTACTGCACCTTGTACAAGCTAATGAGCCGTTGAGGGGCCGGACCAAACACTTAGGGGGAGTTATTGAATGTTTCCTCACAGTTTACTCAGTTGTAGGAATTAATTGATTTACGGGATGGAAGAGTGAACGTGTGTGTCTTTGTTAATCTGTTTTCCCTTCGTGTGAAAGCAGAGAGGCTGGGCTGCCGGCTGGGCCTGAGGCCTCACCTGCTTTCAGACTGGCCAGGCCCACTCAGCAGAGCCAGGTGGGTCCTGGCAGACATCACCCACTGAGATTAAAGCCTGAGAAGCTACCCAGAGAGTGCAGGGGTGGTGTGCACCTGTGAGCGCAGACACCGGTGAGCTCAGGCACGTGTGAGCACAGACCCGGTGAGCTCAGACACTGGTGAGCTCAGGCACCCGTGAGCACAGACATCCATGAGCACAGACCCCGGTGAGCTCAGGAACCCATGAGCACAGATACCTGTGAGTGCAGACACCTGTGAGCACAGACACCAGTAAGCTCAGGTACTTGTGAGCTCAGGCACCCGTGAGTGAAGTCATGTGTGAGCTCAGGCACCCGTGAGCATAGACACCTGTGAGCATAGACACCAGTGAGCTCAGAGACACGTGAGTGCAGGCACCCGTGAGTGAAGTCATGTGGGAGCTCAGGCACCTGTGAACTCAGGCACCCGTGAGCCCAGGCACCTGTGAGCTCAGGGACGTGTGAGTGCAGGCACCCGTGAGCGTAGTCATGTGGGAGCTCAGGCACCCATGGACTCAGGCACCTGTGAGCTCAGGCACCCATGAGCACAGACACCAGTGAGCTCAGGCTCGTGTGAGCTCAGGCACACATGAGGTAAGTTCGACCTCTTGCTCTCTCTCCCTGAGTGAGTGATGCCCTCTGCCAGGGGATGACATAACGAGAAGCTCCCCCGCCCCACCACCACCAGATGCAGCCCCCTGACCTTGGACTTCCCAGCCTCCAGAACTGTAAGAAATAAAACTCTACTCCTTCTGACGTGCTCAGTCTGTGGTATTCTCTTATAGCAGCACAAAACAGATTAAGACAGATTCATGATGTAACAAATGAGGCCAGAATGGAATGTCACATCCCAGCACAAAACCTGACAATCCCATTGAATTCCATCAGCAAGCCCCGCCTTCCGAGTCAAGCAGAGGCCTGATGCAGCCTGAGCGAGAGGGACCTGTATGGCCCTTTCTGCTGGAGACATGTGGCTCTCCCATTGGCCAGGACACTCTGGCTGGTGGCAGGGCATGTGGAAGAGAAGGCGTGCCCCCTCCCCTTTCCCATCTGAAGCAAGACTGGCCAGAGGCCTGACTAGCTCACAGTCTACCAGGGAACCAGGTCCTTTCTCTAGAATTCCCTGTCTCAGGGAGGGGAGGCAAGGCAGTGTGGAGTGACAGGCTCTTCTGTGGCTGAGGTTCTGGAACACACGCATATGGGCATCGAGCCCCATCTGACCACATTCTGGCCACAACTGTCACCTTTTTTTCCTCCAAACCTCAGTTTCCCCTCCTAGATGCCACCTCCAGAGAACTAAATGAGCCACTGTGAGTGAAATTATATTTCAGTGCCCCGGGCACAGCAGCACCCAAGAGGCCCTGCTCCCTGCTCTGCCTTCCTGCCAGCCCCAGGGAGCCCCATCTTACAAATGGCCACGCTCAGAAGAACGTGCCTGCAGGAGGATACCCCTTTTCATCGTGGACCAGGCTGCCTTCCTGCACACCTGAGCACGCTGTCCCGCCAGCCATGTTGCTGCAGCCTCGACCCTTCCTCACTCCTCGGTCTCCACGTCTGCTGGTTGGGTCCGTTGTCCTCTCTTTTTGTTGGCAGATTAAATGAAGCGAGATTTGCATAGCAATAAAAAGGTAATTAAAATCACCAACACATGAAAGACCCATTATAAGATTCCCTGGGAAAGACGCCTCCACTGGTGGGGAAATCTGCAGTCAGAGGGTGGGGTGGAAAACCAATTAACCAAGCCTGTTAGCCGCCCATTATCCGCGCAGGGGCTGCAAATATAAATATTAATTGCTGCAGGGCCTCGTTGTTAACAGACAGCCAAACTCATAAATCTCTCCGCACAGTTGATGGTGACCAGGTGCGTCACAACGGTGGGGCTCTGAAGAGCTCTGGGTGGAGGCTGAGGGGAAGTGGGCACCACTGCCATGGGTCTCCTCTGTGCCCACCCATCACAGATGCAGCTGCACTCTGATAAGGATCCGATTGCACTTCGAGGTCTGAATTATCATGTGTCAGTTTATCAGTTTATTCGTTATTTACAACCACTTAGAAATAATATGTGTGTGTCCGTATACGTGCATATATATGGACATACACGCTGATAAAACTAATATACCCGTCAAGTTATTGTGCAGCGGATAATTTAATTAGAGCTCTCTTGTCCTTCGGGAATACTGGTGGTGACCTCCTTTCTGAAGACAGTGGCTTCTTAGATAATAACGTCAATGAATGACACCCCACTGGCCATAAACAGGCACTCGGAGTTCAGAGACAAAGTCCCCTGCTGTGGTTTCTCACAGCTTGGGTGCTTCTAGGCGTTCTGCTGAGGGATATGATGGCCCCTGCCCTGTGCTGAGATTCCACTCTGGAAAGCAATGGTGAAATCCTAGAGACCACCTCTTTCCTAGAGAGAGGCTCCTCCCACCCCAGCAGCAGAGCCCCCGTCCAGCCGAATGGAACACTGTCTGTGGGAGGTCAGAATTCAGGCCAGCTCCCTCCTTCCTGTCCCAGCCTTGCCAGTTGTGCCCATGGACTCAGATCCACCCAGACAGGAGAAGCCGCTACCAGGTCTGTGGCTCAAGGTCTAGGGAGCGTCAAAGGCCACTTTGCTGGAAATCGGATCCATGACACATTTCATGCAGCTCCCCAGACCACCCAGGGAATGCCTGGTCCCTGGAGAGACCTAAGCCAGACCCCCTCCCAGTCCTGCGCTGCTTGGATCATTCATTCATTCACTCATCCACTTCTTCCTTTCACGACTTGGTCATCAAGGGATCGTTTCCCAAGGGTGTGCCCTGCATGCTGTGGGCAAGTGCTGAGGGCTGTGAAATGGGTTGGGAGAGTTCCCAGAGTCCCAGGCTTCACTGCCAAAGGTTAGGACGCCTGTTCTCATCCGTTCTTCCTCGGTCCCTCTCTCTCCTTCCTTTCTTTCTCTCAAGAAGTGTGTGGGCCAAGCACTGCTTTTAGAGCTGAGCATGGAATAGTGGATGGCACAGTGAACAAGGCAGAGTCTTTGCTCTCTCTGAGCCTGCATTCACTGGGAAGAGCAGACAATAAATAGAGGGCGTGTCAAGTGGTGACGAGCACTGTAAGACAAAGAGAATGAATGTGGAAGTGCTGCTCTCCGACCAAGGCGGCGGCATTGAACTAAGAGCCGAAAGGCCAAGCAGAAGTGTGAGGGCCACAGGGAAGAGGCCGTGGCTGCTGTGGCTGGGAGGAGTGGGCAACAGGGGTGGCGGATAGCATGCTGAAGAGTCTGTGTGGGGCTGGGGGTGGCGTTTCACATCCCTCAGGCCCTTCTAGGCCCCTGTAAAGACTTGGGCTGTGTCCTGAGTGAGACAGGACCTCGGAGGGCGGGAGTGAGACACAGCTGTGCTTTCACGAGGCCATGCTGGGTGCTGTGTTGAAAACAGTCTGGAGAGGGAGGAAAGCCAGAGAGACAGAGAGAAAAGGAGACACAGAGAGGGAGGGCAAGAGACGGAGAGAGAAAGGAAGTGAGAGAACACAGCAGAGGCAGCACGATAATGCCGGTGAAATGCCACTGGGTTCGGACAAATATGTCAGCAGGGAGGGAGGTAATGGGAGGCGTCTAGACACTTACAGGTGTTTTGAAAATAAAGGTAATGGGGTTTTCCTTTGAACTGGATATAATTGGTGTGATATGAGGAGAGGAGTTAAGAATATCTCCAAGGTTTTTAATGTGAGAAAGCATGAAAAGAATTGTCCTTTCTGAAGATGGGGTGAGCTAGCTAATTTGGGGAGGAGTGTTCGTTCTTGGCCACATTACATTTAGAGGGTCTTTAGACATCTAAGTGCTGTTTTGGTTAGACATTGCATATATAAATCTGGAGTTTGGAAAAGAATTCAGGCTGAGAAAATCATTTTACTTTGGAAAAGAATTTAGAGAAAAAGCCTGGCCTGACATCCCATCCCAAGAGAACTCCAGACTCTGGAGCTAAGAACACTGAGGAATAGCAGCAAAAGGACCTTGAGAAAGAGGGCCTGGGAGGCAGGGAAGACCCGGGAGCAGGGGGCGTCTGGGAGGAATGCTTCGGAGACGCAGCAAGGGTCCTCTGGCTAAACACGAGTAACACGCTGAGTTAAATAAGAGATGAGAAATGGCTGCCGACAAGCCCTGCTGAGGTCGGATGCAGGAACACCGTGGCCACAGCGACGGAGGCGTTGGCAGAAGGAGAAGGGGAAGCCGCATGGACGGAGGTTGTGCTGGAGGGGCCTTGTCTAAGTGGGAGGAGAGGGAAAGACCGTTGCTGCAGAGGAATTCAGGGCCAGTGTATGCATGCACACACACCCACACCCACACACACGTGCACTCACATACACGGAAGGTGTTGTACATATTTCATATATGCACACTTACACATGTATAGATACGCATGAACACATACACACTTCGTATATGCGAAAGACATTTACAACAGAATTTTATAAGCCCATCAAGTGGGGAAATTTGACGATGCAGGAGACAGAGGCAAGTATCGTCCAGTGCTGACGGCTTCCTTCTGCCCCGGAGCTACAGCCTCCCTCGGCGCCCAGGGTGCTGTCTGCGGTGCTGAAAATGACTTTGCTTCCAGCCGAGAACACACTCGTGAACCCAGAGCAGGTGCTCGAACACGCGATTTATGGTTCGGCATTTGACTGCATCAGCCTACATATTTAACTGGTATTTTATTGTCCATTAAATCAGAAACATCACATCCTGTATCGAATCCCATCAGTGCTGAAGAGGGTGAAATCTGGAGGAAACGGGGGTGGGAGAGAGAGGAGGCTGGGTCTTTACACAGAGCCCAAAGCATGCCAGGCATGCTGCTAGTCAGTTCTCCTCAGCCATCTCAGGTAACTCCAGGGACACCCAGGCAGGTGAGTCCCAGGATGGTCATTGTTCCTGTGTGGCCCAGGGAAGTTCAGAGCATGGGTGAGCACAGCACATGACTCGATATTTGAACCCGGCTCCGCCTACGTGCCCTTATCCCTTGCCCGACCTGTCACCAACTCAGAACACGTTTCTCCCATCCCCTTCCTCCACTCCCACTGCCGTGTTTCTCCTGAGGTCAGCAGGGAGCAAGGCAGAGACCGGGGTCAGTCTGCCTGGCTGGAAGAACCCTGGGAAGCCTCAGGCTTTGTGTGGCTCATGAGCCTCAGGGAAGGTTTATGCAGGGTTTCAAAGTCACCACAAAATAATCAGTTTTCCTTGCGTGCAAATGTGCTCAGGATAATTGGTCAATGGACCTTCGACTGCCTTCTGGGCCCCACCTCCTGTGCACCAAGGCATCAGCCTACCCGCGTCCCCCTTTGTCTTCAAAGGTGTCTGCCGAAGAGCGGGAGGCACTACCTGCCTTCACCTCCTTTAGCTCCTGCCCTTGATCCTTCGTGGTGTGCCCCAAACACATGCCCTACACATCCAGACCCACCTTGCACTGCTTCTTGATGGACCCAAACTAACTCAGACAGGAGGAGCTAGCCTACCACGGGGCTCCTGTACCGGAAGTGGCTGCCACCCGGGCCTCACCCAATGGCCTCCTCTGTGCGTGTGTGTGTGCGTGCATGTGTGCACGTGCGTGTGTGCGGCTGTGTGTGTGCGTGCATGTGTGCATGTGTGTGTGTGTGGCTGTGTGTGTGCACATGCGTGTGTGTGCGTGTGCGTGCATGTGTGCGCTTGTGTGTGTGTGTGTGTGTGCACACATGTGTATGCTCCGGTGCTCAGTTTTGATCATCAGTCCCTGGGAACCCCTTTCTAGATGAGAATTTGTTCAGCATCTATTTTTTAAGTGAGAGTGAGAGAGAAGGTTTCGCTCTGTTGCCCAGGCTGGAGTGCAGTGGCCCAGTCACAGCTCATGGCAGCCTCCACCTGCCAGGCCCAAGTGATCCTCCCACCTCAGCATCCGGAGTAGTTGGGACCACAGGTATGAGCCACCATGTTCAGCTAATGGTTTTTTTTGTTTGTTTGTTTTTGTTTTTTTAAATAGAGACAGTGTCTTTTAATGTTGCCCAGGCTGGTCTCAAATTCCTGGCCTCAGCCAGTCCTCCCACCTTGGCCTCTCAAAGTTCTGGAATTACAGGCATGAGCCACTGCCCCCACCCTCTTCAGCATCCTGACATCAATAACAGGGTGACCCTAAGGGGTAAAGGTCTCTTTACCTCCACCATCATCTTACCGCTTCCTCTTTCTCCTTCCCACAAAAATATTGCTCAAGGCCTCCCTCCTAGAGCTGGGTCAGACCTGTGTCACCTGGGCCCTCGCCTGACCAGCTCTTTGAAGGCTGGCAGTGCCATTCAGCTGGACATCGAGGAGTGAGGTCCAGAGGCATGGGGAGGATCTGTCCCACTTCACACCGGACCCTGTGTGATGCTCTCTACCTGCCTGTGGCAGAGGGGACTGCAGTGGTCTCAGACAATTTTAAAGTGGTATTTTGATTCCTTGCATTGATTGAACTCTGAAGTTGCCATTTGTGTGGCCCAAGAACAGCTGATTTCCTGTTTCACGGTCATGTCTTCCTTCAGAATCTTGCTGGGACCATGAGTTGAGGAGACAGCATGGCAGAATTCAGGCATTCTTGGGTCCCTGGCCCGAACAGCAGCAAATGTCATTCAAGCCCATCTCTTTCCAGGTGGGCTGGCACGGATCCCACCAGGGAACTGCAAGCAAGATGAGGACTCAGCATGGGCTCCAGTTCCAATCACAGAAAGCCCAGGTGCTTTCCTAAACAGAAGGGCATGGATGTGTCTCCTGAGAACCCTCTTCTCTGCACTGGAAGGCAGTGCTCAAAGCGACAACGTGAGCCTCAGTCCCGAGGATCGGAAGGGAGGCGGGAGGCCAAGTGGCGTGGACCACAAGCATCCGTGCGCCCCTCACTGGGTGCCCGTGCTGCACACCCGACTCCAGGCCATTTTCTCTTCGTGCCAGCACTCACGATCTCCACTCTGTCTTGAATTCCCAGTCTCGCCCCTCCTGCCACGTAGCTGCCCAAACCTGAAACCTGAGGCTCTTTCTCCTCCGTCTTCCCCAAGCCAACACCTCACTAAATACTGTTCTGCCTGCGCCTGAACCACTCACGGAATTAATTGCTTGGGCTCTAGCTTCTGCCTCCAGCACAGTGAGACCACCCCAGAGCCCCGCCTAGGTGCCAGTGACAGCCATAGCGCCTCTCCAGCCTCAGTACCCCACACTAAAGCCAGAACAGTCTCTGAGCCACAAATCAACTTCTCTAGCTTCGTTTCAATACTGCCAGTGTTTGCCACCACTTCCAGGACAATTCCCCTTGCAGACCTTGATCCAAGGCCCTTCCCTACCCAGCCGCATCTCTCCCAGCTGTACCTGCACGTGGGGAAGCCTCGCTCCTGGGCACCCTCTGCTCTCTTCTGCCTGCTGGCCTTGTCCCACTTTTGGTTCCTCTGCTCCTCTCCAAGTCTTCACTCCGCTCACTTACTCGGGGTTGCTGCTGTCACATCCCCGAGGCCCCCATGAGCCATGTTGGGTTCCACTCTGCCAGGAGTCAGGCTCAACATGATCCAGGATTGTGGTGTCTCTGGAATCTAACTTCCTCCTTGAAGGTGCTCAGAGGCCAGGGCTCCACTGCACCTGCCATTGCCTTTCCAGGAGCTCTCCAAGGGGGCAGGGCACAGCTGGGCTCATGGAAGCAAAGGTGCTGTGGTCGCCACAGCCCCTTGGGGGCTCTGAGACCTTTTTCCCTAAATGTGGGTCCCAGGATGCAGAGCCAGAGGGAATCCATGGATGTGGGTGAGTGAAAACGGGAGGTTGCACTTCCCAGGGAAAAGGCACAGGAGAGGAGAGGAAAGCCAGCCTGAGTCAGGCTTCAGGCTCAGAGGGAGGCGAGATGCTAAGGGGCTGTGAACTCTCACCAGCAGGCCTGAAGTCCAGCTCCTGATGGTGAGGCTGGGCCGACTATGTGGACAGAAATGCTCACTACGGGGCTAGATCACATCCTTCAGTCTTCTATTCCTGTATTGTAATTGGAATCAATCTCTTAATACACTGATAGGATATATCTATATCCGTCTGTCTGTCTGTTTATACTTCTGTCATCTATTTATATTATCTATCTGTATCCATCCATCTATCTGACTCTCTATCTGTGTGTGTCCATCTGCGTGCACCCATCTGCGTGCATACATCTGCGTGTATCTATCTGTGTGTATCCATCTGCATGTACCCATCTGCGTGTACCATCTGCATATATCCATCTGTGTGTAGCCATCTGCATGTACCCATCTGCGCGTACCACCTGCGTGTATCCATCTGCATGTACCCATCTGCATGTACCCATCTGCATGTACCCATCTGCATGTATCCATCTGCGTGCATCCATCTGCGTGCATCCATCTGTGTGCATCCATCTGCGTGTATCTCTATCCATCTGCGTGTATCCATCTGCATGTATCCATCTGCGTGCATCTATCTGCGTGCATCTATCTGCGTGCATCCGTGTGTATCCATCTGCATGCATCCATCTGCGTGTATCTCTCTGCGTGTATCCATCTGCATGTATTCATCTGCGTGCATCCATCTGCATGTATCTGTCGGCGTGTATCTCTATCCATCTGCATGTATCCATCTGCGTGTATCCATCTGCATGCATCTATCTGCGTGTATCCATCAGCGTGCATCCATCTGCATGCATCCATCGTCTGTATCCATCTGCGTGTATCCATCTGCGTGTACTCATCTGCGTGTATCCATCTGCGTGTATCCATCTGCATGCATCCATCTGTGTGCATCCATCTGCATGTATCCATCTGCATGCATCCATCTGCGTGCATCCATCTGCGTGCACCCATCTGCGTGCATCCATCTGCATGTATCTCTCTGCATGTATCCATCTGCGTGTACCCATCTGCGTGTATCCATCTATGTGTATCCATCTGCGTGTATCTATCTGCGTGCATCCATCTGCGTGCATCCATCTGCGTGTATCTCTCTGCATGTATCCATCTGCGTGTATCCATCTGTGTGCATCCATCTGCGTGCATCCATCTGCGTGCATCCATCTGCGTGTATCTCTCTGCATGTATCCATCTGCGTGTATCCATCTGTGTGTATCCATCTGCATGCATCCATCTGCGTGCATACATCTGTGTGTATCCATCTGCATGTATCCATCTGCGTGTATCTCTCTGTGTGTATCTATCTGCGTGTATCCATCTGCGTGTACCCATCTGCGTGTATCCATCTGCGTGTATACATCTGCATGCATACATCTGTGTGTATCCATCTGCGTGTATCCATCTGCGTGTATCTCTCTGCGTGTATCTATCTGCGTGTATCCATCTGCGTGTATCCATCTGCGTGCATACATCTGCGTGCATACATCTGCGTGTATCTCTCTGCTTGTATCCATCTGCATGTATCCATCTGCGTGTACCCATCTGCGTGCATCCATCTGCGTGCATACATCTGCATGTATCTCTCTGTGTGTATCCATCTGCGTGCATCCATCTGCGTGTATCCACCTGCGTGTGTCCATCTGCATGTGTCCATCTGCGTGCATCCATCTGCATGCATGTATCTGTGTGTATCTCTCTGCGTGTATCTGTCTGCATGTATCTATCTGCGTGTATCTATCTGCATGCATCCATCTGCATGTATCCATCTGCGTGTATCTATCTGTGTGTATTTATCTACGTGTATCCATCTGCATGTATCCATCTGCATGTATCTCTCTGCGTGTATCTCTCTGCATGTATCTGTCTGCATGCATCCATCTGCGTGTATCCATCTGCGTGTATCTATCTGCGTGTATTTATCTGCATGTGTCCATCTGCGTGTATCCACCTGCGTGTATCCATCTGCATGTATCTCTCTGCGTGCATCCATCTGCATGCATGTATCTGTGTGTATCTCTCTGCGTGTATCTGTCTGCATGTATCTATCTGCGTGTATCTATCTGCATGCATCCATCTGCATGTATCCATCTGCGTGTATCTATCTGTGTGTATTTATCTACGTGTATCCATCTGCATGTATCCATCTGCATGTATCTCTCTGCGTGTATCTCTCTGCATGTATCTGTCTGCATGCATCCATCTGCGTGTATCCATCTGCGTGTATCTATCTGCGTGTATTTATCTGCATGTATCCATCTGCATGTATCCATCTGCATGTATCTCTCTGCGTGTATCTCTCTGCGTGTATCTGTCTGCATGTATCTATCTGCATGTATCCATCTGCATGTATCTCTCTGCCTGTATCCACCTCTCTGCATATATCTCTCTCTGTCTTTATCTGCATATGGGTCTCTGCATGTATCACTGCATGTATCTATTTCTATCAATATATGCGTCTGTCATCTCACCCAAGTAGAGAGAGAGGACAGTCTTGGAGTAGAAGGAGCCACAGCTGGGACTCCTGTGATGAAGGCCCCACCCCATTTCCTGGCCCTGTGACTTTAATCAGCACTGCATTCTAGAAAGTTTGGCCTGCCTTTGGGCATAGAATCAATTTCTATGTGTGCTCTTGGTGGCCATGAAACCTTCGCCCGTCACATGAGCCCTTGGGCCTCAGTCCTTCATGTGTGGAGTGGGGGAGTGGGAACCAGGCTGGAGGCTACAGGGAGGAGTGAGTGAAGCAGGGTGAGAGGTCCCTAGCCGCAAAGGGCCCCATTTGCCTGTAGTAAAACCGCATGCCTGAGGGTGTGCTTCGGGCTCAGCCAGGCTGGGGCGGGACCGGAGCCTAAGCTTTGCTAGGGAAGGGTCCACATCAGTCCAGGTCTCTGTCTGAAGCCTCGCACCTTGCCACCCAGAGAGCAGGGACGAGTCTTCCCGGAAGGGCTGATTTATCTTTAGAGGCATGTTGCTCAGAGGCACGCCTCCCCGCACTCCCGGGCCCCAGCCCCCGACAGGGGCAGCTGCTGATGGCCTTGTCTTCTAATTAGTTCCCCACGTCAGCCTGCAAGCTGGCAAAACTGTCAGACAAGCAACTATAGAAAAAAAGAGTTTTTAATTAGTTCTTCATAAAGATCAGGAAACATGGTAAGAGAAAAATGTTTGAATCTGCACGTGGTTCTTTGAACTATAATTACTGTGTTGGGTTTAAAAGCGGTAAAAGCCCATTAGCTTCTATAATGGCTACTGAAAACTAGATGAAAAAGAGGAGTATGGGGAAGGCTGCCAGGATTGGCGTTTTTGGTTGAAGGAGGTTCGTTCTCTCGGCCTTAAACGCGTTGGGATCGTCCTGTTCTCTGTGTGTGTGTCCACGCAGCACAGCCGACAGCTGCCTTGTGGTTGGAGCTGCTGTTAGGGGTGAGGACACGATGTCCATCCACGGGATGTTCACATCTGGTGAAGGAACCAGGACCCTCACGCCGCAGTTGCTGGACAGTCAGGGAGTAAGGGTTCAGCGCGTGCCTGAGTACTTGGGGCCCCGAGGAGTGGCCTGAGCCGGGTTTGTCTCAGGCCGGCGTGGAACCTCTAAGGGCCCCCTGACCTCTTTGGGCAAGTTTCTGCCTTGGAAAGTGGGAAGATCTCAAATAGAGCTGTACTCCGTGTGTCTTTGAATATCCTGATAAGGAGTCCTATTTAGGTAATGGGAAGGGGAAAAGAAAGGGGACCCCCAAAATCTCAGTTCACCTGGATTGAGAGGCCCCAAATCTCATCTGTCCCCGAAAGATCACCCGAAGTCCCACCTTCTCCCAGAATCCTTTCAAAGCCTCTGCCTGCAGGAATTTCCTGTCCTTAAGCTCCACTACATCTCAGAAGTAATTATAAGAATTGGAAACATGAAGAAGGCATGTTCTCTGTGCCTTCTAAGCCACAGCTCACCTATTTCTATGTCATTAGACTCATTTTGTAGCTGGAGAAACAGAGAAATAGACGTGAAGCTGCGTCTCGTGACAGACCTTGAACTCAAACCCAAGCCTGACCCCAGAGCACACTCTCTTAACTGACCCTCAACACCACAGTTTTCCTTCTTAGCATGTTTACCACACGCCAGGTGTTGAATTAGGTGCAGTCATTGGGTTGTCTATTAAACCTCAGACATTCTTGCAATGGGGCTCAGTGATGCAGCCATTGAAGTGGGGGAAGCTTCAATGTTCTCCCCGCTGGGTTGGGCTCAAAAACCGCTGAGCTGAGATCTGAACTCAGAACCCTCCTGGCAGTGGCTGCCACATGTGGCATTGATAGCACACAGCTCGAATTCCACTGCTAATCATTTCACAGAACTATTGAGCACTGTAAGTAGAACACACATTCGAGGAAATGCCTGAACCCTAAGGGAGCAGACTGGATGAGATTCTACAGAGATTTTACTGAGTGAAGTCCCCCAGCTAATCATCAATTGGGTCAGGAAACAGAGCATCACTAGCACCCCAGAAGACTCCCTCCCCTGCCTGTGAGCACCCTGCAAAAGTCACTGCTATCCTCACTCTGACTTGGAGGTGAGTTCTGCCTGATTGGAGTTGGGTACGATGCACTCCTGGGTGCCTGGCTCCCTTCTTTCTGCACTGTGTGTGTGGATCAGCCCCAGGGTTGCAGGTAACAGCAGTCTGTTGCCTTCATTTCTTTGTTACCCCCGCCCCGTAGGACGCTGTGGAGATTTCTCTCTCCGTTCTATGTTGATGGGCAATGTAATCGGTGCTAATTTTTGCCCATTACGAGTAGAACTGCTATAAACCTTCACACACACCTTTTGGTAAATAAATACATTTATGTCGGGTATATATCAATGAGTGAAATTAACAGGTCATAAATGCTGGCAGGCACGGTGCAGGGAAACGCTGGTGCCGGATCTTCAGCACGGCTTCGTCTGTTCACTCTTACTGACCGTGCGTTGCCAGTTACTTCACAACTTTGCTGACATTTTGTACCTTCAATTTAAACATTTAGCCATCTGTGTAGTGATACTGTTTTGCAATTTTAATATGCATTTTCCGTGAGACTAATAAGGGTCAGCACACTTGTATATTAACCAATTCAACATTCTTGTGGAGTGCCTGTATGAGCTATTTGCCAACTTTTTTAACAAAAATAATTGGGCCGGGCGTGGCGGCTCATACCTGTAATCCCAGCATTTTGGGAGGCTGAGGCAGGCTGATCACTTGAGGTCGGGAGTTCAAGACCAGCCTGGCCACCATGGTAAAACCTCATCTCTACGAGCGTGGTGGTGGGTGCCTGTGATCCCAGCTACTCTGGAGGCTGAGGCAGGGGAATGGCTTGATCCTGGGAGGCAGAGGTTGCAGTGAGCTGAGATTGTGCCATTGCACTCCAGCCTGGGTGGCAGAGGGAGACTCCATCTCAAAAAAAAAAAAAAAAAAAAATTATCTGTGTTTCTTTGTGTTGATTTACAGGGCTTTCCTTTAAAACACGTGTTCTGTAGATGAGTCTTTTGATGGACATACGTTATAAATTCTGATAAAACCCCATGTTTCAATCTTCCCTGCATGGTGAGCAGCCACCTCCAGGTCCTGCCCTGTTTTACCTTCTGGAGGCTTTATTGTTCTACTTTTCACTTAAGGTCTGAAATCTGTCTGGCCTGGTGTTTCAATGTGGTTTTTAACCTACTTTTAAACCGTGTGAAATGAGGGTCAGTTCATTTTTTCCATCTAGGTATTGGGTTAAGTTGATGCCATTTGTTGGAAACACTCCCCCGCCCCATCGTACTGGAGCGGCACTTCATCCAACGCTCTGAGCGTTTTCTTTGTGAAAGGGTTTTTAACTACAAACTCCGTTTCTTTATATAAATAAAGGGGTACCTCAGATAGCTATTTCCTTTTAAGAGAACTTTGGTTATTTGTACATTTAACTGATTGGTGAATTGTATCTAGATGGTTGAATTTATTGGAATACAGTTCACATTTCCTCAGTATCCTTTTAATATCTATATAATTTTAGTGATGTCATATTCTCACTTCTGATATTTATAATTTATGTCTTCTCTCTTTCCTCCCACCACTCTTGTTAGAGGTTTACCAACTTTAATGACCTCAAAAAAATCAGCTTTTGGCTTCATGGATCTTATTCCTCATTTTCTGTTCACTCCTCCATCGATTTCTTCTCTTATCTTTATTGTTTCCTCGTGTCTGCTTAATCTCAGTTTAATTTTCTTTCCTTTCACTGGCTCTTTCAGGCTAAAAGAGAGAGCTTTGATTTGAAACCTTGCTTTTCATCTGCCATGAGTCTTCTGTGCTCTAAATGTCCTCCTCTCTGCTGGTGGAAGTTCTGATAGGCTCTGTTTTCATTTTCATTCAGTTCAAGACACTTTCTAAATTCCCTTTGGATTTTTTCTTTAACGCATGGGTCATTTGCAAGTACGTTATTTATTTTTCGAACATTTGGGAACTTTCCAGAAATCTTTGTGCCACTGATTTCTAATTTCGGTCCACTGTGGTTATAGATGGAGCACACTGCCTGTGAGCCTTCTCCACTGCCCACTGCTGCAATAAAACCCCTCAGACCGGGTAACGTGCAAAAGACAAAAATGTATCTTCTCAGAGCTCTGGAGGCTGGGAAGTCTGAGATCAAGGTGCTGACAGGTCCAGTTGTCTGGTGAGGGCTGCAGCCTCCAGAGGGGAAAGACATGTGTCCTCACAGGAGGAAGGCAGACAGTGAGTGGAGGGAGCCTCGGGCCGAACGGCCTTCCCCAAGCCGCAGGAGGGGCCGCATGGCCGATCACCTCTCAGTACCGTCACGTCGGCGACATCCGTGAGACCTGCACTCCCGAGGGGACCCAGTCACACCATAGCACATGACTTGAATCCTTTCAAATGTTTTGAGATTCTGTTTTGATGACCCGGGATAGGGTCTGTCTTGGTAAATGTTTCACAGGTACTTGAAAAGGATAATGTGCTTTAATGTGATAAGTGTCAATCCAGTCAAGTGAATCCACGCTGCTGTTCAAGTCTCCGGCGTCCTCACGGACTCTCCCTCCTTACTTATCCGTTAGTGAAAGATGGATGTTTGCGTCTCACGATTTTTTGTGGTCGTGTCCATTTTCCTTTTGTTTCTATCAGTGTTTGCTTCTCGCATTGTGAACCTCTGTTATTAATCCATAAACACGTAGGGTTGTTATGTCCTCTTGATGAGTTGATCCTTTCATCATTTTTTAATTGCATTTTGGGTTTTGGGGTACATGTGAAGAACATGCAAGATGGTTGCATAGGGACACACGTGGCAGTGTGGTTTGCTGCCTTCCTCCCCTTCACCTATATTTGGCATTTCTCCCCATGCTAGCTCTCCCCAACTCCCCACCCCCTGCTGTCCCTCCCCTGTTTCCCCCAACAGACTCCAGTGTGTGATGTTCCCCTCCCTGTGTCCATGTGTTCTCATTGTTCAACACCCGCCTATGAGTGAGAACATGCGGTGTTTGATTTTCTGTTCTTGTGTCAGTTTGCTGAGAATGATGGTTTCCAGGTTCATCCACGTCCCTACAAAGGACACGAACTCATCATTTTTGATGGCTGCATAATATTCCATGGTGTATATGTGCCACATTTTCCCTGTTCAGTCTATCATCGATGGGCATTTGGGTTGGTTCCAGGTCTTTGCTATTGTAAACTGTGCTGCAATGAGCATTCGTGTGCACGTGTCCTTATAGTAGAACGATTTATAATCCTTTGGATATATACCCAGTAATGGGATTGCTGGGTCAAATGGGATCTTAAGATCCCTCGTAACATTCTCTGCTCTGAAATCTATTTTGTCTGGGCTTAATATAGCAACTCCAGGTTTCCTTTGATGAGTGTTAGCAAAATATAGCATTTTCCATCATTTTACCTTTATTCGAGTCTTTATATTCAGAGTGGGTTTTTTGCAGATAGCATAGAGTAGAGTTTGGTCTATTTTTTTCTTCATCCAGTTTGAAAATCCCTGTCTCTTTTTTTTTTTTCTTTTTTTGAGACGGAGTCTCACTCTGTCGCCCAGGCTGAGGGGTGCAATGGCACAATCTCAACTCACTGCAACCTCCACCTCCTGGATTCAAGCGATTCTTCTGCCTTAGCCTCTCAAGTAGCTGGGACTACAGGCACATGCCACCATGCCTGGCTATTTTTTTTTTTTTGTATTTTTAATAGAGACGGGGTTTCACCATGTTAGCCAGGGTGGTCTCAATCTCCTGACCTCATGGTCCCCCTGCCTCAGCCTCCCAAAGTGCTGGGATTACAGGAGTGAGCCGCCATGCCCGGCTGAAAATCCCTGTCTTCTAATTGGGGTAATGAGCACATTTAAATGTAAAATAATAATAATATTTGGTCTCATGCTGCCTTCTGACTTTTCTTCTATTTGTCCTTTTTACCTATTTAATCTACATAGCAATGTCCATTTCTAGAAGTTCAGTTTGGGTCTTTTCCTGTCTTCTGTGTCATTATGCAATAGGTCCAGTCTTCTCTGGGTCTTTTTGAACGTTAGAGAATATAGTTATCAGAGCAGTTTGAATGTCCTGCTTTTTACTGTTATCATCTGTGGCATCCTCTCTTCAATGCCTTTTATCAACTTGGGTCAAACTTTCTGCTTCTTTGCATACCTGGTAAATTTTGCTTGTATAACAAATGTTATAATATTACCTTGTTGGGTGCTGAATATTTCGGTGTTTCTATAAATAAGTTTGAGGTTTGTTCTGAGGGACAGTCAAGTTACTTGGAAATAGTTTGATCCTCTCAGATCTTCTTTTAAGTTTAGAATGACTGAAAGCCACATTTACTGGAGGTATGATTATTCTCTTCTACTGAGGCAAGACCTTTTCAATACCTGGCGCCCCATGAATTGTGGTGTGTTGAAGTTTGATTGTTGGGATAGAAAATATTCCTCATATTTCCTATTCTGTAGGAGCCCTAGAAATTTTTCCCCAGCCTTGGCAATTCAGTGGCTTTCTCACCATGTGCATATACTATCATTTTGTTCATATGTTATGAGCCCCCATATAACATTGTTATTATTTTTGCTTTAAAGTGTCTATTTCTTAAAAAAAAAAGTTTTCATTGCTTCAAGGCTTAGCTTTGAAAGAAAAAAGAAAGCTTAAAAATTTAATAAAAAAGAAGTAAATGAAAAAAGTTTTCATTGTAAAATAATAAAATGAATACAGAGAATCAAACGCAGTAAATGTGTGGTTTACAAATTATTCTTAAGTAAGCACCCTGGTAACTCCCATCAGTTTAAGAAACAGGATTTTGTCACTCACCCTGGGAACACGTCCACTAGCCTCGCCTCAGTCAGCCTCTCCACCTGCTCCCACCTCATTGGTAAACACAATCCTGACTTTTACAGTAACAGCACCTTTTTAAACAAAATAGTTTTATCATTCAAATGTGAATTCCTGGACATTACAAATTAGTCTCACCCAATTTTAAAATTTGACATGTCTTTTAAGCTTCTTTTATCCTGTAAACTCTCTTTCTACTTTTTTTTCTTTTCTGTGCCATTATCTGTGGGGGAAGTCTGGTTCCTTTGAGTTGTGGACTTCCCTGCAGTCTGCAATTTGCTGATAGCACTCTCAACATGTTTCTCTCTTCCTTATATGATTTTGCAAATTGGCAGTGGGAGCCAGACTGGGTCATGCTCAGGCTTAATCCCGTTGTGAAGATGCTGTTTGGCGTTTGGTCAGAGAGTGGAAGGCACACAGTCTTCAATTGTGCCCCTTT